>NC_086323.1:206648842-206978009 GCF_036172605.1 Pelobates fuscus | reverse complement strand
AAGTTAATTATCACAGGTAGAAAAATATACTTTTTACACATTTTCTATAACTTTAAAATTACCCATCACATTTGCATACAATTCGCACACATTATTAGAAACAACATAATTAGGGGAACAACACATCCAAAATTCATTCGAACCCGTTCAGCCGTTTGGGAGTTCGTTGGAAGTCTTATTTGACTGACCGCAGCATGGCTTTCCTGCCCAAAACAGTTCCATAGATTTTGGCTGTGCGGTCGGTCCATTCACTACAATTCAAATACCGTTCGAATGCACGAATGGGGCCGTCCGTGCAGACCAACAATCTTAATGTGGCATTCGAATAGTCGAACGCCGTTCAACTCAATTCGAAATGTGAACGTCCCAAAAGAAGGTAAAACTTCAGCGGTGTTCGTTCTGTCGAGTATCCAATTTTAGTTCCATGAACTCTACAGCAAAACACCACTGACCGCGTTCGGCTGAATTAAAATGGCTGCCGCCACGTGTTCATTTGTCGAATGGCGGCCACTTTGACTACTTCGGCTGCATCCGAAGTGCCATTTAAAAAGTACAAATCCTTTGCCATAGCATTTAAAGGGGCAGAAGCAGGGGAATAAAATCCAATATGCCCAAATAACATCCCTATAGGGCAATACATCGCAAGGGCCATAGTCCTGGGGCAAGAGGCTGGCAAACAGGCCCCTCCAAAAACCAGTGGCGAGGTCACCTTCGCCACATGCGGTAATGTGTTTAGCTGTGATTTTCCTCTTACTCATTTACTGTACCCACACATATTATATACCGTTTTTCTCGCCATTAAATGGTCTTTCTCAAGATACCATCATATCATATAATTTACTAGAAAAAAAAAAGTTAAATATGATGAAAAATTGAAAAAAAACAAAACCCATTGGGGACATTTTTGAAGCCGGCCAATGTAATTTACCCCCATCAAACTGTATGTTTTTGAAAAGTAGACACCGTAGGGCATTTCACATGGTGGTATTTTAACACTTTCCATGCACTAACTCTATCACCAGTCTCTGTCAAACGTTTGGGTGGTCATTTTTTTGTGTTATTTTTCACACAAATTCAACTTTAGGTATAGATTCAGATCTCCTGTTAGGTGTTTCTGCCAAAGAACACCCCCATATTGTGAGGATATTTATGGGGTGATAAATATTAAAAAATATTTTTATAACAATTATCAAAAATTTATTTAATATTTTTTATTATATCAAAATTGATATCTTGGCGCGGTTCCACGGAAATGATAATATAAAGCTGAGAATTACCCACTATTTTAATTCTCTTAGATCCTAAATAAAGTCTTCACAGGATTTTACTTCACACAGTAAATCACAAGTTCCTTATAAAAATATAATTTATTGTGACAATAAAAATTAAAATAATAATAATACGTAACATGCGTGACAATCAGTGAATATTTAGTATAATATAGGCAAACAAAATGGCAATGGTTAAAACACAATTCAGCGGCTAAAGCAACAAGTCAAGATCTTAACAAGATTTATGATAGGGTATTTCACTTAGAAACTAACTTCACACAGAACACACAGTGCAGCGAGAAGCAATAAAACTCTGGCTAACAGTTTGATCACACTGAATTTACCCTTTCACTGCTGGCTACAATCCTCATAGGCAAATTCGTATTCTGTTGCAATTTTTTATTGTATTGTCATTTAGTGCCCCCACCCGCCGCTCAGGGGTGGGGGCCAGGGGGGGAGGACAATAGGTTCCCTTCCACATTTTTGTTTAGGGTCTTCCCCCACTGCTCAGGGGTTGGGGCCGGGGGGAGGATAATAGGTCCCCCCCACATTCTTATTTAGGGCCCTCATCCACCGCTCAGGGGTGGGGCTCAGGGGTGGGGCTCAGGGGGGGAAGGGCAATAGGTCTCCCCCACATTATCATTTAGGGACACTACCTGCCGCGCAGGGGTGGGGGCCAGGGGGAAGGACAATAGATCTCCCTCCCGTATTGTCCTTCAGTGCCCCCACCTGCCGCTCAGGGGTGGGGGCCGGGGGGTGGGGGGAGGACAGTAGGTCCCCCCCTTATTGTTATTTAGTGCCCCCACCCACAATGCAGGGGTGGGGGTCGGGGGGATGACAGTACTTCCCCCCTTATTCTTATTTATGGCCCCCACCAATCGCAGGGGGGGATAATAGGTCCCCCCCACATTCTTGTTTAGGGTTCCCACCCACCACTCAGGGGTGGGGGCCGGGGGTGAGGACAATAGGTCTCCCCCCCTTATTGTAATTTAGTGCCCCCACCTGCCGCTCAGGGGTGGGGGCCGGGGGGAGGACAGTAGGTCCCCCCCTTATTGTTATTTAGTGCCCCCACCCGCAATGCAGGGGTGGGGGCCGGGTGGGAGGACAGTAGGCCCATCCTTATTGTTATCTACAGCTCCCACCCACCGCTCAGGGTTGGGGACCGGGGGGAGGACAATAGGCCCCCCCCTCCTATTGTTATTTCGGGCCCCCACCCGCCGGGGGGGAGGGGGCTACTAGGATTTATTTTGTGTGTGTGTGTGTTTTTTTGTTTTTTTTTTACAGTGAGCAGCCACTGACTGCTCACTGTTTAGTAGACATGCCCCAAGATATCCCCCTTTACTAAATTACAAACTGAGATGCTTAACTTACCTTCCTCTACCCACCTGAACTTGTTAGACCACAATATTTTATACATGTCCGTAGTCTGGTTTTAACATGTATGATTACTGGTACGCTCCAACCTGGCATTTATAGATGCCTCTCCGACTTACACCTGGCCCAACATACATTGATGGCAATGGCCAGTTGCAATTGGGAGACTGAGACCCTGTATGTGTATATGTTCCCTTTAAATCTACAGATCTGTTTAATTGGAAAACCCATTAGCCCTCATACATGGAAAACCCACAAGCTATGACTGATTTGGTCACATCGATCATACAAACCCACAACCCTACTTGGGCTGATTGTCAGCAGTTATTATTAACTCTATTTAATTCTGAGGAAAGGATCCGTATTAACCAAGCGGCCATTAAAGCTCTTGAGGAGACTGCCTGTACCCAAAACCAAGCAAATCCAGCAGCTTGGCCTGCTGCCCATTTCCCTAATATGGATCCTGATGGCTGATATGGTTCATTTAAAAGCTTACCAACAAGCCATTATTACAAGCATGAAAGCAGGTGGGGAAAAGGCTATAAACATGTCAAGAACAGCTAAAATAATATCCCAGTACCTTTTTATGAGAAATCAAAGTCTGTATTCTGCAATGATAACCGCAAGCGCAAAGAGTGATGGATCATTATTTGATATTCCAGGAGTATTGGCAGAAAATAATCCTCCAGGACTCGCCCGTAATATTCCACCTATACATTTTGAATTAAAGCTTGGGGCTTATCCTGTTAGCCTTTGTCAGTACCATATACCACAGAAGGCCAAGAAAAGCATACAGATATACTTGGATAAGTTTGTGAAGTACAGCATCTTGAAATTCAGTACCTCCCCTTGGAACACTCCATTATTACCTGTTCAGAAGCCGGGATCTGATGAGTATCGTTCTGTACAAGATTTAAGAGCAGTTAATGATGCAGTGGTTAACATACACCCAGTGGTACCCAACCCCTATAATTTGCTTGCCCTAATTCCTGGTGGTGCAACCTACTATGCAGTCTTGGATCTCAAAGATGCCTTCTTTTGTCTCTGAGTCGCCGCTGAAAGCCAGTGTATCTTTGCGTTCCAATGGGAGGATGATGTTACATGATCAAAACGCCAGATGAGATGTGTCAACAAGCAACTCATGAACTTCTTCATATCCTATGGAAGGCAGGATACAAGGTATCTAGGAAGAAGGCACAACTGTGTCAGTCAACTGTCAAATATTTAGGATTCCATATTTCAGAGGGTCAAAGAACAATGGACCTGAAAGAAAAGAAGCTGTATGCAGCATACCGGTACCAAAGAATAGAAGACAAGTTCGAGAATTCTTGGGAGCAGCTGGATTCTGTAGGATATGGATTCCTAACTATGCGACACTGGCAAAACCACTGTATGAAGCTGTAAAAGGCACAGAACATGATCCCTTCCTGTGGACTACAGAGCAACAGAAGTCATTTGAGGAAATCAAGAAAGCACTCATGAGTGTCCCAGCCCTCGTCCTACCAGACCACTCGCCCTTTCTTTCTGTGTGTATATGAGCAAAGGAAAATGCCTGTAGGAGTGTTGACACAATATTTGGGATCATGGCAACGACCTGTAGCTAGCAGGCCTGATCTCCACGATTTCCCAATCCAGAATCCGTATATATAATACTACACGGATGGTAGCAGTTTTGTCAAAGAAGGAATCCGCTATGCATGTTATGCAGTGACCACCATGGACAAGGTGATAGAATCACGGCCATTGTCAAAAGAAATATCAGCACAAATTAATCACGCTAACAAGGGCTTTGCAGCTATCTGAGGGACTGAGAGTGAATATTTACACCGACTCAAGATATGCCTTCCTAACAACTCATGCCCATGGAGCATTATATATGGAAAGAGGACTCCTAAATTCAGAGGGGAAAGAAATCAAGTATGCAGCTGAAATACTTCAATTGTTGGAGGCGGTATGGCAGCCGAAGGAAGTCAGTATTATACATTGCAGAGCACATCTGAAAGGTGACAGTGATCAGGGGCGGGCTGGGAAGGGGGGCAGGGAGGCAATTGCCCCCCAGGCCGCCCTAAACCCAGGGGCCAGGGCCGCCCACACCCAGCAAAAAAAGGAAAAATCTGAATCCCCTGCCTCTTGCTGAGGAGTCAGATTTTTCAACTTACCTCTCTTCCTGCAGCCTGCAGTCAGTGGAGTCGGCCGGCCTCTCCTGATGATGTCAGGAGGAGGGGGCGTGACTTCCACTCCTCTTCTCACAGGACCGCTGGGGAGTCTGGGAGAAGAGCAGAGGAAGTCACGGCCCCTCCTCCTGATATCATCAGGAGAGGACGACTTCACTGGCTGCTGCTGGTTGCTGCTCCAGTTGGCTGCTGTCCACCCCTCCCTGGCCTAAGGTAAGACTCAGGGAGCGGGGAAATACACTTTAGTGTTTTTTTTTTATTCCCCTCCTCAGTCCCTGCCCCCTCCTCAGCCCTGTCCCCCCTCCTCAGCCCCTGTCCCCTCCTCAGCCCTGTCCCCCCTCCTCAGCCCCTGTCCCCCCTCCTCAGCCCCTGTCCCCTTAGTCAGGCCCTGTCCCCCTAGTTAGCCCCTGCCCCCCCACCTCAGCCCCTGTCCCCACCTCAGCCCCTGTCCCCTCCTCAGCCCCTGTCCCCACCTCAGCCCCTGTTCCCACCTCAGCCTTAGTCAGCCCCTGTCCCCACCTCAGCCCCTGTCCACACCTCAGCCCCTGTCCTCTCCTCAGCCCCTGTCCCCACCTCAGCCCCTGTCCCCACCTCAGCCCCTGTCCCCACCTCAGCCCCTGTCCCCACCTCAGCCCCTATTCCCACCTCAGCCTTAGTCAGCCCCTGTCCCCACCTCAGCCCCTGTCCACACCTCAGCCCCTGTCCCCACCTCCCCTTCGTCAGCCCCTGTCCCCACCTCAGCCCCTGTTCCCACCTCAGCCTTAGTCAGCTCCTGTCCCCACCACAGCCCCATAACATCCCCACTACAGCTCCTCTCCTCCAATTGCAACCCATATTACCCACACCACAGCCCCTTTCCCAAATTGTAGCCATCAAATTGTTTCAGCCCCTATCCCCCCGTACATTTCCTAAACCCCCAATTACAGCTTATACCCTCCACTACCACCCCATGTCCCCCACTACAGCCCTGTCCCCTTACTCAGCCCCTGTCCACTGGTTTTAAAAGTGTAAAGTTTGGGTGTGTGTGTATGAGTATGTCTGTGTGTATGAGTATGTCTGTGTGTGTCAGTATGTCTGTGTGTGTGTGTGTCAGTATGTCAGTATGTCTGTGTGTGCGTTAGTATGTCAGTATGTCTGTGTGTGTGCGTATCAGTATGTCTGTGTGTGTGCATCAGTATGTCTGTCTATGTGAGTGCCAGTATGTCTGTCTGTGTGTGTGTCAGTATGTCTGTCTATGTGTGTGCAAGTATGTCTCTGTGTGTGTGCCAGTTTGTCTGTGTGTGTGTCAGCCAGTATGCCTGTGTGTGTGTCAGCCAGTATGCCTGTGTGTGTGTGTGTGTGTCAGTATGTCTGTCTGTCTGAGTCAGTATGCCTGTAACAGTGTGTCTTTCTGTGTTTGTCTGTGTGATTACCAGTATGTATCTCTGTGTGTGTGTCAGTATGTCTGTGTGCAAGTATGTCTCTGTGTGTGTGCCAATTTGTCTGTGTCAGCCAGTATGCCTGTGTGTGTCAGTATGTCTGTCTGTCTGAGTCAGTATGCCTGTAACAATGTGTCTTTCTGTGTGTGTCTGTGTGCCTGTCAGTGAGTGTGTGCGTGTGCCTGTCAGTGAGTGTGTGTTTTTTAGTGTGTGCCAAATCAGTAAGTGTGTGTGCCTGTCATTGATTGTCTGTTTAGGTGACTGCTTCCCCTCCCTCCCCCCCACACACACTTTCAATCACATGGGAAAGGCGTTTTTACTCTCCTCTTGGTGCAATGGCCCACTTGACTGGATTTGCCCCCCAGGCCTAAGGCTGCCAGCCCTCCCCTGACAGTGATATAGTATGAGGTAATCGTATGGCAGATAGTACTGCCAAACAAGCTGCAGAATCAAGACAGGAAGATAACGTGAGTTACGTTACTGCCCTTATACCAGCACCTTTGTCCCAATGGACTCCAGTGTATAAAACTCAGGAGAAGGAGTGGTTGAAAACAGAACCTGCTGTAAAGGTGGCGGAAGTGACTCCTTGGATTCATCATTCTAGGGTTAAACCAGCAGCAGATTCCTGGCAAGTTATCCCAGATCCTGAGAATCCTTGTTGAAGCGAACTACCCTGTCCCTGAAGTTTGATTAAAGGTACGAGACGATTTTAACCGTAGTTGAGAAAGATAACAGAGAGCAGCAAGTAGGTGTTTTGATGGCCATAATAAAGCCTGACCACCTACCAACGTTTCATAGCCAGAGTGTCTCGCAGGGACCTCTGTGAAGTGTAGAGAAGATCAGACGAACAACATTCCTTGCAGCCCTCACAAGCGGGAAGCTGAGGTGCTGTCGCACGGTTGAAAATAGGGATGAAGACTTCAATCATAATGAATTTCTTTCTGTGTCTTAGTGTTTTTAATATATATATGGAATGTAAAGGTGATGACATACAAGGCTGTGATAGTTGTATTAAGACTACAAAAACAGGTAACCAGATATCCCAAACTCTTATTTGGCACTCGCATTATGAATGTAAAGGATCTGTGTCTAGATGTAGATACTTTCACTGATTATAGTGTGTGTCAGCCAGTGTCAGGTGAACTCAAGTGCTTTACTCCCCAATTCCAACCCCGTATAATCTGGCTGGTTCTTCGAAATACCTTCTCTCAGGGCGCATTGATAAATAAAACTTTAAGTACCACTTCTTCCTTAGGCATCCTACTATTCGATGCATGCAAAGCAATTTCTGGTAGTGGAAAACCTTAGAACATATGTGGTAATCTTAAGTGGGAACGAACCTATGGGTTTAATGATAAATATCTATGCCCCAGTAGATCTACTGACCCTGTTTGTCCAAATAGGGACTTCAACCTTTGCCCATATTGGTCATGTGTAAGTTGGGCGACCTGGGGAAAATCAGTAGACCAAGATCTGATAATTCAGAGGTTACCTACTAGTCCTCATTGTAAATCAATGGAGTGTAATCCTGTACACATGACAATTTCTAATCCACAGCAATTTATTAATACGTTTGGGAATCTTTTCGGTTTCCAAATATATGTTACAGGGACAGACCCAGGAGCTATCCTATATATAGGCCTTGAAACCAAGACCTTGAATGCCCCAACTCATCAGGTATTCCATTCCTTTTATGAGTAGGTGAGTGTTGAAGACGAAGTTCCCCACACTGTTAAGAACCTGGTCATCGATCTGGCTGTGAGCATTGCAAGTAGTCTTAATATAACTAACTGCTTTGTATGTGGAGGTACAAATATGGGACACCAATAGCCATGGGAAGTGTGAGAAGTATGGTACCCTGGTTCTGAGACAAATGAGCAACAGATGCCTTCCCACTCCAGTAATCAAGCAACCATATGGGAAAAATCGGAATGGCAACTAAAAACATCCATAATAGGTCATGTATGCTTAGATAGGGGAGGCCCAATGTATAACACACCTGTAGACGAGTTGACTTGTCTAGGTCAGTAAGCATATAATGCTTGTACCCATAATACTACCTAGTGCTCAGCTTCAAATGTCTCAGAGCCTACCAATCCTTTTTTTAATTACACCAATTTAAGAGAGGTATGGTTTGATCTATCGGTTACATCTAACTGGAGGGCCCCAGAAAATTTATACTGGATTTGTGGTAAGAAGGCATATTCAGAATTACCACAAGATCTTCTTCTTGTTACCAATCCAAAACAGGAGCGACCTTGGGAGTTAAGGTCTATGATGTAAATCATAGGAAAAAGCGAGAATCATTAAATATTGGTAATTGGGAAGATGATGAATGGCCACCCCAGCAAATTATTAATTATTATGGACCTGCTACCTGGGCTGAAGATGGTACTTATGGTTACCGGACCCCCATATACATGCTCAACTGCATCATAAGATTACAGGCGTGGGTTGAGTTTATAACCAATGAAGCACTTAACCTCCTGGCAAAACAGAATACCCATATGAGGTCAGCCATTTACCAAAATAGGCTGGCTCTTCACTATTTATTAGAAGTAGAAGGAGGTGTGTGCGGAAAGTTTAATTTTAGTAATTGCTGTCTGCATATAGGTGATGAAGGGCAAGCTGTGGTTGACCTTACCAGCCACATGGTTAAATTAACGCACGTTAAGATCTGGAACGGGTATAATCCAGGTAGTTGGTTTGGAAGCTGGAATTAACAGTTTGGAGGGATAAAAGCACTGGTAAGAGGAGTGGTATTTATTATTATCTTATGCCTCTTACTACCCTGCTTGATTCCATTAATAATTCGGGCCATCTGGAGATACAAACCTCTAGCCCAAAGAGAAATCATTTGTAATCAGGTCGATGAGTTTTCAGAATTCATAAAATTAAGCTAGAATGCTCACATGGTCTCCCCTGTTTTATAATTACCTGAGTGGTATTGGCAAAGAATGGTAAGTGATGCATCTGGGGTACTTTGTATCAGAAGCATCAAAGGGGGGAACGTGATGGGACTTCAGCTAGGCCCAAAATTTTGTAGGCCTAAAATCTCCATGTGGCATATACAAGTACAGGTATCTGTTAGTCAGTTACATGTAGCTAAGATACTGTCATCAATGAACTGAGCATGTGCAAGAACTGAAACCACATTCCATTCTCCTAAAAGGGCCATGTTGCCTATCCATATAAGGTGATCCTGTGTATCCTGTTTGTTGATTGGTGTAAGGGTACAGATGGGGATGCATAGCTTATAAAAAGCCTCTGCTCCATGTGCTCAGTGCTCAGACAGTTCAGCTGAGACCCGATCGGTGAGAATAAAGACCTTTACTAAAGAAAAGGGGGCAGTAAGTGGGAAATAAAGTGCAAAAAACAGTGCAGGCTAATCACCCCGAAATAGGGATCACTCCCAGTCCCAATTACAATGCAAACAAAAAGTATAGTTGTACAACATATACCACCGGGGGCGCCACAGTCACAAACATGTGAATATATTTACCACATAGTAGTCATGGATATTCATGTAAAGAGATAAAAGCAAAAAATATATAGTGAAGTATTTAATAGCATATAAAACAAAATAATAAAAAACGATTGCATTTGTGAGTGCAATCGTTTTTTTATTATTTTGTGTTATATGCTATTAAATACTTCACTATATATTTTTTGCTTTTATCTCTTTACATGAATATCCATGACTACTATGTGGTAAATATATTCACATGTTTGTGACTGTGGCGCCCCCGGTGGTATATGTTGTACAACTATAAAGACCTTTACTTCCTGAACTGACCTGTGTCCGTACTCTGTGTGCGTGGCTTCTTCAGTGTTACACGGTAACAGTATCAATACGTCACATGGCTTTCTTTGTCTGAGAACTCTGGAATGTAGATTGGGGGTCTTGTCCTTATATGGCGAGAGTTATATTCAAAATGTCTGACGTCAATTATGGTCATAGCTATATAGAAAAGTCAACAAAGGACCACGAGGCTTGATGCCTGCTGCTTGCTGTCCGGCAGTTCAGACACATGCACCTTATATTTTAGCCACACTCCTGCTTGTTACCTTTTTGGTGCAGGAGGGTGGCTAGAGCTGATGGGAGTCAGTCTGGCAGCTGGCTTATCCCTTCTCACTGCCTCCTCCTTCCCACGCGGAGCAAGCTGGGAGGTAGTGACCAGCCGTCACTTCCTCCCAGCATAGTTGTGGCTGCCATTTTTACATGGCCACAGCGCTGACTAGGCCCCTTAAAACATATGCCCATTGGCTGGCTCAAAGTGCATGGGCCACCCGATGGGCCACTTTGGCATGCAGGGCCCGGTGCAGATGCACCGGGGACAGATCCGTCACTACATATTGTAAATGTGGGGCTCGGGCAGCTGGGTCCTACAGGGCCGCCGGACCAGTGACAACTCATGGTTGTCACGCCCTGATAGCAACCATGTCTGTCTGTATGTGTGTTTGATAATCTGTATGTATCTTGTATGTACGTAGTGGGGAATCGCGATGCAGCCTAGAACAAAATCTAACCCCATTCAACCCCCCAGTAACGACAGACCACTTAGTATGGATGAAACAGGCCACAGCATGTATTATCACAAACTAAATTACTGCATAACACATCCATAACTTTATTTATTAAATCTCTTCTTTTCTGTAACCAAACCGTTAGACATAAATAAGCATAAATTAACATATATATACATATATAACTCCACACATAGTGTTATACAGTAACCCAACCGTCCTTGCCAATAAACATAGAGTGGTTCCTAATCACCACTCCCTCTCACCTCCCCCCTCGTCATAAAAATCATATATTTCCAATGCCTGCCATCAGCCGACCTTATCCACGCTCGATGGGCACGAGACCGCAGGCAACTAAAGTTTAACCTTTGGAGCAGGGGAGGTTTGAGACCTTAAAAGACTTGTTCATCTCATTCCATATACTTAAACGTAACCTCAAACTCAATTGGCAAGGACATACCCCGCCACAACCCCGCTGTTTTACGCCTAAAATCAGCGGGGGACCCCACCACAACCAGCCCTGGCCTGTTTCACCACTCCTTAACAGAGGCCAAGTCCTACCTCCAGCAAGCGCAGACCTCCCTTCGAGATAACTAGGCCACATTTGGCCAAACCCAAAAGGCGAACTGGAAGTGTTTATTTTTTATTTTTTTGTGTTGTTTTTTTTATATAATTTATGGCCACGACAAACCTAGAAACCCATCTAGACCGATGTCCGACGGCAGCGCACCAGGGCACTCACACTGCGGAGCGCACTGCCAACAAGAAAGGGCGATAGCCTCAGCCTAGCCCGTGAGAAGTGCGGGGAAGAAACAGAAAGCGTAACATGTCCAGAATGAAGAGCACCCCAGCCCTAAACCGTCACCGACCCATGACAGTCCACCCAGGGATGACAAAAAACCCTGGTACCCCCCATGAGGCGGGACCGCCAACCCTGTATGAGGAGGAGCCACACCCATTTCATGTATCTGGAACCAGACCACCGAACCTCCACTCCCGAAGGTGTAAGATCCAACCACTCGCCCCTGCCTCCTGGCCCAAATTACAAATGAAAATCCCACCCTCCCCAGTCCGGGGGGGGAGGGGGACCTTACCGCGGAGATAAGCCCAGTCGGAGACCAGCAGGGCGAACCCAAAGAACCCACCACCTTGACTCCCACCAATCGAGCCTTCTGAACCAGTGGTGCAGGCACGCCAAGCCTGCGGCGTCCGTAGCCGCCCCCAACCAGAATAAATGCCCCTTGAATTCCCCACCATCCTTATCCAGGAATTCGAGCCCCCAAGCGGAATAACCCAACTAAATGGATGCGGGGGCGAAAACCCGTCTTCGAGAACACCAAGGGGTGAGGAGGCTGAATAATCCAGTGGATGCAGACCACTTACCCAAGGAAAACAGGACAAATGACGGAACCCAGCACCACCCCTGATCGGAATAATCTAAACTATACCGGGAATATGCTGTGCAATTTTGGGCACCTGTTCTAAAGAAGGATATCATGGCACTAGAAAAAGTGCAGAGACGAGCTACAAAATTGATAAAAGGAATGGAGCATTTTAGTTATGAAGAAAGATTAAAAAATTTAAATCTCTTCAGTTTGGAAAAACGGCGCCTAAGAGGGGATATGATAACATTATACAAATATATTCGGGGCCAGTACAAACCATTATCTGGAAATCTATTCATAAACAGGGCTATACATAGGACACAAGGTTTGAAGAAAGGAGATTTCATCTAAGGCAAAGAAAAGGTTTTTTTACAGTAAGAGCAATAAGGATATGGAATTCATTGCCGGGAGAGGTGGTTTTGTCAGAGTCTATACAGATGTTTAAATTGCAATTGGATAAATACTTGCAAAAACATAACATACAGGGATACAATTTCTAATTAGTGGGCTAATAGCTGCTTGATCCAAGGAGACATCTGACTGCTATTTTGGGGTCAAGAAGGAATTTTTTCCTAGTTTGTTGCAAAATTGGAAGTGCTTCAGACTGGGTTTTTTGCCTTCTTTTGGATCAACAGCAAAAGCATATGTGAGGAAGGCTGAACTTGATGGACGCAAGTCTCTTTTCAGCTATGTAACTATGTAACTATGTAACCTAGTACATCATGTCAGGAGCCCAACTATTACCCTGTGAAGACCATCTACCCCAGGAGAATGCGGAAGGGCAAGGTTATGTCAACCCCGCAACATCCAATAAATGAACAGATTCCATTGAGGAATTAGCCAACCGCTACCACCTCACCCTTCCCAAAGTCAACAGCCTTCGAGGGGTTGGAAACCGAAGGAAGTCCATACCGACGCCCACTCAACACACCAAAAACACCCTCCCACCTGCAGACGACCAAACATAACGGGCAGCCGAGCCCTGCAAATCGAAGAATTCACGAAGAACACACCACAGCCCCCAACGCCCTGATGGGACGGAACAAAACAGGTAGACGAGCAGTCCAATCCTGGAGCCCCAAGAAAAATGCTCCCATCCGGCCACAGCACTCACACCTTACTGTAGCGGGCCCCACACCGCCTCAGAGACCGACCCACTGACCAGCTTCATCAGTCCGCTAGACCAAGCGACCACATCTCCACTGCCCTATAAATAGGCCCCCACCCGAAGTATGTCCCACAGCGACCAATATAGAACATCAAAGAAAAACAAGTTACCTGCGCTCTCTCCTTTATCCCTATGTATTTTTAAACAAATGGAGGTCTTTTAGTTACCTCCAATGGCCATGAGAGGATGAGCCCACCTGCCAACATCAAGGCAGACCCCCCTAGGTGGGTCCTAACTCTAACCATTCACCTTGCTTCCTTAAGCCTCTGGCAAAAAATCTCTAATGAGACAGATATGGGTATTTTTTATATAAACCCCTATACATTATTAACCCTTAATAGGGAACACATGGGATGGGCGGCTGCATTGTAACAAGGCTGAGTAATACAAAAAATGGATACAAATGCAGAAAGAAAAGTCATGCGCTCACTCCCATCACTACTGGGCGGCTGCAATGACTACAGTACACATCAGCCCCAATATATAGTAAAAACCAAAGAAAAACAAGTAACCTGCGCTCTCTCCTTTATCCCTATGTATTTTTAAACAAATGGAGGTCTTTTAGTTACCTCCAATGGCCATAAGAGGATGAGCCCACCTGCCAACATCAAGGCAGACCCCCCTAGGTGGGTCCTAACTCTAACCATTCACCTTGCTTCCTTAAGCCTCTGGCAAAAAATCTCTAATGAGACAGAAAGGGGTATTTTTTATATACACTCCTATACATTATTAACCCTTAATAGGGAACACATGGGATGGGCGGCTGCATTGTAACAAGGCTGACTAATACAAAAAGTGGATACAAATGCAGAAAGTGTCCTGACAGCAGAACAGCGCGAGACAATGCTATTCATAACCTTCGACGCCCGGACACAATTCCTGCGCGTCATGGGGCGTATCCGAGTACTGTAGTTTTAGTTTCTTTTGTCTTCACGTCCCTCAATCAAGGGACCCCCAGCGGCAGGGGGGAACCCCTCTCCAATTAACCGTCCCCAATCTGCTCCCTCGCATATCGCGACAAGCGCCAGCCAAGCAGGCTATACTAGCGCACAGCAGACAGCGCCCCGAGCCACATGAAATGCCCGCCTCCTGGGAGGCATCACCAGCGCTATTAGCTGCACAGGACACTGCAGGAAACTGTACTAAAGCATGCAATAAATATTGAGAATGGGGGGGGGGGAAATAACCATAGTGGACCCCCCCGTTTTTTTTTTATTTTGATGGACCACGCCTCCAGAGGAGACTGCGACCTGAACACTGCTCCTTAGACCGCTCGGTCATCCTGACACCCTTTTAAGCCGTGTCCACATACTGTTTTCTTGTTTTGTTTTTTTTTGTTATTAATTTCCATTTTATTTATTTATTTCATGTTATTCTTTTTTTTTTTCACTCTCCACTGGTCCACCAGGGATGGCACATGGCAGCAAGGATCCCCCCTCCCTACATAAGGTAAGAAGGGAGGGGGGATATTTACTAATCTGCCCCCACCTCCACAATCTGTCCAAACATACAGCACACACACACACACATACAGCACCCACACACAAAAAGCACCTACAGACATACAGCACTCTCACACAAACAGCACACACACAGCACCCTCACACACACAGCACCCACACACATACAGTACACATACAGCACCCTCACACACACAGTACACTAACCGCACCCTCACAAACACACACAGCACCTTTACAAACACACAACACCCTCACACACAGCACACTAACAACACCCTCGCAAACACACACACACAAACAGCACCCTCAGAAATACACGACACCCACACACATCACACAAAAAGCACCCTCACACACACAGCACCATCACACACACATCACACAAACAGCACCCTCACACACACAGCACCCTCACACAGCACACTATCAGGACCCTAACACACACACACAAACACCCTCACACACAAACAGCACCCTCACACACACACACACACACAAACACCCTCACCCACATAGCACACTACCAGCACCCTCACCCATACACACACACACAGCACCCTTACACACACCACCCTTACACAGCACACTAACAGCACACACACACACACACACACAGCAGTGTATGTATATATGTGTGTGTGTATGTATATATATATATATATATATACATATACATGCGGCGTGTGTTTGTGCTTTAGGGTGCACACCCTAATGCAATAGGCTGCGCACGCCTATGCTCATCCCTCAAGCTGTGTAAATCTGCAGGCCCAGGCAAACAGAAGCAGGAGGACAGGAAGCTGTTTGCTGGCCCGAATCCCAAGTGGCACTGAGGTAAGACCTCCCCCACACTAACTTACACAGAACATGGCCATTTGAAACAGTCTGATTTTTTTTTTTTTTTTTTTAATTCTTTATTTTTGAGTGCATATGGAAGATTAACATTCAAATGTACGTGTGCCATGCCCCAACAGCAGGCACCCGCTATATAACAGTAAACATCATTGCTGTGTGACATGCCATAGAAATACAATGCACATTTTTTGTTTTAAGTGACTCCTGAAAAATACAATGCACATTCAATAAAGGTGTAGAATAAGGTCAAGTTCGGTAGGATATAAAGTAGTATCTCGAATTGCTATAATTGCAAAGTTAATTAATCAGTGGTTATATAATATAGACAGCTGCTAAGATTTAAATGTTTAAAGCTTTAACAAGACATTCATACATTTGGATTTGGACTGTGCTTGAGACGCCTCGTGGAGCAGTGTACTGCGGTGCCCTCTCGTGGTGTATTGCTAAATGGAGCGATCAGTCAGCCAAATCAGAGTGATTTCTTTCCACTGTAAATGCATGGCTCAAAGCTTTGTAACGGCCTAAACATTACACTAGGGCAGGTGGGAGAGTCTAATATATAGAGATTAACATGCGTAATTAGATGCGGTTTTACGGGGGACAGGTAATGTGGGATGGTTAATCGTAACTATGGTGTTCCTCCATCGCTTAGCTATGCTCGATAAACATATAAAATCTATTCAAATAAATTATCTAGGATATGCTGTCACTTCAGAACCACTTGGGCCTCGGTACGCTGGCCTGCATTAGTTGTTACACAGTTCTACTGTTCAAGGTATGAGCTATGAATTAAACAATAATAACGGTGTTCAGACAAATCAAAAACATAAACTTATAACAGCATCGCTTCTTGCTTTTAATGTAATAAGCTATTATGCTATGTCAAGTGCTAGACAGATGTGCACCGGAATACCGGTCAGGTTCAAGATAATATAAAGAGAATGTTGCTTCATAACCATGTGAGACACTTTAGCAAAGCTCTGTAGGCTAATGTCGGCCCGCGGGTACCTGGAAGTTGCACACGTAGGTCTAATATGGGTATATTTAGTGTTTAAAACAGCGTCAGTAGATCAATGCAGGTTATGACGGGTCTGTGAGAGCCTAATGATGTTGCACATACCCCAGATAAGCCCATAGTAGTGGGGTGGCGGGGGCACGCTTGTATCACGCAATTCTGACTAGGTGCTATATGACATCTGTGATGTATAGCATGGCTGGTTAAGTAAGTCCAGAAGGTTGGACAATCAAGAGGTTTAGTCTAGAGGCCAGTTTGCTTTGCGGGGTCATGTAAAGTGGCGGGGTGACTACTTTTATGTTTGACGCCCCACGCGGGCACGGGCTTTTTCGCTATGCCCCCATAGTAGGAGCGAGTGAGGCATGGGCATTTCGCTGAGCGATATGGGCATATAAGGAAAGCTATATATACATGGAGTTCAGAGAGCGTAAAGGGCTTACTTTGAGAACTTAGTTATTTACTAAGAGATAATTGACGTCTAATGTAGTCGACTAGAGGGCACCAGATGGTTGCCTTTCGTGCGATGCGTGGGGACCCAGCAAGTAGGTGTAAAAGCCGAAGGCATAATAACTACACATTAGGGCTATATCTAGTACTACCCATGCAGTGTATGGTTCTATCTGTTGTCCCTAGTAAAAACTGTGACATAACAAGGTGTTGAGTGCTACAGTGAGCGTATGCATTAAGTAAAAGGCGTTATCCAGTACGGAGCACCTACAGAACACCTTTTAAATCATAACATTTAACATGAGGCATAACAAAAAAGAAAATAACATAGTCACGTGTCCTTTGTGTCGAAGGAAAAATAATAAGTTCAAAGGCTCTTGTGGGCCTCGAGGGTTCTTTTCTGGGTGGCTACAGCACAACCCCCTTGAGACTAGGCAATCTTACGCAAGACCGTGTAGTGGACCCATGGCTCGGTCTGGCGGGTGTCCCTGCGCCTCTATGTCGTGACTGCTGAGTATGCGTCCGGTGTGGAGTTTTTGGGGATGAATGGTGCAACTCTGTCCGGGTCCCATGTGTGGGTGCGGTTGGGGGAGCTGTTGTTGTCCCCGGTGATCTCGAAACAGTCTGATTTTTAAACATACTCAGAGCTCCATCAGCTGTTCCATGGCCATTTGAAACAGGTAGCCTTCTGGAAGACTCACATTTCATTCTATTTCTACATACCCTGTTAATTTTGTTGTATGTGTATGTTTTTATATTTAGTTTTATTATTTTCAATGTATACACTTTCATGTCTTTGTAACTATAGCCTGTGCTGTTCATACAAAGTATTTTATCACCTTTGTCTTTGTCCATCATGTTAAAAGTTAGTTTAACCAGCTCAGGCCCATACATCTTTCTTGTTCCTTGTTTAATGGTTTTATTTCCCTACTTAAATACCTCTGTCTTATCTCTGTAATTCTCAATCTTAGCTTAGCTGTTTTTCCTTAAATGACCTTAAATCAAATGTCCATCTATGTACCCCCCCCCCCCCCAATCTCCTAGCCCATCTGACTCTAATATTCATCTCTCTCCCACAGTCTGATTTTTAAACATACCCAGCCCAGCATAGAACTCAGAGCTCCATCAGCTGTTCCATGGCCATTTGAAACAGGTAGCCTTCTGGAAGACTCGGTTCCCTCCCTCCCCTCGCTTAATTCCACATTTATAGATAGTCTCCCACACAACTTTCAACCTCTTGAAATTGACAGGTGCAAACACTGATCATCACACCCTTCCAATCTTTTAACTCTATAGAACACATACCCTCTCTCCCTACAAATAGATATCTCACACACCAATACTATATACTTTGTTTAATTTTTATTTTTCACAATTTCTGTTTGTTTCATTTTCAACTACACACCTCATACCACTAACATGAATCCAAATATAACCATACTGATATTCTTAATAACCCTTTTTTCAATTCAATTTTGTTCACACCACTACCAGCATAAGCACCTCAAACTGGAACACAAATTATCATACACCATGGCATGCTTTGTTCCTGTAACTTATCTGCTGAGTGCTGGTGGAGAGTTCTAAAAAATAGCCCTCCTACCCCCACCTCACAAAATTATAAAGTATCCCATTCACTATGTGCCCAAACAAAAATGATGTCCAAATTCCTATTCCTTATGTTACTTGCCCTTGCAAATGATGTGGAGTCTAACCCAGGTCCCCCAGCTAATTCTAGTCCTAATCTCCCCACTAAAAAAGGCCTCTCTTTTGTGCACTGCAACATCCGTAGCTTACTCCCTAAACTGGATGCACTGCAAGCCTGGTGTTCCCATTACAAACCAAAAATCATTGTGCTCTCAGAATCTTGGTTAACGACTAAAATACCAGACACCGCCATTGCAATACAGGGTATTCATGTTTTAGAAATACAAAAAGAGAAGTCCTGCGCTTAGTCCCATTACTACGTGTCTAAATATACATAGGGATTAAGGAGAAAGCGCAAGTAACATTTTCTTTTCTTTGGTTTTTACTATATATTGGGGCTGATGTGTGTTGTAGTCATTGCAGCTGGCCCAGTAGTAATGGGACTAAGCGCAGGACTTCTCTTTTTGTATTTGTATTTACTTTGTATCACTCAGCCTGGTTACAATGCTGCTGCCCATCCCATGTGTTCCCTATTAAGGGTTAATAAGTATAGGGGTGTATATAAAAAATACCCCTTTCTGTCTCATTAGAGATATCTTTGCCAGAAGTTCAAGGAAGCAGGCTGAAGGGTCAGTGTTAGGACCCGCTTAGGGGGGTCTGCCTTGACGTTGGCAGGCGGGCATTCCCTCCAATGTTTTAGAAATGACAGAGCAAAGAGAGGAGGAGGCATTGTTATTTATGTTGACAATTCCATAAAGTTTACCCCTTTACAAAACCTTAGTCCTCCTGCCACCTTTGATTTCCTCTCTGGCACAATTGAGATCCCGTGCAGTAATTCAATCATTGTTGCAGGAATCTACCGCCCACCTAGCTCCCCTGTGCATACTCTTTCTGACATAGCCCATCTCCTTAGTGAAACCATTGCTCAAAACCCTAAAAGTGAACTGTTGATCTTTGGAGATTTTAATATTGATTGGCTGAATCCTAAAAATAATAGTTCTTGTACGCTTTTTAAGACTTTGCAGCTAACGCAATTAATCTCCTCCCCAACTCGCATAAACATTAAAAGCCTTAACCATACCTTGCTAGATTGGATTCTCTCCACTTCTCCTGATAGAATCCAGGCGGCCGGTGTTCTCCCAAACACTTTCAGTGATCACGGTTTAGTGTTCTGCGTGCACAAAATAAAGGCTACTAAATCCTCTCCCAAGGTTAAAATAACTAGGTCCTTCAAAAAATGTAATATTGAATCCTTTCTAAAGGACATCAAGAACCTCCCATGGCACAGATTAAACATTATCCCGGATCTAGACTGTGCTGTTGAATTCTTTCAGTCTGAACTCCTACAAATTTGGAATCTGCATGCCCCGCTGCGTAAGGTCAGGGTAAAAGGAGCACATATGAACTGGATCACAGCTGACCTCATCCAAATGTACCAGTTTCGGGATTCTTTGTGGTCAAAGTTTAAGCGTACTGGCTCTATGAATGATCACTGTGCGTATAGACAATGGTGAAATATATGCACAAAACAAACAAAATTGGCCAAGGCCCAATATTTCTATGACAATCTGAACAATAACATCTCAAACCCTAGAAACTTTTCGAAAGTCATAAATAAACCACAAACTCCCCCAATCCACTCCCAACCCTCCACTGTCAAAGTGGATAACCAAACCCTGAAACTTCCCTTAGATGTAGCAAATGCCTTTAACAATTATTTTGTCGGATGCTCTACTGCCCTGATTGCCAAGCTAATAAATGGCACGCATCCTGAAACTACAAATGTGGATCAGGTCTCACTAAATTTACAAACGCCCAATA
This sequence comes from Pelobates fuscus, assembly GCF_036172605.1. Lineage (NCBI taxonomy): Eukaryota > Metazoa > Chordata > Amphibia > Anura > Pelobatidae > Pelobates > Pelobates fuscus. The sequence goes on along the minus strand of NC_086323.1, from coordinate 206,957,447 downwards.
TAGACAAGTTCACTTTTAGACCTGTACCTGTTAGTGTCATTGAAAAACATCTTAATAATCTAAAAATGAAAAACCAGTCCGGACCTGACCAAATCCCAGCAATGCTGTTGAAGCCCAGTGCGCCAGCAATTGCTAAACCCGTCGCAACTCTAATTAATGAATCCTTGGTGTCTGGATACTTACCCAAACTTTGGAAGAATGCGAGAGTAGTGCCTATCCATAACAGTGGTGACACTACTTTGGTTTCTAACTATCGCCCTATATCATTGCTCCCGGTATTGTCAAAAATCTTAGAAAAATGTGTCCATACGCAACTAAGTGAGTATTACCAACAATCAAACTATCTGACCCCTGATCAATCGGGCTTTCGCCAGAATCACTCCACTACAACTGCCCTCTTAAAAGTTTGCAATGACATCCAAACTGGCATGGAACAAGGAGACCTAACTGGAGCTATTTTCCTTGATTTTGCTAAGGCCTTTGACACAGTAGACCACGACATTCTACTGCACAAACTCAAAAACTCAGGTATTGGTGATCATTCACTAAACTGGTTTCGATCGTATGTATCGGAACGCTCACAATATGTGTCCATTTCTGACAGTGACTCCCTCCCTCTCCCAGTCACGTGTGGTGTTCCCCAAGGTTCCATTCTCGGCCCCCTACTATTTTCATTATTTATAAATGATCTGCCTAATGTCTGCAAATCCTCAAATGTACACATGTACGCAGATGACACAGTAATCTATGCGAGCAGTTCCGATCTACCGCAGCTTGAGGCTGTGCTCCAAGACCAGTTTACAGAGGTAGAAAAGTGGATCGCAAAAAACAAACTGTTCCTGAACACTGACAAAACTGTCACAATGATCTTTGGAACAGTACCTAAATTACACAAATTACACAATTCTCACCTATCCATCAAAACAATTTCAAATGGCACACTGACCGCAGTCCACTCTTTCAAATACTTGGGTATGATGTTAGACCCCAATCTATCTTTTGGCCTGCACATAGAAAACCTTGCATCTAAACTTTATCCAAAACTAGGTGCCCTGTACAGAAACAAATCCTGCCTAAGCCCTACAGTAAAGGAAAAGATTGTACAGCAAATGCTGATGCCAATCATTGATTATGGGGATGTAGTATATGCATCTGCATCGCAATCCCACATTAATAAACTGAACACATTGTACAACTCGTTCTGCCGATTTGTGCTACAATGTAATTACAGGACCCACCATTGTGACATGCTAAAATAACTAAACTGGCTGTCGCTGGAATCCAGACGCACCCTTCATCTTTCCAGCCTTGTGTTTAAGAGCTTTTCTGGAAAACTCCCACCCTACCTGAACGCAATGCTTTCCCCGGCTGTTCCCACTTCCTACAACCTCCAATCCAGTACCAACACTTTACTTAGTCTACCTCAATATAAAAAGAAAGCAGCCCGATCCTCCTTCTCCTACAGAGCGCCGCATTTGTGGAACGACCTCCCGCACAAATTAAAATCTTCCCTAAGCTTAAAGTCCTTTAAGAGATCCTTCTCTACATACCTCAAAACAGAATGTACCTGTCATGGTTGATTATATATTTCCTACCTGTTCTATGTTAAATGTTGTATATTTTGTATTTTATTGTACACTAACTGTAACAATGCAATGATTTGTGGACCCAGGACATACTTGAAAACGAGAGAAATCTCAATGTATCTTTCCTGGTAAAATATTTTATAAATAAATAAATAAATAATAATCCCACCCACAGACTCTTTCCCAACCAATCCCAATGCATCTATCCCCACACTCCTACATTTTTTGTCAATCTTTCTTTTATTAAGGCATATGCAATGGGGTACAAAATAAAGAGAGGGAAATGCACGAATGGTATACAGTATAGGGTTAATACAACGCTAACAATAACGAATTACATTTCCTGGATGGCAATGCCTAATTTTTTTTTTTTTTGTCAATCTTTCTTTTATTAGAGGCAAATAAGATGGGGTACATAAGAGAAATTGGGGGAAACGTTCAAATGAATTACAGTATAGGGTCAGTACAGCAAGATTAAATTACATTTCCTGGATTGCGATGCCTCATTTTTTACATTTTTTGTCGTTAAAACTTTAGTTAGAAAATACAGGCTATGGATCTTAAGATCCGGTTGGTAACATGCTAAAATATTAGAGGTCATACAGTTGGTTGCACATGTGTAGACAAAAAGCTCACAGTTTAGAGAAACAGTGGTTAAACATTAGGTTAAATGTTATGAGTATCTATCAGTGAATTAAAGATTAAAGTAAAGAGAGTAGCAGTAACGGAGCAAGTGTTGCTATGGGGGTTACCTTAACGTATGAGGCTTGGTAGGTATGGTAGAGTGCCTGAAAGTTACATCACCGGGTAATCCGGCTTGTCAACCTGGAGTTAACAGGAGACGGGCTAAACAGGCACATGGCTAGCGGGCGTTATAAGACATTTTAGTATTGTGCACAGAATACAAAGCCAAAACAGAAATGAATAAACAGCGCTCAGAAATTTGATGTTGGTTGCTAATCTCAAATCATAGATAAATATAGAACTATGTTCTTCATACAGTGTCCCGGAATTGGGGCCAACATGGATGTAGTCCGCTTCTGGATCAAACCCGATACCAGTACAGTCCGTTGGCTGCAGCATGGGCGGTAAGTTGGGTCGTCACGACCATCCACAGAGATCTATTCCCAGAGAGAGAGTCCGTGTCCGGTTGGATGGAACGAGTCGTGGTCTCTTGGTGGCCGCGTCGGGACCCAGCAATGGGTGGGATAACAATCCAGTAGGTGATCTATTAAGTCCCAGAGATTTTGAGTTGCTCGATAGAGGTTGGTGGTGGGGCCCAGTATAGTCAGGTGGGGGCAACGTCGGAGAGAAGGTGAAGGCCCCTCAGTTCGGTTTATTTGGTAACTGCGGCGTATGTAACTGGTGTAAGGTTTCGGGGTACAAATGGGGCACTGCCCACTGGATTCCAACTGTGGGTCGGTGTGGTGGAGGTTGCGGGGCCCGCCTGGAGGAGTGAGTCCCACGTGAGGCCCAGGGTCTGTAGTAGTTCCGCTGCGTCTAGCGGGTCATGGATCTTGTGGGTTATCTCCCCGTGCTGCACATGGAGTGAGTTGGGGGTCCGCCAGCGATATGGAATATTTTGCTGCTGAAGCGTAATGGTGAGGGGTCGGAGTGACCTACGCCACGCCAAGGTGCCCCCTGACAGGTCTCCGTAGAAAGTCAGCTTCTTACTCTCAAATTGCAGGGGGGTCTTTCCCCGGAGGGCGGTAAGGACCGACGCTCTGTCCGCTCCGTTACGAAAGGTAAGGATGGTGTCCCTTGTGGCTGAGGTAGGGGCTTTGGCCGATTTTGGGACCCTGAACATAGTTGTGGGCTCAATAGGTGCAGTAGTACCTGGAGGCAGTATGCTGGTCAGAAGGCGTTTGACCGTGCGCGGAACTTCTGTCTCCGGTAGCTCTTCTGGCAGCCCCCTGACCTTGATATTGAATCGCCTCTTCGCGTCCTCCTGGGCATCTAGGCGCCGTTCCAGCAGCGCATTCTTGCGGTGCAGTTCCCGCAGGTCACTTTGCAGGGTAGCGATGGTGCTCTTGTGTTCCTGAGAGGAGGCCTCTAGCACAGAGATGCGGCCTGTCAGACCTCGCAGTTCGCCCCTTAAGGCCGTGACATCCGTGAGGATATTGCTTTGCAGGTCTGCCAGGAGGGCCTTAAGCACCCCCGTGGTCACCAGGTCGGCATCAGGGTCTTTTCTCGCGTTGCTGGATGGTTTCTTTGGTTTCGGGTCTGAAGGTGGGAGGTATTCCTCCTCTGCTTCCTCAGAGTAATCGTCCGAGAGGTCCATGCAGCCACCGTGGAGCGCCGCCATATTGGCTTCACTCGGGCCACATGCTCTCCTCCACATTTCCCCGATTGTGAGCCCCGGGGTTGTTACATCTGCCGCCTTCTTCTTATGCTTGCGTCCCATTTGGCTTGTGGGGTACTTGCTTGCAAGGAGCGGTGGTGATTTTGGCGTTAATTAGGCAAGATTTCTCCGATTTTGTCGCGGAGCTCCAGAGTAGTGCGTCCGATCACCTCGAGTCGCCGACCGGAAGCCTCCTAATTTTTATTTTTATGTCGGTTAACGTAAACATAATATACACATAAGCAGCGTCTGTCTAGATAGCCTACGTAATGCAAGGTTTTTGATCTGTAGAAGTGTAGTTAAGCAAGTGGCAGAGCGGTTAATGTGAACACACGCAAGTAAGACGTAGCCTATGATATATATTTCGCTGCACGCATATGTGAAAATTCTAGACGCAACATTCTAGGCACAGGTTACTACACGGCTATTGAAACTATGCAAGCAATCGTCAGTCCACATGCCATTCAATAATGCTAGGTGTCATTTAAAAGTCTGCCATAAGCTAAGAGAAAATAAAATATAATAAAATAAAGAGCTTGTTCATTCGCCTACTAATTGAGCGATAAGGTTTCAACATTACGCTTTGTCTAGTCGTTTTAAGAACATGTATGCTATAGCTAATTACCAAAACCAACAGGTAACTTAGAAGTGAGGTTACAGACGAAAGTCCAGCAAAGGGAGGTCGTGTGGCCGATCAGGTTATGTCCCAACAGTCCTTAACCAGGGGTGGTGGCAGTGAGACTGTCTGTTAGTGGGGTTGGTTCAACCTATCCCGCTGCTAGGTAGAGCCGTCGCTGGAGTCTGAGGAGTGGGAAAGATGGCCTCGGCAACTGGTAAATTCCACAGGGGTACGACTTGGTGCAGACTGGTGGCCGCTGTCTGCCAGCCCCAGGCCTCTGTGAAGGCCTTCACCTGCGATCCACCGACTCGGTTGCTGAGAGAGGCCAGGTCGTCCCTTCTTCGGGCGCCATGTGGGGCTCGGATGTTCTGCCGCCGCCAGCGGCGGGAAAGCCTCCGGCGGAGTGGTCGGTGCCATGGAGTCTGACTCCATGTGGTCTTCGGCCTGGGAAGGCATTGTGGGCGGCCCTCAGTACCGCTTCCTTGTCGTTGTGGGTAAAGCTCTGGGCCTTGAGGCGCATCTTTGGGCCTGGTCGGGACTCTGCAGTTTGTGTGAGGTGGTTTCGTATGCACCCTCTGCTTGTGGGGTCTCGGCTGGTCCCTTTTGCTCTCAGATGTCAGAGGTCTGCTAGTTTTGTGTGAAGCCTTGCGCTTAGGATTGTAGGCTCCCCAGCTTGGTTGATTGCAGCTGTTGTGTCGTAGGTGAGCTGCTACCTCCCGTTCCCAATCCTGGGGGACTGTATGTCTCATGTTGCCGTTTGCTGGCAGAGCTCTAGGCGCCTCAATCTTCCTGAGCAAGCAGGTTTGGGTGTCTGGTTGGGACTGCGTCTCCGGTGCCGTGCTGTTCGCCTGTGTCGCGGCTCTTGCAGCGGTGTGTGTCCCTTTGTAGATTTAGCAGGAACCGGAGGGGCAGCTGGCGGCATAGCAGTATGGAGCTCAGTAGAGCCTCCTTGCTGGGTGTCGGCGGACGGCCAGGGGTATACTGGGCCAACCCTCTTGTTCCGGGCTTTTTGTGGGGTCAGCACCATATTACCACGGACCCGGGGGCATGTAGAGGCCGGGTCTCTCCCTGGTGGGGTAGATTTGAAGGCTGCATTGCGGCGCCCCGGCCTCCGCCTGTTTGGCAGTTGCGATGGGGCTTTGCCCTTCAGGGCCCGCGGCCCGGATGGGGTTGTGAAAGGAGTAGCGGTCTGTGTTTTCGGGTTCTTGCCCAAGGGCTTCCCTGGACCTCTCCAGCTGTCGCTCCCTTGATGTCTCTGGGTGCTCTCACTTGTCTGCATTCGTGTCCTTGCAGCAGCTTGGCGCACTTCCACCTTTGCCCAGAAGTTTGCAAACAGTTTGTTCAGGCGAGTATCTAGTGGTGCGCAGGTAGAGAGTTGGGACTCTGGTGCCGCGTGGTTCTCATCAGGCTGTGCGTCCGCCATTTTAGTGCAGCTATCGGTCTGCTGGATCAGTGTACGGTTTAGGCTGTTGCTATCTGTTGCTTTCCGTGTAGGCTCACTGGTGTCGATTAGTGGGACCGGGATAACCCCCACCGGTCCAAAGGAGGGGGGGTAAGCCCAATACTTCGGGTGCTGCATGCTTTGGTGGGATGGGAGAGCGGCCGTCTCTCCTCTACCCTGCGTGGTGTAGGCCCCGAGTCTCTGAACCGGTAGCCCAGCGGGCTTTCCGAGTGTGTGAGGTATCCACCCGTTCCTCAGCATTTGGGTTGCAAGGTGAGGTAAGTAAGGGTTCAGGATTGAGCGGGGATCCCTCGTTTTTTGCCGAAAATCGGGTCCAGGCTCGGGAGCTCACAGATATTGTGTCTGTTCAGCTCCCCGGTCAGGCTCCGCCCCCCCCCACACTCCTACATGTGCCCTTGTCCGCTTAGCTGCGCTATCTCCCCAGGGCCTAACTATGTATGTGCATGAGTCTCTGGCTATGTGTGTGTCTGACAGTGTATGGCAATATGTGTGACTGCGTGTACATAACCATCTGTGTGTCTGTTTTATGCTGTGTGGTCATTCTGCTCTCAACACATAGCAACCACAGCACATGCACTGTGGTTTCTATGGTAACTCCCTAGCCAACGTGTTGTACTGTCATCTTTCAGTCTCACAAAGGGTGAAAAAATACCCTACTTTATTTTAATGATTTTACTTTAAGTAACATAACATCTTCCCACATATCTATGTTTGATTATATCAAAAGGAGATAGATTCAAGGCAGATAAATTATTTAATTCCTCAATTATTATAAAAAAATAACATTAACAAAGTCACGTCAATGAGTAAACCCATAGTAGAATGACGCTATAAGGCAGCTCGAGACCGCTGTGCTCGTCCGCATTTAGCGTCTGAAATACAGAAATCACAGCTGTTAATGGTGAAGTAATGGAAACTGGGAGAAATGGCGCTAAACTATCCTTCTACAATACATTCTGAGTCGGGAGAACGCTGGAACTTTATATAAATTAAATCTTTTCATCTTTCCATCCATTTACAGCACTTCTTCTTTTTATTTATATAAATACAGATATATAAACATAAAATACAATAAAAATTCAGACATCGATAGTGTTTCAGATAACAATAGTGGGACGCAGTTTGCGTTCCAACGCGGCGTCTACAGGGAAGCTTGTTTTTTTGGCGGTCCTTCCTACACACGGTCAGTAGCTGTTTTGCATTAATTTATGTTGATTATTCATTTAAGCTCATTACTAGCACAGCTGTCATTTGTCTTGCATACTCGTTCACATATGTGTTGTATTTTATTAAATTGTATAACTTACCTATATATACTGAGTTAGTTGATGTAGTTGTCAGCGTGAAAAAGACCGAGAAGGTCGAAACGTTGCTGTGGTTCTAATAAATTGTCTATTTTGAACCAAGGAGTGCCTGGACCTCTTTCCTTTACTATCGATAGGTTTTCGGCATAATGCATTCGTGTTAATGGGAGGAACAAACAATAGACATGGAGACAGGAGAATTCACACTGGAATCTAATAAAGGATTTTTTATTTAGCTGAAATATGTGTCTTGCCTTTTCATTAATATATCCTTTTATTGATAGTTTGTATTTGATTTGTGTTACGGGGCTACCCTGCAGATATTCTGCTTTTAGTGTTTGCACACACCTCACTTCATAGCGATGGTTTGTCTGCACCATGCTTATAGAAAGGCTTTCATGCTTAATTTCACTGATACAGACAATTTATTGTTATAATTATTTATATAGCGCCAACATAGTCCACAGCGCAGTATAATAGGTAAACAAGACAAACATTTTATTCTAACATTGTTTGACATACTGGAGCAGGAGGTGAAAAGTGCCCTGTCCAAACGATCTCACAATCTAAACACATCTAAATACATCGATAATAAGACGTATTGATGGGTTGTTGTATTTCTCAACTCCTAGTACAGCCAGACGTAATGTGTAGTCAGACAGTGAAAGCATGTGACGGGGGGACAATTGTACTATAACGGCTCAGTGTATTATCACAGCTTATTGTATTATTATAGCTCATTGTATTATTACAGCGTATTGTATTATTACAGTTATTATAACTTATTGTATTATTACAGCTTACTGTGTTATTACAGCTTATTGTATTATTACAGTTATTATAACACCGTAATCAGAACTGTTTGGAGACTAACGACGGTTAGAGCATTGCAGACTCTGGATAGAATCCATTAAAATGACCTACAGCCGTTACTGTCACTAACACGTTACTTAGAGCTTTCTATAGAAAATAAACTTACAATAAGGAACAACAATTCATTACAGTTTATACGCTCTGAATATTGTGTTATAGAAAAGACAGACCATCAGGAACTCTCAGGGTTAACAGTCAGGAAGTTAAATCCTCTGATACAAACTGGCCGCCCCCTGGGTGTGGAATATAGTATACAATGACTCACTGATTTCTGAGAAATGACAAACATTAAGTTTCGTTTCTTGTTCCTGCTTCCAGTGATGGCGTCTGCTGATCTGAGAGACGAGCTGACCTGCTCCATCTGCCTGAACATTTATACAGATCCTGTAACCCTGACATGTGGACATAGCTACTGCCGGGTCTGCATTGACAATGTGCTGGACACACAGGGGGTGAGAGGATATTCCTGTCCTGAATGCAGACAATTATTTAACACAAGACCAGACCTGCACAGAGCTCTAACACTGCGTAACATAGTGGAGAGTTTCCTATCTACTCACCCAGAGCAGAAGGAGGTTGGGATCTCCTGTACTTACTGTGACTCTCCTGTACCGGCTGCTAAAACATGTCTGCACTGTGAAGCTTCTCTGTGTGATAAACACTTAAAGAAACACAGCCAGTCAGCAGAACATGTCCTAACTGAACCCACCACTTCACTGGGGGACAGAAAATGCTCCGTCCACAAGGAAATCCTGAAATATTACTGCTCTGAGGATGCTGCCTGTATCTGTGTGTCCTGCAGTCTGGCCGGAGAGCACAGGGGACACGCGGTGGAGACTCTGAATGAGGCCTCTGAGAAGAAGAAGGAGAAACTGAGAAATATTCTGCAGAAACTGATCTTAAAGAGAGAGGAGGCTGAGAAAAGAGTCCAAAACCTGCAGAAGCTCAGGATAGAAGTGGAAGAAAAAGCAGCTGGGGTAACAGAGGAAGTTACTGCCCTGATTAGGGGCATCATGGAACAGCTGGAAGCTCTAGAGCAGCGAGTCCTGAGTGAGATCTCCAGGCAGGAAGAGCAGGTCTCACTCCGAGTCTCAGATCTAATCCGGCAGCTGGAAATAAAGAAGGAGGATCTGTCCAGGAAGATGGGTCACATTGAGGAGCTGTGTAACATGACGGACCCATTAACTGTCTTACAAGGACGGGAATCAGACAGCGCTGACTATTGTGATAGTGAGGAGGGAGATAATGAGGACAGAGAGAGAGATGATAACAAGGTCCGTGCTGTAGGGGATCTGGATGTGGGTCTGATCTCAGGGACCTTACACTCAGGCTTAGCTGGGATTGTGACCGGAGTAAAGAGACAGCTCCATGTACCGGCTAATATATTACTGGGGGTAAACACGGCTTCAGACATGTTACTGGGGGTAAACACGGCTTCAGACATGTTACTGGATGTAAACACGGCTGCTAATGATGTAACTGTATCAGGTGATATGAAAACTGTATCCAGGTCACGTATGAAGAGTCGCCCAGAAACACCAGAGAGATTTCAGTCTGATCAGGTTTTAAGCTCCAGGAGTTTCTCCTCAGGGCGACATTACTGGGAAGTGGAAGGCAGTGAATCAGGGTGGTGGGCGGTAGGGATGGCCTATCGCAGTATAGACAGGAAAGGACGTCAGTCAGAGATTGGATGTAATAACAAGTCCTGGGGTTTGGGGAGGAGGTATAATCCGTATTATGTGATACATGACAGTAAATCAATCCGGTTACCTCCCCCCACCCCTTCCAGCCGCAGATTCTGGATATTCCTGGACTACGAGGCCGGGCGGCTGTCCTTTTATGAGCTGTGTGACCCCATCAGACACTTACACACCTTCACTGCCACCTTCACTGAGCCGCTTCATGCTGTATTCAGGGTATATGGGGATAATAGCTGGCTGAGAATGTATTGAATGATTTATTAATCTAATTAAAGAGATTTAATTAGTGGGAATCACGAGACGGTAATACTGATCTGGGTGTGGGCGGAGCATCACAACAGGGTTAGCTCCGCCCACTTGACCTGGGACTGGGCGGAGCCTGTTACTAAGCAACAGCTGCTCTGTGTGTCACTGTGTGTGATTGTGGGTGAATGTTACTGACATTAATGCAGAATTACTCAATACAGACAGACATCTCTATAATTAAACTATCGTCACAGCGTGTATCCTGCATGTTAGAGATTGTGTTTTAATTCAAATCCGTGTGTGTGTGTGTGAGTTTTTGTTGTCTGATTGTGATGAGAGTTAGAGTTTATTGTATCTGAAATGTCAGATACACTGGGCTGTCGTTCCCTTGTTTCCTTGTCTCAGGTCGCTGCCCCGGCTCCATCCCTCCAATCCCTTATCACTCTATGTATACGTAATAATGTAAATCCCGGATTGCTGTCATGTTTAATATTAAAGTGTTGAGACACACTGTGTCCCTTAAATCCCGTGTTTATATAACGTATATGCTCTTCCACTCGAATGTGTGGTTGTCTCTTGGTACGTCCTACGTAACACAATCCACAGAGCCATGTAAGTAGGTATACTGTATGTCAGCTCTGGTACTGATAGCTGCTCTCGACTACAATTCCCATCATGTGTTTTATGCCTGTGTGTGAATGTGTGTGTCATTATGTGTACTGGCTGATTATTATTGAATATTAGCTGACTGAGTGTGATGGGAGCTATAATGATTAATGTAATTTAAAAAACTGCCAATCCGTAAAATCCCACTGTTTTCCTATTCAGTCAGCACTATATCTGTATAAAGACCGTTTTCATGTTGAAATTAATGAGATTAGTACACAATGTTCCCTCTAATATTTAGTGGTTGTTGTAGTAGAAATATTTTGTTGAGGCCCTGGGGAGATAGCGCAGCTAAGCGGACAAGGGCACATGTAGGAGTGTGGGGATAGATGCATGGAATTGGTTGGGAAAGAGTCTGTGGGTGTGATTATGTTCTGTGTAAGACAGTGTGGGGGAGGTCTTACCTCAGTGCCACTTGGGATTCGGGCCAGCAAACAGCTTCCTGTCCTCCTGCTCCTGTTTGCCTGGGCCTGCAGGTTACACGGCTTGATGGTTGAGGCTTCTGGCTTCCCTCAGGGCTGCTGCAGCGTGGATGGTGGCCGGCACCTGTGGGAACAATTGGCAAGCATTAATTGAGGTATGGCTACCGGTGTGGGCCCCCCCCCCGCGGCCTACCTCCCCCTGGAGCACCCCCTGTGGTCTCCCCTGCTGCCTTCCATGTGGCCCCTGCCCCTGGGGGCCGCTCCAGCACTGGCAGGCGTTCCCACCCGCCTGCCAGGCTCTCTCCAAACCCCACTCCTCGGGCCCGGGGTAGGAGCAGGAGCCTGGGCCCGAGGCATCACCAGGACCGCGTGTCTGGGGGCTCCAGACACGCGGCCTGGGTCCTGTGGCCGTGATTTGCGGCCTTCCGTGGCTGCGCGCGTGGCGCAGCCTGCTCCCTCAAGGCCTTAGATTATGCCTTCATCTGCTGCGCGCCCTGCGGCCCGGAGGCCTGGTGCGCAGCCTACCCGGCGGGCTCCACATGCCCGGCCAGTTCCCCTGACTCCCGCCCCGGCCGCCAGCGTGGGAACGCGGTCCGGGGCGGTGGGAGGCCCATGAATACTTCCAGGCGGCAGGCGGGGGTGTGGGGCTGCCGCTGGGGCCCCTGTGGTGAGTGGGTCCGCAAGGGCCGCGCGGGGTACCGTGGTACCGCCGTTGGGGGTGCGTGGGGGGTCCCCTTGTGGGTCGGGAGCCTCCTCTGCCGGTGAGGAAGGCTCCCGGTATACTTTTCCCCTGTCTCCTCCCCCTCCCATGTGGTTTCCGCGAGAGGGGTCCCCTGGGGGGCCCAGCTTCCCACTGACAGGGCCCCCGGGACCCTCTCATCCCTTACTGTCCTCCTCTTACCCCCTACCCCCCCCCCCCCCTCTCGGCTCTTTGCCCCCCTTTCCTGCCCCCCCCTTTTTTTTCTTCCTTTCCTGCCTTTTCCCCCTTTTTTCTGCCCTTTAACCCCTGGTGCCTACCCTGCTCTATCTGGGTCCCCTCTGTTCTCCCCTGCCCCCTATACCTGGCCTGGCCCCCCCCCCCTCCCTCCCCCTCCCCTCCCCCCCCCCCCCCCTGCAGGTCACTTACCTTGGCCTTCTCCTCTGGGGCGTAGGCTCACGTCCTCTCTGCTGCTTCCTTCTCAGGACTCTGCTGCAGTTCCTGGATCCATCCAGCAGGTGGCGCCTGGATCACGGCTGATGTCTTCTATGGATGCTGGAACTGCTGTTTCTTTTCCTCAGCCTTCTGTGAGCGCAGTGCCGGGCTTGGATCGCCAGACTGCGACCGGTGAGTAAATTTCTCCCCTCTTTTAGCGCTTCGCGTACCTACGTTGTTCCTTACTTTATTCAGTCTAGTTCTCTTTGAACACACAAAAAAAAAAAAAAAAAAGATGAAAACAAATTATTACAGGACAGAAATAAACTGTAAATTGCCACATGGAATAAATCACAAAAAAAAAAAAAAAAAAAAGAGAGATAAATATACAATGGCAAATACAAGAAGATTAAACGTTCACAAAAAAAAAAAAAAAAAAAAAAAAAAAAGAAAAGAGATATAATCCAAGTACTTGGGTGCATGGACGCCGCTTCCCCCTCCCCCTTAATTTCAGTATGTATCGTATGTTTGAGTGCGCTTTCCTGCAGCGTCCAGGGTTCGCGTGACTCTGGGTGTTGCTGAGCTACTATGGCTCGCTTGGCTTGCGCGCAATGCTAGGGTGCAGATGGGGGGAGGGGCTTTTTACTGCAGGGACGTTCCCTCCTGCCTCGGGGGGTGCCTTGACTAAAAAGGAACATTAAGGGTTCCGGGTGGGTCATGGGGTACGTGCCGTGGACGGTAGCGCCCCATGGCGCATATTCGAATGCACCCTGTGTTCTGGATAGCATGGTCGGGGAGAGGGCTCCCCGAGAATGCGCAGCTGTCAGGTCCCTCTCGGGGCGCATATCGACCCTGGGAGGAGCTGGGTTGGTGGAGGTACGTTTTGCACTTTCGTTGGCGGTGCGACCCTTCTTGGCCTGGGGCTGGATGGGCTTCGGCCTCTGGTTATACTTAGGACTCGCCTGGTGCCTCAGCACGGTGCGTTTTCTCGTCCTCTCTGCAATCTGTCGGGGTGGGGACGTGGGTGCTCTCGGTGCAGGACCCTCAGAGAGCTCCTTCGGGTGAAGTGGGTCCAGTTTACCAAGAACGCTCGATTAGCTTACTTCCCAATCGTTTTGTGGGCCCCTGGGGTCCACTTTGCGGGTCCCCCCTTGGGGATGTGGTGCCCATGGAGGAACGGGGTGGATGTAGCCTGATTCCTTATTTACTCGGTTGTCGTTTCTTTCCGGGGCTGGGTTTTGAGTTGGTGGCTCACCACAGCGGTCTGCGTGGGTAGGGCTGCGGGGCCCTGGGGCCTTTTCTGACGAAGGCGGCTGTGGATTCGGTTTTCCGGCTGCTGCCGGTACGCCCGTCGAGTTGTTGTTTCGGGCTGTGTTTTCTGACGGTCAGGATTAGGTGGCTATGTGCCTCCACGTGGGTTGTTCCCGATGTCGCTTGTGTGGGACCGTCAGTGGTGCATGTACGCGCTCTGCTGCTACAGTGTTTTCTTGGGATTGGAGTTTCGGAGTTCCGTGGCCCGGGCCTTATCCGTGGGTCGGGATGTGTGCTCTTGTCTCCTGGATAGTGGGATCAATTCCTGTAAGGGGAACGTCGGTGCCCCTGGCTGCGGTTTGGGGCATCAGGCAGGAGGCGTCTGTGGTTTGGAGGGGCGTTGTGGGTTTCGGCTGCGCTACTCATGGGCTCTCCTGGGAAAGCTGGGCTTTGCCTGTTGGGGTTGCCCTTGGGACTGTATGGGGTTCCTGCTGGGCCTCTTTTAACGCTGGCTTGAGCAATCTGGCCCCTGAGTCCTTTCCGCTGGCTTCCAACTGTTTTGCCGCCGCAGTAGGTTTTGGGGATTTGGGTCTCGGTGGTGTGCTGCCTCTTGCCCAATACGCTGGCTCTGACGGACTCTGGTGTTCTTGGAGGTCCCCCTTTCTGGTGGCATGGTAGGCATGTGGTACCCAGCTCACGAACAAGGGGGTGGGTTTTCCTTGGGGACCATCGTGGGGTGATGCTGGCTGTCTTTCACATGTTACAGTACCCTATACCCCGGAGGTACTCTGGCTCGGTGCTGTTTGAGTCTAGGGGCGGCTGGTCAGGGTTTGTCCGGTGGTTACTGATATGATGGCCGATGCTCTGTCTTGTTCATTATAGAGCGTACTCGGGTGGAGGTGTCACGGGGTCGATTTGTATGGCAGTGGAGGTGTGGTCACTTGGTCCAGCGGTCTGCTGAAGCTGGTCTGTAGGCAATCTCTGGGGCGGCGTGGGGCCCGCTCCAGTAAGATTGGAGGGTTCGGGACGGATGGGTACGTTTCTTTTTGGGTTCCGGGATTTGACTGCTCATATACATGTTTGGTTCCGTTGAGTAAGCGTTGGAATGGACTTCCTTCAGGTTTCGCAGCTCGATGGCTGTTGTCATTGGGAAGGGTAAGTTGGTTGAGGTTGGCTGTTTCATCGATAGAATCTGTGCAATTCTTGGATGTTGCAGGGTTGACTTTCTGCATCCTCCTGGGGTAGGTGGGATGCACGGGGTTATGGTTGGGCTCCTACCAAGCTGTGGAAGTCTCTACCTACCTCTATTGAAGTCTCATTCCATTTTTGGTCCGCTTGGAGTTCCAGTGGAGAGTGGAGACGTCCTGCCGCCCAAGCTTATCCGGGCAGGCACTTGTTCTGGTGATTTATTCACTTTGATCTTGTGAGTGCAATCTTGTATCAGCGCATTATCTTTTCCTTTGCGGTATTACACTATGTAATTTTTTTTTTCTCTGTTCCTGTTTTAGATTATGTGCAGCCGTATCTCATTCCCCTCTGTGTCTATGTATATGTTGTAAAAGGTCAGGAACTGGGCCACGACCTTGAGAGGCTGTTGTAACTACACCAGATAAGTGTGGGTATATCTAGATGCCATTGTCACTAATTTGGAGGTATCATATGTAGATATACTGTTTGTATTTTGTCCTAGCAAGCTGTAATGGGTTTCCAGGATGGTCTGTAATATACCGTTCCGATCGGGGGCGGTGCAGGGTTCCGTCATTTGCCTGTTTTCGTTGGGAGTACTGTTCCGTCCCTGGGATTGTTCGGCCTCCTCCCCGGTTTGTTTCTCGGAGATGGGTTTTTCACCCCCGCGTCCATCTAGTTGGGGTGTTCCTCTTGGGGGCTCGACTTCCTGGATAAGGATGGTGGGGAATTCAAAGGGCATTTATTTTGGTTGGGGGCGGCTACAGACACCGCCAGGCTGGGCGTGCCTGCGCCGATGGTTCAGAGGGCTCGAATGGCGGAGGTTCGGTGGTCTGGCTCCGGCTACGTGAAGGGGGTGTGGCTCCTCCTCATACGGGGTCAGCTGCCCCGCCTCATGGGGTACCAGGGGTTTTGTCATCCCTGGGTGGAATGACGTGGGTCGGTGGTGGTTTAGGACTTGGGTGCTCTTCGATCGGGACATGTTACGCATTCTGTTTCTTCCCTGAGGTTCCCAGGGGCTAGGCTGCGCCTATCGCCCTTTCCTGTTGGCAGTGCACTCCGCAATGTGAGTGCCCTGGTGCGCTGCCGTCGGTCATCAGAATAGATGGGTTTCTAGGTTTGTCATGGCCATAACAAAAATGACTAAACGTATGACGGACAAAATGAATAACTAAAACATGAACACTTCCAGTTCGCATTTTGGGTTTGGCCAAAGGTGGCCTGGGTATCTCGAAGGGAGGGGTGCGCTTGCTGGAGGTCGGACTTGACCTCTGTTACTCTAGCGCTGCGTGAAGTGGTGGAACAGGCCATGGCTGGTTGTGGTGGGGTCCCCCGCTGATTTAGGCGTAAAACAGCGGGGTTGTGGCGGGGGTATGTCCTTGCCAATTGAGTTTGAGGTTACGTTTAAGTAGATGGAATGAGATGAACAAGTTTTTTAAGGTCTCAAACCTCCCCTGCTCTAAAGGTTTAACTTTAGGTTGCCTGAGGTCTCGTGCCCATCGAGCGTGGATAAGGTCGGCTGATGGCAGGCATTGGAAGGATTTTTATGACGAGGGGGGAGGTGAGAGGGAGTGGTGATTAGGAACCACTCCATGTTTTTATTGGCAAGGACGGTTGGGTCACTGTATAACACTATGGGTGGAGTTATATATGTATATATGTTAATTTATGCTTATTTATGTCTAATGTTTTGGTTACAGAAAAGAAGAGATTTAATAAATAAAGTTATGGATGTGTTATGCAGTAATTTAGTTGTGATAATAAATGCTGTGGCCTGTTTCATCCATACTAAGTGGTCTGTCGTTATTGGGGGGTTTAATGGGGTTAGATTTTGTTCTAGGCTGCATCGCGATTCCCCACTACGTACATACAAGGCCCTGGGGAGATAGCGCAGCTAAGCGGACAAGGGCACATGTAGGAGTGTGGGGATAGATGCATGGGATTGGTTGGGAAGAATCTGTGGGTGTGATTATGTTCTGTGTAAGACAGTGTGGGGGAGGTCTTACCTCAGTGCCACTTGGGATTCGGGCCAGCAAACAGCTTCCCTCCCGCCCACCCTATACTATATTTTGTCGCAGCTAGCCGGGGGTATGTCCTTGCCAATTGAGTTTGAGGTTACGTTTAAGTAGATGGAATGAGATGAACAAGTTTTTTAAGGTCTCAAACCTCCCCTGCTCTAAAGGTTTAACTTTAGGTTGCCTGAGGTCTCGTGCCCATCGAGCGTGGATAAGGTCGGCTGATGGCAGGCATTGGAAGGATTTTTATGACGAGGGGGGAGGTGAGAGGGAGTGGTGATTAGGAACCACTCCATGTTTTTATTGGCAAGGACGGTTGGGTCACTGTATAACACTATGGGTGGAGTTATATATGTATATATGTTAATTTATGCTTATTTATGTCTAATGTTTTGGTTACAGAAAAGAAGAGATTTAATAAATAAAGTTATGGATGTGTTATGCAGTAATTTAGTTGTGATAATAAATGCTGTGGCCTGTTTCATCCATACTAAGTGGTCTGTCGTTATTGGGGGGTTTAATGGGGTTAGATTTTGTTCTAGGCTGCATCGCGATTCCCCACTACGTACATACATGTAAATATTTTCCTGTTACGCAGTATGTGCTGAATGTTTGTACAAATGTAAACCTGTAACGGTGTCAAGATAATGTAGTCACGGCCTCTCTCATGGCTAATAAAACCGCATTGCTACATTTTAATACAATACAAATATGATTGCTTGCTATATGTTTATACCCACATCCATGCCACATTGCCCACATGGCATGTGTATTGTCGCGATAAGGGCAGGTAGATCTAAAACCCCCAACAATCCCCTCCCCAAATAATCACCACATTACTGATTTATGGATAAATGTGTCCACGGCTTTAATAAATAAGTTAATATATAATTAGGCTTAACATAACCAAAAGTCATTGCCCACCATCCCCAGCCATATTATATTTTGGAATGGCCGTGTCTGAAGTTGTCCCCCGATGTCCACGGAACCCTGGATACCACCCAGAGCTGCATCTCTACTGCTTGAGGGGCAGTCCGCCTCTTGACATGCGCACAGTCGTTATTCGTCATGTTTCATAAACCATCCCCATTACCTTTAATAAACACAGACACCGATTTCTGTTGGACATATAAAGTCCACAGCTTTATTACATTTTCATCAATAACTTATACAACATTTTTATGTCATTGCCAAACAATAAGAATATTTTAATCCAATCTCCTTCTGTACCTAAATACCCCTGGCAATGATCCCATACCAATATAACAGTGTATAACAGTACAGGGGCGGACTGACCAATAGGGCACATCGGTCATGGACTGAGGGCCTGAGACAGCCAGGGGCCCGGCTGCACAGCCATGCTCCAGCTGGAGAGATCAGAGATCAACTGGAATGGCAAAAAAATAAAATAAATCTCTTTCAATTACAGGTTGTGGGGCCTCTGGTGGAGCGCAGGGCCCCACAACCTACCGCTCTGCATATTACTCCCCCTACCCCAACCTCAAATGAGACATGGCAGCTTCACCATCTCTCTGCCAGGTTTACTTCCTGTCCCACGCAGGGGCCAGGAAGTGACATCACTCGGAATATTCCAGGAACAAGTGAGGAGACACATCCTGAAATGCTTTCCAAACGAGTTTAAAATTTAATTAAACGCAAGTTATATTTATACATACTTTATCATGGATGTTACAGGAAGCAGCTGCTCGTGATAGATAACAACTATGGTGATTTACACAAAATATTACAAATACAAAAAACAAGAACATTTGACGTAAGCGGTAATGTTTTCCAATAAATGAAATAACTGAACAACTTTTTTAATTTCCCCATAAAGTTTCAAATTGCCCTTAATAATATCAACAGCTAGAATAGATAGTGAAATGGATATTCTATCCTTCAATCCCCTCTTAGATCATATCATGATCTACTCTACGAAAAATATCCATGGGAGGCCTGTGGCAGAGAGACAAAAGGAGGTATATTCAGATGTGCTACGCACGTCTGCGGGACTTTTGTTATTTCTTCACCTCGATTTCCCCCATTTGTTCTATGCCGCAGGTTTTCTCTGGCCTGGGCATTATTTCTCCCAGTAATATGTAAACTGAGGAGTGGAGCATTGGCCCACCCTGCTCTCAAAAAGCTCCACCCCAGGGGCCTATAACTAAACTTAGGTTTGTGTTGCACACTATACATACAGCACGTACTCCCCCTGGGGTTAAAAGTTATAGGCCTCTCTGCCTTCACATATCCTCCTCCCCAGCTCAGACCCATCGGGGCGAGTGGCCTTGGAACACAAACCGTGAACATTCACGTCACCTAGGGCTGTACCAGCCCTGACTTGCTTCTCAGTTACAGGAAGTGGCCTATTGTAGATGGCTGATACCTTGCTCCCTTGTAGTTTAAGGAGCCCCCACCCAATTGGATAACCCAAATAGTTAGCTTCCTCAAATCCTAGATAACACTTAGCAGCGTTAGCGGTCAAACCGGCAGCCCTTACATTATTCACAACTAACCCAGTCCACCCTGTGAATCACCACATCATCAAGGTAGGCAGCTGCATACTCTCTGTGGGGCCAAAGTATCCTATTCATTATATGCTGAAAGGGGACCAGTGCACTATGCAACCTGAATGGCAGTACTTTATATTGTCGTAACCCCTCGGGAGTAGAAAACGCTGTTCTTCCCTTTGTTTTCTCTGTCAGGGAAACCTGACAATACCCTATGATCAGGTCCAAGGTACTCAGATACCTGACCTTACTTATTCGCTCTAGCATTTGAGCTACATGTTCCATAGGGGCTTTACTTAGTGGAGGTTCTACCTCATTACCCAGGCACCCCAAAGGCGTCTTTTGCTCGGTACCAAAATCATGTTCCATATGGGAGAAAGTAAAATGATCTATTCCCTCTACCCCCTGTAGCTCCCCATAGTGCATTTTCGGGTGAGCTGAGAATTTCCTCCCTAACACCACATCCAGGGGTACCACGCCTATAGGACATTTAACATTTACCACCTCTGTGACAAACTCTACCTCTGCCATGGGGGTATGTGTGGGTGTCACCATGTGTACACACAATATCAATCATTTGTCTTGTTTTAAATTTATCTAGCTGGAGCAGAACACTTTTCATCAAAGTAACCTCACTCCCTGAATCAATCAGTGCTTGTACACTCTTCCCTTCCACCATCACCACTTTTAGCTGTGCTGTAACATCACCACTAGTCACCACACACATCTTTAAGCCAGTCAATACAATCCTATGCAGAGCCCTTATTACTATGTCACATTGTATTGACTCTTCACTCTCAGGACAGCTATATCTAATATGTCCTTGCATGTGGCAGTTGAAGCATCTGAGTTGCTTCTCAGTCTGGTCTCGTAGCCGTAATGGGACTTTTGGGTACTGTGAAGGATTCCCCTGTATTCACCTATATCCATTCGGCTATTTCCTCTCCCTGCTATCTAAGTACGTTGTAAGCATTCGTTTTATTTGTTCACTCGGTAAATTGTTCATTTTACCGAACAAGGACTACCCTGGTGTTACAAATCGCTATTTGTAACTGGCCCTTTAAATGGAAAATTGCCCTGCTTCCCTGGATTGCGGAGAAGCCTATTTGCCAGCCTCCTTCCTCATGACTATGGCCCCTGGAAGATTGTGCCCCATAAAACTTATTAACTTTTATTGGGTGTGTATGGCCCTTTAAGAACCGTCTGGGGACATATTGTGACTTTGCTGAACAATGTCCCTTTAAGACTATGTCCCCAGACCTGTAAAATAACTTGCCCCTGGCTCTCTCCCACTTGGTTCAGTAAATAGGGCTTACTGAACCAAGTACCACACAGGCAGACCACCCAGAAGTTAAAGTGTGCAGGCAATTTACCTCCCAGGCTGTGAGGTTACTGCAGGTTAATTGCACGTGGCGGCGGCCATCTTTGTTCAGTCGAACGCGGTTAGCGGTGTATGCAAAAGATTCTGTGGAACTGAAATCGGCTACACATTTTACCGAACACCGCTGACCCTTACCTTCTCCCATACTGAACTTGCAGCTCCAGAGACTAAGTCCCGTTCGAAATGGGACTTAGTCGTTTTTTTGCATGAAATTGACCGACCGCACAGCCCAAATCTATGGAACTGTTTTGGGCAGGAAATTGTGCTTGCGGTCGGTCATAAAGGACGTCCAGCTAACTTTCGATCCGCTGGAGGGATTTGGCTGATTTTTGGAAGTGTTTATGTTTGAAGTGTGCTGAGTTTAAATATGTAATTTTTATGGAGATTGAATGTATAGTTTTAAAGTTACAGTGTATGTGTGAAAACTGTATTTTTACTGTATGCTATAATTATGTTATATGTTTATCTGAGGGGAGGAGACGTGGGGGTGGTACCATGTATGTGATTGGTTAATTTCATCCTCCCCCTGGGAGTGTCCTGTGTGTACCTTTTTGTAATAAAAAGCAGGCTGGGTGTCCCAGTCTTCAGTTCTTCTTGACCCTTCAAAACGTAGCCTCGTCTCGTTATTGGAGGGAATGGCTGTATTACACTGGGGATTGCTTTGCTCTGCATATTCCCCTGACTTAGCTCTTTTAAGAGCGTGTTCCGGATACGCTCTCCTGAAGGAGAGGTCTTCCCCACATGGTCCTGGAGGACAGAAACCGATCCAGGGTGGAAGGAAGACGGCGCGGCTCCAGTTGAAACCATGTTAAAGGATACGATTGTTGAACATCTAAAAACACATGGATTTCAAGACCAGAGACAACATGGGTTTACTTCAGGGAGATCATGCCAAACTAATCTTATTGATTTTTTTGATTGGGTAACTAAAATTATAGATCAGGGTGGTGCAGTAGACATTGCTTACCTAGATTTCAGTAAGGCTTTTGACACTGTTGCACATAGAAGGCTTATCAATAAACTACAATCTTTGAGTTTGGATTCCAATATTGTTGAATGGGCAAGGCAGTGGCTGAGTGACAGGCAACAGAGGGTTGTAGTCAATGGAGTATATTCGAAGCTTGGGCTAGTCACCAGTGGGGTACCTCAGGGATCTGTACTTGGACCCATTCTCTTTAATATTTTTATTAGTGATATTGCAGAAGGTCTTGATGGTAAGGTGTGTCTTTTTGTGGATGATACTAAGATATGTAACAGGGTTGATGTTCCAGGAGGGATAAGCCAAATGGAAAATGATTTAGGTAAACTAGAAAAATGGTCAGAGTTGTGGCAACTGACATTTAATGTGGAGAAGTGCAAGATAATGCATCTTGGACGTAAAAACCCAAGGGTAGAGTACAAAATATTTGATAGAGTCCTAACCTCAACATCTGAGGAAAAGGATTTAGGGGTGATTATTTCTGATGACTTAAAGGTAGGCAGACAATGTAATAGAGCAGCAGGAAATGCTAGCAGAATGCTTGGTTGTATAGGGAGAGGTATTAGCAGTAGAAAGAGGGAAGTGCTCATGCCATTGTACAGAACACTGGTGAGACCTCACTTGGGTACTGTACACAGTACTGGAGACCCTATCTTCAGAAGGATATTGATACCTTAGAGAGAGTTCAAAGAAGGGCTACTAAACTGGTTCATGGATTGCAGGATAAAACTTACCAGGGAAGGTTAAAGGATCTTAACATGTATAGCTTGGAGGAAAGACGAGACAGGGGGGATATGATAGAAACATTTAAATACATAAAGGGAATCAACACAGTAAAGGAGGAGACTATATTTAAAAGAAGAAAAACTACCACAACAAGAGGACATAGTCTTAAATTAGAGGGACAAAGGTTTAAAAATAATATCAGGAAGTATTACTTTACTGAGAGGGTAGTGGATGCATGGAATAGCCTTCCAGCTGAAGTGGTAGAGGTTAACACAGTAAAGGAGTTTAAGCATGCGTGGGATAGGCATAAGGCTATCCTAACTATAAGATAAGGTCAGGGACTAATGAAAGTAGAAAGTAGAAAGTTAGAAAACTGGGCAGACTAGATGGGCCGAATGGTTCTTATCTGCCGTCACATTCTATGTTTCTATGTTTCTATGTTTCTATGTTAAGCTACGGCGGTTGTGGAGTCTGCGGTGGTTGTGGTATTGTCTGCAGTGCTTGGAGTCCTCTGTAAGCGCTAGGAGCATCCATCAACGGAGGGTACTCGGTCGGAGTACACGGAGCTCCGTTACACCTGGGTAGCAATTAGAACTTGGAACACTATGTAACCACACGAAACTGCAAAGTAATCAAATGCCCCTGGGTGGCCGCCATTTCGTGCATACAAACGCACGTGGTGAGAACAATGGATGGCGGCCATCTTAAGCTCCCGAACGCGGTCAGCGGGACTTAGTCGTCGAGTGCCTGGAACTGTTTTCGGCATGGCACTCGCATGAACACTCGGTCCCCATGGAAGTCCCATCTGACCTATTTCCACTCACAATACAAGAATGGCCTTCGGGAGTTTCAAACAACATTCTCCACGAACCATCTGTATTCTAGCTATAGTAGTTTTCGTGTAATTTTATCCGAACAAAGACCGGCTCTTACTACCAATTCCGTGGAACTCTGAATTGGATACAACCGCATGGTGAGCCGGTCAAAACTTCAACACGATGCGACACGAGTGTCACGAACGCACCCTACTCCAAGAGTGTGCGTGACGTAGTTGTGATGGTGAAAGGGTTAAAGTACACTATTTGTCTTTACTAGACAGGAAATAATGCCAATTCTTTTGTATTATCTTGCGTAGGGAATTGCTATTTGAACTAAAATTAAAAATTATGGGTATTTCTTCATTGTCTTCTATAGATTTTTTATTTTTGTTTTTTCCTTCTAAAATACTGGCCCTTGGTTCTACTTCAATTTGTGCACATATTGCTTTTAAGGAATCATAATTATAGCCTTTATCTACAAGTTGATCGATTAAGATTTTAGATTGGCATTTGAATTGATCCAATTCAGTGCAGTTCCGTCTCAATCTTAAAAACTGACCTTTTGGTATATTGGTCAGCCATTGTTTAAAATGACAACTTTTAAGATCAATAAAACTGTTAACATCTACCGTTTTAAAAAATGTTTTACTTTTAATTTGATCATTCTCTACATAAATGCATAAATCTAAAAAATTGATAGAAATTGAGCTAACCTCATAAGTTAATTTTATATTCCAATCATTCATATTTAGGCTATTTAAAAAATGTAAAAGTTATTCCTCCGTTCCTTTCCACACTATAAAAATATCGTCTATATATCTTTTGTAGAGGACCAGACTTGCCCCGATATCTAATCTGGAAAAGACCTCCAATTCTTCGCAGTATGCCATAAAAAGATTAGCATAACTCGGGGCAAATCTGGTCCCCATCGTTGTTCCTTGTATCTGTAAATAAAATGTATTTTCAAACCAAAAAAAATTGTTCAGAAAGATCATTTTAATACCCTCCATTAAAAATTCTATTTGTTCTGACTTTAAAACAGTATCTTTTTTAAAAAAACGTTCTGTGGCCTCACAACCCATCTCATGATTAATAATAAAGGCTACTCACATCACACGTTACCATAAAAATATCTTTTTCCCATTTAAAATCATTAAGAATTTGCAATAAGGACATTGTATGTTTTAAATATGAAGGACGTTTTTTCACTGAGTCTTGTAAAAATTGATCTAAAAACTGGGAAAGGGGAGATAAAAGGGAGCCAATCCCAGAAACGATTGGTCTACCTGCAGGATTGTGAATATCTTTGTGGATCTTTGGCAGAACGTATAAAACTGGAATTCTTGGGAACCTTAGGTTTAGGAAATCGAACTCTTTCTTATTTAATATTCCTCGTTCCAAACCTTGATTTAAAAATATACTTAATTTTTGTTTAATGTCCTTCAAAGGATTCTTTTCGAGTTCAAGATAAGTTTCTAGGTCCGCTAGTTGTTGATATATTTCTTTTAAATATTTGTCTTTTTGCCAAATGACAACACCTCCCCCCTTATCTGCAGGTTTGATAACAATGGAAGAATCTTTTTTTAAATCTTGTAGAGCTAATCTTTCCGGTTTCGTAAGATTCTTACAAGAAACTCTAATTGGTTTAACTTTCCTTTAAATCTTTAATACATAATTTTTAAAAAATTCTCATTGCATCTGATTTTAGATAACTCGGAAAAAAAATGGATTTATTTTTAAGGGTTGTGTGTTTAAATTCCTGATTTTCGATATTTTCCACATTGGTGCTATTAACAGGAATCTTATCAAAAAAATTCTTTAAACATAATTTACGTAAAAACCTATTAATATCTAAAAATCCTTGCACAGACATGGCACTAGCTCCCCCTCTCCCTGAGGTAGGAGCTGAAACAAAAGATGACTGGTGATGGGGAGTCGTGGTGGTGTGATCCTCCAGCTGGATGTTCCCTTGGCAAAACCTCTGCTCCGGTCCACTGTTGCTCGATTGGCAATCTGCCAGCTCACCCGCCTCCAATGCCGTTTTGGGGTTCCGGTCCAGCAACCATTCCTGTACATCGGCTGGGCAGAGCTGCAAAAACTGTTCTTTTATTAACAAGTCTTGCAAACTTTCCAAAGTGGTAATCTCCAGCCCTGTAGTCCGCTGTCAGAGTGCTGTCGCCAGGTGCCCCACAACCGCTGCATAACTTTCTGTGGGATGCTTTTGCAAGGTCCTGAATTTCTTTCGGTACACCTCAGGAGTAAGGTTGTACCGTTTTTGCAAGGCAGCCTTAATCACATCATAGTCCTGGTCAAATTCTGCTGGAAGCACAGCAAATGCTTCCAGTGCAGGACCTCTGAGACCAGGGCTGAGGTATTTTGCCCACTGGTCCTTTGGTAGCTGGTACTGCCTGCAAACTTTTTCAAAACTGCGCAGGAAAACATCCAAATCACCATCTTTGTCCAAAGTTGGAAAATTCTCTGCACGTGGTTTGGGTGCAGAAGAGTCTCTGGAATTAATACTTATAGGGGAGGCAGTCAACCTCTCCTCAGCCATTTTTAGCTCATGCTCTCTGGCAGCTTGTCGCTCCGCGATCTCTCTCTCAGCCTGCCGCTCTGCAGCCTCTCTCTCCCTCTCAGTGGCCTCTGTCTCCCTCTCAGCAGTCTATCTCTCCCTCTCAGCTTGGCGCTCAGCAGTCTCTCTCCCTCTCAGCTTGGCGCTCAGCAGCCTCTCTCTCTCTCCCTCTCAGCTTGGCGCTCAGCAGTCTCTCTCCCTCTCAGCTTGGCGCTTAGCAGCCTCTCTCTCTCTCCCTCTCAGCTTGGCGCTCAGCAGCCTCTCTCTCCCTCTCAGCTTGGCGCTCAGCAGCCTCTCTCTCTCTCTCTCAGCCTGCCGCTCTGCAGCCTCTCTCTCCCTCTCAGCAGCCTCTCTCTCCCTCTCAGCTTGGCGCTCAGCAGCCTCTCTCTCTCTCTCAGCTTGGCGCTTAGCAGCCTCTCTCTCTCTCTCTCTCAGCCTCCTGATATTGAAGGATAAGCTGTAGTCTTTGGTTTGCGTCTGCTGAGTCCACATATTTTAACACCGTTTGTAAGTAACAATCCAAAGGATCTCCAGATCTCGGTACATCACGGACAAAAGCTGCAGGTATCTCCTCTGCAGTGTTTGAGGCCTCACTTTGCACCGCTTGTTGCATATCATAGTCCACCAGTGCTTGCAATAGTCCCTCTTTTGTTTTTCCCCGACAGGGAATAGATCTCTCCCGGCAAAGCTGGTCTAGCGCTGCCTTGGATTGCGCCTGGTACTCCATTTGGTAAATAAAAGATAGCAAAGAAAAAACAGAGAAGGAGGGGGGGGACTGTTGAGGTGTAAATATATTATATATGCACTGAGTTCAGCCTTTGGAAATTGAGGCACAATTTATTTTAGTGCCTGGATTAACCAACAAATCCAGCAACACTAAAATCTGGTACAAAAAGATGAAAAATCTTTTTAATTATCCCACCGCTATGCCACCAATTTGTCACGAACGCACCCTACTCCAAGAGTTTGCGTGACGTAGTTGTGATGGTGAAAGGGTTAACGTACACTTGTCTTCACTAGACAGGAAATAATGACAAAATCCCCCTTTTTAACACCACCGACACTTAAACATAATAATATAACTATTACTATTCCACCAAGTATTAGTTAGTACAATATTTAAGGAATTATAAAAAGTACTAACTAGTCTCTTCAGGTAACGTGATTCTTAACCAGACAAAGGCAGAACTTTGAATGAATGTTTATTATGAACAATAACAAGAAAACAAAGGAAAGAAAGATCTGTCCCAATATAATACTTAAAGGGATCAGTAATATACTTTATTAATGTACTAAAAAATCACACAAACAGACACTGAGTCACTTAGATGTCCCAGTGGAAAAATAACTGAGGCAAAAATCGTGACTTACAAAAACTCCAAAGTGAGGAGTACATACAGACGGGAGGGGAGTGAAAAAGGCAATAACAAAAGACGACCTAAATTCATCAGTTAAACTACAAGGGAGCAAGGTATCAGCCATCTACAATAGGCCACTTCCTGTAACTGAGAAGCAAGTCAGGGCTGGTACAGCCCTAGGTGACGTGAATGTTCACGGTTTGTGTTCCAAGTCCACTCGCCCCGATGGGTCTGAGCTGGGGAGGAGGATATGTGAAGGCAGAGAGGCCTATAACTTTTAACCCCAGGGGGAGTACGTGCTGTATGTATAGTGTGCAACACAAACCTAAGTTTAGTTATGGGACTCTGGGGTGGAGCTTTTTGAGAGCAGGGTGGGCCAATGCTCCACTCCTCAGTTTACATATTACTGGGAGAAATAACGTCCAGGTCAGAGAAAACCTGCGGCATAGAACAAATGGGGGAAATCGAGGTGAAGAAATAACAAAAGTCCCGCAGACATGCGTAGCACATCTGAATATACCTCCTTTTGTCTCTCTGCCACAGGCCTCCCATGGATATTTTTCGTAAAGTAGATCATGATATGATCTAAGAGGGGATTGAAGGATAGAATATTCCATTTCAGAATCAATTTCAAAAAAAGAATGTAGACAAGATTCTGTCCAATCTTTATATAGAATTTTACAATCTTGCTAAAGCTAATAAACAATTTTTTTCTGAGAGGAGAGCATTAGCCATTAAAATCTGCCAAGAAAAGATAAATGCACAGATCAAAAATAGGATAGAACGTAATCTAAAAAAACGTAATATTAAATATTACTAGAAGAATAATCGTGTTGACTTAATGTTAACAAATAAATTAAAGAAAAAAAGGTCTGAGCAAAAGATCTCCAAATTAGGAGACGGTACAAACTTTATCTATAAACCAGATGAAATTGCCAGTAAATTTAGGTCCTTTTATGAGAATTTATATAACCTGAATAAGTCTCCTGATATAGGTTTGTTGGAGAAATATTTAGAAAAATCTAATTTGTTAAAAATATCGTTTGACCAAAAGGAAAGACTTAATAGAATTATATCTCAAAATGAGGTGGAATTAGCAATTGATAAGCTTGTTAATAGAAAAGCCCCCGGTCCGGATGGATATACGAACCTGTTTTACTAGGTTTTTAAAAAACAACTCCTCCTGTTACTAACAAACACCTTTAACGAACTGGCGACTAAGGGGTCTGCCTCTTTAGATTTACTAAGGGCACATATCACTCCGATTTTGAAACAAGATAAAATCCCCTATGAAGTGAGCAACTACCGCCCTATTTCTTTGGTTAATGTTGACATTAAACTTTATGCTGCAATTTTAGCGGAACGATTAAAAATAGTCTTGCCATCACTCATTCATCAGGACCAGATAGGTTTTATGATGGGTAGGCACTCATCTAACAATACGCGTAGGGTCCTGAATTTGTTGGAGTGGGCCCAGGCTGAGGGGACCCCCCTCCTGACCCTGTCGGTGGATGCTGAAAAAGCCTTCGACAGGGTCGGGTGGGGGTACTTGGAGAGAACTCTCTCACAATTCGGTTTCGAGGGGTGGTTTATGGATGCTGTTGGGGCTATCTATTCGAATCCTTCGGCTCGTATAGTAACTCGTGATATATGCTCAGACTGGTTCGGTATTAATAATGGGACAAGGCAGGGGTGCCCTCTTTCTCCCCTGCTATATGTACTATCAATAGAACCTTTGGCGAATAACATTAGACAAAATGATAGGATCAGAGGAATGGGTACACAAGATGATGAATGGAAGATTTGTCTCTATGCAGATGATATTTTAATTTATATTACAGAGCCCCATGTCTCCCTCCCATATTTAATGCAAGGATTTGATATCTACAGTAGTGTCTCTAACTATAGCTTGAATATGAATAAAACAATAGCTATGTCTATTAACATACAAAGAGACAAATTAACATTATTAAAGAAAGATTTTGACTTTAAATGGACGGAAAAAGGGGCGGAGCCGAGCTAGCGAAGCGACCAGACGCACTCAACATGAGCTCCTGCAGCAAAGACTCAATTATGCCGATAAAACGGGGTAAAGTGACACGACTCACCCTCAACACAGCCCACTGGACTAAAGAAGCTCTTATGGACCCGGAGACACCTTACTCGATACCCGATCTGTCCGGGAACCGCGACAACCGGTTTGGGCCTACTGAGAGAGGCGAGGGAGGGGGAAGGACGGCCGCCTTCCCGCCCGACACTGAAACCCTTACACGAGCAAGTACTGCTTCCCCCCCCCCTGTGGACCGGTGGGGGATATCCCGGTCCCCGCCAAAAGAGGCACCCCACCCTCACTATAACGCGACAGTCCTGGCGCTCCCCTCAAGCAGCATGGGAGCGGGGGCCTCCAACATGGCGGAAAAGCATGATCCAACCAAAAGAGACACGCGACAGCACCAACATGCACCATCAGGCCCCAGTGGCCATGCTAAAGACTCCATTGCAGATATCTTTGACCGCTTTTGGGCCAAGCTGGCACTGCATCTACAACCGGCGAAGACCCACCGCAATCCAATCACCCGGGACCGGGTTCACGGCGCTGGGAAATCCGGGACTCCACCTCAGGGCACAACGAAGTCCCTCGCCACTAACTCACACATTAAAAGCCCTCCCAGGCTGAGAGCAGTAGGGGACATACCCCGTGGGTGCCGGCCACATCAGCGGAGAGCGGCTACACGACGACCAGCATCGACCAGCAGGACTCCCCGCATTATCCCGAAAGGGACGACCCTGGCCCATACTGGCTCCCAGGCTTGTGGCAAGATGGCACCGGCTCTGATACAGTCCTGGGGCAAAGGGGGAATCCCGTCTGAACAACGTTATGTAACCTCCCTAATGAACAGGGGTAAAAGTGAGAGACGCCAGCTTGGACTAACATCGGCCTTCAGCAGACGCCGAACGCTGGACAGCGAGGTATTGACCCTGCAGCATGACAGAAACTGGAGGGTTGCCTCACGTAGCCTGAACACGGTGAACCCACGGCAACGTGACCGCACACCTCCCTACAGACTGGGCATCGGATGAAAGGGCGGTAAGACCCGGTCTGCCTGTTGGCCAGCCCCGGTGATGAACTCGACGCAGACGACCCGGCAGAACCCACATAACCTGACGGACAAATGTAACGAGCCAATACCCATGGACATAGACCTATGCATAACATACTCTGTCCCTGCATCAGACTAAACACCTAACATCTGAATCTCCAATGCTATTGCGGGACACCATCTTATTACCTCGTCATGATTGACCTAGGCCCCAGCGACTATCAGGAAGGCGCAACACGACTACGCTGCACCACAAACCAAGTTAGTCACTGCTGCCATTAGCAAAGATCAGACAGACGTCGAACACCTTGCCTGAATGCTACTTTGAGTTTATCTGCTTCCACTCCTGCGGGCTGCTGGGCCTGACACCGGGACTATCATGGCAAAACTTAGTCTGGCTCCAACAGGGAACTGGCTGGCTCCAAAGAGGAGCTGAGGACTTTCTCACTCCTGGCAAGTTGTTCCAACGGCACCCGCAACAGACTCAGAAGCTTTCTGTCTTTTTTGTCTTGCATGAGTTGGACTCGCAAAGGAAGGGTCATGGGGACCTCTGAGGGGTCACCCTCAGTTATAGTTACTCCTGATGCATATACCCTATTTTTGTTTAATCTTTTTATTTTCTGTTCTTATATGCACTGTGCTTTCCATAAGTATACTTAATCCTCCTCATGTATAGACAGTATCGCTGATAGCCAGTATATATTGTTCTAAGAAGTTTGCCTAGCATGCTTATACCTAGGTATTACTCAGCATCTGAACGCACATACTCATGGATAGGTTTCTGTATTGCGATAAACGTCTATAGCTCAGGCAGTAGCACAGCGAGCCTCCTCACTGTACCGAGCGACACCTGGCCGGTTAACCCTTTGTTGTTCTTAACTCTACTCACTTTTAAAGAAAATCGTCTAGACCTAGCATATTTACACATTGTACATTCCAGTATAGCATCTCGCTTCACTCTACTCATACACTCAGCAGATATGCACTCTGATACCTGAACACAATAGCGACGCAAAGTTTAATGTTACTTAAGTTTACTTACTACAATGCTCATACTCAACTACCTTTAAACACAAAATTTGTCCTAGATATTGCATGTACCTCTCTGTTAAACTGTATACTATGCGTTGGAGGAATGCCGTTGGGGTACCTCCCAACCGACTGTTAAAAGCTTATGCACAACAAAAATAAAGAACAAAAAAAAAAAAAAAAAATGGACGGAAAAAGAGTTTCCATATTTAGGGGTGACTATATCTGCAGACACAAAAAGGACTATGGAAATTAATTTTCTGAAACTGTTAAAAGAAACTAATGCCCAACTAAAAGAATGGAGAGTACATGAAATCTCCTGGTGGGGAAGGACCAACACCATTAAAGCCTATATAATCCCAAAATGGGCTTATCTCTTTGGGATGCTCCCTCTCTCAATATCCACACATTGGTTAAGCATGTTACAAAGTAGTTTTACATCATATATTTGGAGAGGAAAGAAACCAAGAATTAATACGTATACCCTATCTAGAAAAGCCCAACTGCGGGGATTGGGATACCCCTTAATTTCCCAAATATATCAGGCCAATATGCTGGTACATGCCAGCAATTTAGTGACTCTAAAAATCAAGCTTGGTATAAGATCGAAGCAGCTAGAATTGGATTAGATAACCTGGAATTTCTCCTTTGGAGAGAAGCAAGTCAGAATAATCAATTGGTAGAGATTCCATCTCAATATCCCCTATCCTTACAACAAACACTAAAAGAATGGAATATTATAAAGAAAAAACTAAAAAATAATAAAAAACTTTATGAGAATTTGGGTTTAAGCTCCTTGGAATATTATATGCTGGAGATTAATCTTGTAAACTGGTATAGAGATCCTACTTATAAGATAAAAGATCTTTATAATGACCAACAATTAAAAAGCTTTGAAGTTCTTAAAGTTCAGCTGGATTTACCCCCTAGAGAAATATTTAACTATCTCCGTATAAAGAGCTATCTTAAAGATAATTTACTAGTTTTAAATGGCCATTTGGGAAAACTATTCGGTAATTTTTTTTTCCAGCTTGAGAGCGAAAAAGGTGTTCTCTCTCGCGATAGAATTAATAAAAATAAAGGGCATTCCAGATATCCCTAACGCTCTAACTAAATGGGAAAATGATTTGATAACTTCCATTCCATTTAATATTTGGTGTAAATCCTTTACACCAAATATTTATACACTGTTTGAATATTTTAGAGACCTTTACCAAAATTATGTATAGATGGTATTTGGTACCAAATAGACTAGCAAAAATATCTAACTCCAATCCACCAACTTGTTGGCTGTGTTTCCATCAAGATGGCTCTATGCTCCATATCTGGTGGGCTTGTCCCAGAATTAAGCCTTTGTGGAATATTTCATTTAACCTGATATATAGGATCCGTGGTTCTAGATTGGAGCATAAAGCAGAAATCGCCCTTCTCCATATTTTGGGTGAAGAGATAAAGGATACTCGCGAAATTATAATTATACACTGTTTATTAGCAACTAAAATTCTTATCGCGAGATTCTGGAAAAGTACCTTGACCCCGATAGAGACCAAGTTATAGCCCAATTATTATATCAACTGGAGATGGAAAAAGGGATCATTCGTACGAAGGACTACCCTAATGCTGATACTCTGACGTTATACTCCAATCTTGTTGATATAACTAAAGGGCTGTTATGAGACTAACGGACAAATGTAAAAGATTGTCCATAGATTTTTTGAAAATCAGCAATTGATATTACTGTATGGGCTCTCTGACCATATAATGACCATGTATCGACAAAAGTGTTACTCCATATTTATATCCCTCTCTTTTTTTTTTTTTCATCATGGAATTTTAGACCTGATATTTTGTTTCATTATCTGACCAGTTATAAGTGTTTTTTCTTGTGTGTTACCCCTATGGGTAGTGGGTTCTTCAGAAACGTGATGATTCAACATATTATTACTGTCATCTAAATTTATATGCATTGGAAGAGTTATCCCTCAGATATTTATGACCTAACCGGATATACCCTTTGTTTTGTTTTGTAGCCCCATCTGAGAGAGGTGGTTTCCTCTGTAATACCTCTCTCGGTGTTGTAATGTGTTTTTTGTGGTGTTGTTTTTTTGTCTTCTT
This sequence comes from Pelobates fuscus, assembly GCF_036172605.1. NCBI lineage: Eukaryota > Metazoa > Chordata > Amphibia > Anura > Pelobatidae > Pelobates > Pelobates fuscus. Next base: position 206,924,056 of record NC_086323.1, on the reverse strand, counting down.
TTTATAAAAACCCAATAAACAGAATTTAAAATCAGAATATCCATTTCACTATCTATTCTAGCTGTTGATATTATTAAGGGCAATTTGAAACTTTATGGGGAAATTGAAACAGTTGTTCAGTTATTTCATTTCTTGGAAAACATTACCGCTTACGTCAAATGTTCTTGTTTTTGGTATTTGTAATATTTTGTGTAAATCACTATAGTTGTTATCTATCACGAGCAGCTGCTTCCTGTTACATCCATGATAAAGTATGTATAAATATAACTTGCGTTTAATTAAATTTTAAACTCGTTGTAAAGCATTTCAGTGTGTGTCTCCTCACTTGTTCCTGGAATATTCCGAGTGATGTCACTTCCTGGCCCTTGTGTGGGACAGGAAGTAGACCTGGCAGAGAGCTGGTGAAGCTGCCATGTCTCATTTGAGGATGGGGGGAGGGGGAGTAATATGCAGAGCGGTAGGTTGTGGGGCCCTGCGCTCCATCAGGGGCCCAACAACCTGTCAATGAAAGAGATTTATTTAATATTTTAGCCGTTCCAGTTGATCTCTGATCTCTCCAGCTGGAGCTTGGCTGTGCGTCCGGGACCGATGTGCCCTAGTGGTCAGTCCGCCCCTATACTGTTATGCACTGTTATATTGGTATGGGATCATTGCCAGGGTTATTTAGGTACGGAAGGAGATTGGATTATAGCGCAGGCCGAATAACAACTCTGCGCATGTCAAGAGGTGGGCTGCCCCTCAAGCAGGAGAGATGCAGCTCAGAGTGGTAACCAGGGTTCCATGGATATCGGGGGACAACTTCAGACACGGCCATTCCAAAATATAATATGGCTGGGGATGGTGGGCAATGACTTTTGGTTATGTTAAGCCTAATTATATATTTACTTATTTATTAAAGCCGTGGACACATTTATCCATAAATCAGTAATCTGGTGATTATTTGGGGAGGGTATTGTTGGGGGGTTTTAGATCTACCTGCCCTTATCGCGACAATGCACATGTCATGTGGGCAATGTGGCATGGATGTGGGTATAAACATATAGCAAGCAATCATATTTGTATTGTATTAAAATGTAGCAATGCGGTTTTATTAGCCATGAGAGAGGCCGTGACTACATTATCTTGACACCATTACAGGTTTACATTTGTACAAACATTCAGCACATACTGCGTAACAGGAAAATATTTACACAACAAAATATTTCTGCTACAACAACCACTAAATATTAGAGGGAACATTGTGTACTGATCTCATTAATTTCTACATGAAAACGGTCTTTATACAGATATAGTGCTGACTGAATAGGAAAACAGTGGGATTTTACGGATTTGGCAGTTTTTTAATTACATTAATCATTATAGCTCCCATCACACTCAGTCATCTAATATTCAATAATAATCAGCCAGTACACATAATGACACACATTCACACACAGGCATAAAACACATGATGGGAATTGTAGTCGAGAGCAGCTATCAGTACCAGAGCTGACATTACAGTATACCTACTTACATGTCTCTGTGGATTGTGTTACGTAGGACGTACCAAGAGACAACCACACGTTCGAGTGGAAGAGCATATACGTTATATAAACACGGGATTTAAGGGACACAGTGTGTCTCAACACTTTAATATTAAACATGACAGCAATCCGGGATTTACATTATTAGGTATACAGAGAGTGATAAGGGATTGGAGGGATGGAGCCAGCGACCTGAGACAAGGAAACAAAGGAACGACAGCACAGTGTATCTGACATTTCAGATACAATAAACTCTAACTCTCATCACAATCAGACAACACAAACTCACACACACACACACGGATTTGAATTAAAACACAATCTCTAACATGCAGGATACACGCTGCGACTATAGTTCAATTATAGAGATGTCTGTCTGTATTGAGTAATTCTGCTTTAATGTCAGTAACATTCACCCACAATCACACACAGTGACACACAGAGCAGCTGTTGCTTAGTAACAGGCTCCGCCCAGTCCCAGTTCAAGTGGGCGGAGCTAACCCTGTTGTCATGCTCTGCCCACACCCAGATCAGTATTATCGCCTCGTGATTCCCACTCCGGGATTAAATCTCTTTAATTAGATTAATAAATCATTCAATACATTCTCAGCCAGGTATTGCCCCCACATACCCTGAATATAGCATGAAGCGGCTCAGTGAAGGTGGCAGTGAAGGTGTGTAAGTGTCTGATGGGGTCACACAGATCATAAAAGGACAGCCGCCCGGCCTCGTAGTCCAGGAATATCCTGAATCTCCGGCTGGAAGGGGGGGGGGGGGAGGTAACTGGATCTCTTTACTGTCATGTATCACATAATACAGATTATTAATCCACCTCACCAAACCCCAGGACTTGTTATTATATCCAATCACTGACTGATCTCCTTTCCTGTCTATACTGCGATAGGCCATCCCTACCACCCATCCCCCTGATTCACTGCCCTCCACTTCCCAGTAATGTCGCCCTGAGGAGAAACTCCTGGAGCTTAAAACCTGCTCAAACTGAAATCTCTCTGGTGTTTCTGGGCGTCTCTGGTTTATTCCTGACCAGGATACAGTTTTCATATCACCTGATACAGTTACATCATTAGCAGCCGTGTTTACATCCAGTGACATGTCTGAAGCCGTGTTTACCCCCAGTAACATGTCTGAAGCCGTGTTTACACCCAGTAACATGTCTGAAGCCGTGTTTACCCCCAGTAACATGTCTGAAGCCGTGTTTACACCCAGTAACATGTCTGAAGCCGTGTTTACCCCCAGTAACATGTCTGAAGCCGTGTTTACCCCCAGTAATATATTAGCCGGTACATGGAGCTGTCTCTTTATTGATTGGGTCACAATCCCAGCTAATCCTGAGTGTAAGGTCACTGAGATCAGACCCACATCCAGACCCCCTACAGCACGGACCTTCTTATCATCTCTCTCTCTGTCCTCATTATCTCCCTCTTCAGTATCACAATAGTCAGCGCTGTCTGATTCCCGCCCTTGTAAGACAGTTAATGGGTCCGTCATGTTACACAGCTCCTCAATGTGACCCATCTTCCTGGACAGATCCTCCTTCTTTATTTCCATCTGCTGGATTAGATCTGAGACTCGGAGTGAGACCTGCTCTTCCTGCCTGGAGATCTCACTCAGGACTCGCTGCTCTAGAGCTTCCAGCTGTTCCATGATGCTCCTAATCAGGGCAGTAACTTCCTCTGTTACCCTAGCTGCTTTATCTGACACTTCTCTCCTAAACTCCTGCAGGTTCTGGACTCTTTTTTCAGCCTCCTCTCTCTTTAAGGTCAGTTTCTGCAGAATATTTCTCAGTTTCTCCTTCTTCTTCTCGGAGGCCTCATTCAGAGTCTCCACCACGTGTCCCCTGTGCTCTCCGTCCAGCCTGCAGGACACACAGATACAGGCAGCATCCTCAGAGGAGTAATATTTCAGGATTTCCTTGTGGACGGAGCATTTTCTGTCTCCCAGTGAAGTGATGGGTTCAGTTAGGACATGTTCTGCTGACTGGCTGTGTTTCTTTAAGTGTTTATTACACAGAGAAGCTTCACACAGCAGACATGTTTTAGCAGCCGGTACAGGAGAGTCACAGTAAGTACAGGCGATCCCAACCTCCTCCTGCTCTGGGTGAGTAGATAGGAAACTCCCCACTATGTTACGCAGTGTTAGAGCTCTGTGCAGGTCTGGTCTTGTGTTAAATAATTGCCTGCATTCAGGACAGGAATATCCTCTCACCCCCTGTGTGTCCAGCACATTGCCAATGCAGACCCGGCAGTAGCTATGTCCACATGGCAGGGTTACAGGATCTGTATAAATGTTCAGACAGATGGAGCAGGTCAGCTCGTCTCTCAGATCAGCAGACGCCATCACTGGAAGCAGGAACAAGAAACGAAACTTAATGTTTGTCATTTCTCAGAAATCAGTGAGTCATTGTATACTATATTCCACACCCAGGGGGCGGACAGTTTGTATCAGAGGATTTAACTTCCTGGCTGTTAACCCTGAGAGTTCCTGATGATCTGTCTTTTCTATAACATAATATTCAGAGCGTGTAAACTGTAATGAATTGTTATTCCTTATTGTTAGTTTATTTTCTATAGAAAGCTCTAAGTAACGTGTTACAGTGACAGTAACGGCTGCCGGTCATTTTAATGGATTCTAACCAGAGTCTGCAATGCTCTAACCGTCGTTAGTCTCCAAACAGTTCTGATTTCGGTGGGACTCTGCCTAATTGGTTCATTGGTGTCCTGCATCTGGGGGCTCTAGGGAACTTTCCCCAGCCAGCACTGAGTGAGCCATTATTGGACACATTCACCCACTGTATTGATGGCACCAGGACCATGGAGAGAAAGCTTCAGCTGTAATAATACAATAATTTATAATAATACAATGAGCTATAATAACTGTAATAATACAATAAGCTGTAATAATACAATAAGCTGTAATAACACAATGAGCTGTAATAACACAATGAGCTATAATAACAGTAATAATACAATAAGTTACAATAACAGTAATAATACAATAAGCTGTAATAATACAATGAGCTATAATAACAGTAATAATACAATAAGCTGTAATAATACAATGAGCTGTAATAATACAATAAGTTATAATAACTGTAATAATACAATAAGCTGTAATAATACAGTAAGTTATAACTTTAATAATACAATAAGCTGTAATAATACAATGAGCTGTAATAATACAGTAAGCTGTAATAATACAATAAGTTATAATAACTGTAATAATATAATAAGCTGTAATAATACAATAAGCTGTAATAATACAATGAGCTGTAATAATACAATATGTTAAAATAACTGTAATAATACAATAAGCTGTAATAACACAATGAGCTGTAATAATACAGTAAGCTGTAATAATACAAAAAGTTATAACTGTAATAATACAATAAGCTGTAATAATACAATGAGCTATAATAATACAATGACAAACAACAAAGGAAACACCATTCCCTCACACAGTGGTGAAATGGTGTTCAGGAGTGAAGCGCTTAAGTAATACACTTACCCCTCGGGGTTAAAGGGGAGTATACAACAGTAGTAGAATCCTAGAAAATATATAGAATACAAATATAAAGTAGCACTGTACAGCAAATGTACTATATAGATGTCTAATAAGAACGCACTCACGTGATTCAGAGCCTATGGATGATCGGCTCTGATCTTGTATGCAGACGTGTACTTTAAGGTGACACACACCTATCTTGCGTAAATCACAACCTCAGAAAGGAAGAAAACGGAAAAAACAGGGAAGCGAAGCCAACCCTGGTGTAGAGACCTTCAATATATTCAATATATATAGTATTGATACAGGTAATTGCTCACCTTCTAAGGAGCCTATAACTTGGCTCTCAGCGTATGTGCAAATATATCGATTTAGGGTGATATTTGCCCTTCTTGGTAGCAGAAAGTAGAGTTCCTCTAGACCAGCTTGCAATAAAATTAAAACATTTATTCAATAAAATAAAAAATACAGATGTAACCCCTGTTGACCTCAGCAATAACATCTCTGCAACCTGTGCCATTTACTACACAAATTTCATTAAAAGATAATATTCCAAGGGTGCAACAATAAATTATACACCCTTGCCGTGACAACGAGAACTACAGAACGGATGTTCGGGAAATTTGGATATGTCACTCACAGTATCCTCAGCTATCCAGGGATGTGCTATATTGATATGTTATGTATAATGAAGTCCACGGAGCGCCGCGTGGGACAGGAAGTCTGACCTATTTCCACTCACAGTACAAGAACGGCGTTCGGGAGTTTAAAACAACCGAACTAGGGGAGCATTCTCCACAAATCATCTGTATTCTAGCTATAGTAGTTTTCGTGTAATTTTATCCGAACAAAGACCGGCTCTTACTACCAATTCCGTGGAATTCTCTGAATCGGATACAACCGCATGGCAAGCCGATCAAACTTCCACACGATGCGACACGAGAACTACCGAATGGATGTTCGTGAAATTTGGATATGTCACTGACAGTATCCTCAGCTATCCAGGGATGTGCTATATTGATATGTTATGTATAAAGTATATTTTTGAAAACTGAAAAATAGTAAATTTTCTGGCCAGCAGATAATTGAGTTTAGTATGTTGCTGAAACTCAATTATCTAGCCTGGCCCAGAGGCGGAGTCTGTTACTGTATAAATTGAATGCCTGTTGCTTCCAGTAAATCAGTCTTGTTCCAGCATTAAGCCTTGGCTCATGTGAGGATTATTTTGCGATACCAGCGATATTTGTTCCTGTGGATTATTGGTGCTATTCTGCTTATTGGGAAAAAGGGAATACTGGACGGTGATACGTATTACTACCGTCACAGGTACGTTCTACTATCATAGTTATATTGTCCCAGGCTCAGTATCAGCTTTTGTCCTTTCTTTCCAGTTTCCCCGCTTATCTGGTTGTTAGCGGATCTGGACTTAGGCTGAGGATCAATACTGTGTGGCTCCTTAGCAGCCAAGTTCCTCTCAATCATCACCTGCTTCCACATCTGCAGCTTCTGGTTTGCTAATCTCTCAATGTCTGAGTAACTTTAAAACACAAACTTTACAAAGGCTTGGTGTGTAACTAGCCTTTTTTATATCACCTATACGTCGAATTCCTTCATGAGCTGAATTTTCCGGGTCCCCGACCTCTTCAAGACCTGGTTCTGTCACCAGCTCATCCTCCACTGGAAAACGTCCCTCCGTGAAGGGCTCCACAACATCCTCCATCTGTTCTGCGAATCCCTGGGAACCTTCCTTGTTCCCTTCGGGTAATGCTACGGGTCTCATCTCTAGGGGGTTGGCCAGGGAGGCTGTCTAGAGCACCCTCCTCCTGCATGAATGCAGTCTTTGATCCCAGCTCCATCCCATCATACTTGGCCTGGCCTGTTCTTCTGCCGGAGGCCCAGACTCCCGGCTTAGCTCATCTTTCCTTTGTCTGGTTTCCTCCCAGGTATATCCTCCGCTTGCTCGGCCTTGAGTGGCCACCTCTCACTGTCAGCAATGCTTTCCTCTGGGCTGTCTGGAGGTCTCCCTGCTCCCTCGGGGGTGTCCAGAGACGCAGTCATGGCCTCTCGCTGGGTCATGACAGCCCCAGTATCAAACAGCTGGTCAGGCAGTCAGAGTCCCGCCTTTAATTCCATTACCATTTTCCCAGAATCTGGCAGCGGTTCCAGGTCGTCAGTGCGCCCAGGCATTGTAGATGTAGTCTTTGCCAGCAGATCCAGTTCTACGACTCCCGGACAATCATTCAAAGTCTTTGTAGCAATACCAGATGTCTCTGAAATATTTAATTCTGCTACGCCAATGTCACCTATTTTGTCACTTTCGCCTTGGTCGGGCTTAGATCAGAAGCGGCTACTTTGCCTTTCTAATTTTGACTTCGTTTTGCCACTACTTCTCTGCCTTGCCTTTCTCTGCCAAACTGTCCAACAGCTGGTCGACATTCTTTGGTAGCCTCAGCTATTAAACAGTGCACAGCATTTTTTAGCTCAACTGGGGTGCTTTGCTTCTCTCCATTTTGCTCAGCTCCTTTGCGGTTGTTGAAAGGTAAATCTGCTACTCTGGTGACTCGATCCCTCTGGTCACTATTCTCCAACCCTCGATTGTCAGCTGAATATTCAGGGAAGAATTATGGAAGCGTAATAACCAGACACACAATTTGCTTTCCAAAAGTCTTCTAACCATGTATTCAGAATGTTTATACAGTACTTGTCACGAATATTGGTTACAAAAAGTTATAAAAAGGTTACACGAGATACATAAAAGAGGAATTAGTTTCTGCTGTTACGTTCAATATTCAATAATCTATTCTTACAAAATATCACATGTACATTGTGGGTAAGCGCTTCCTTTTACATAGAAACTGTTATAGCTTGTGACTTACTTTCAGTTATGTTTTGTAAGCGGTTCTGCAAAAGAGCTTGCTACTACATTTACAAAATAATTCAACTTATACAATACTGACAGATTAATGTTTAATATTCCTTCATTTCCCCTCTTTGAGCAATATTTTGCTCATACCCTATTTAAGGAGCCCTGGTCAGACAACTAGCCATCTGCCATGGTATATTCAGGATTGCTAGCCAATCCTGCAGGTCTTTCATTATGTCTTCGGCCACTATTCCCATAGCATAGGACTAGGCATCTGACCAGCACCATAAACTTATAGATATGTATCAGCATGTTTACCATTGCTTCGGTTATGTGTATACATTTGGAGATATTCATCATAGCAAGCTGGGGATTTTACAGGAACCGCGTTGCGTGTATGTTTGTAAATGCAGAATACAATAATCTTAAAAATAGCATAGACAAGTAGAGCAAGGACCAGAACCATAACAATAATTATTGCAATATTCTTTAGCCAGTCTAGGATACTGTCAAACTTAAACATATCTGCCCATGGGTGATCAATACCTGAATTCCTTTTCATTTCTATGGACAGGTCTTCCAATTTCTTTATAGCTAGGGTTACTTTACCATTAGGGCCAGTGTTCTCTGGAATACAGGTACAACAAACACCGGAGTCAAGTAATTTACAGACTCCTCCCTTTTCTGCTAAAATCATATCAAGGGCCATTCTATTCTGGAAAGTCATTTGTGAGGTAGCCTGTAATTGTTCAGCAAGACCTTGTAATGCATCTCGTGTATAATTTACAAATCTTTGCTGATTATAATATATATAATTAATCCAGTTAACATTCTAGTTAGCTGTTATAATGGGAAAAAATTATTCAAATCCTGCTGCCACCTCTTCTCTAGCTTTCAATTCATTAGGGACCCCTCTTGGAATACCAATGGCATCTAGATAGATATGTGGGTCGAAACTACCTTGTGGGGATTCCCTTTTCCTTCTTGTGGAATCAGTTACAACCTTAGTTTCAGGGAGAGAGTCGCCAAATATATGGAGGGGCATGATTATTTTGGCTGGGGCACATTCTCCTCTCCAGGGGGTGGGGAGTCTAGAACGTATTTTCATATCTCCACATATCCAATAAACGTCTCCAACAGATTGTGTTTGATTCACTAAGGTAATATTACTGTAGGCGGAGCAGAATCCTGAAGAAAAGTTATCAAATGGTTTACCCACCTTACCATCATTATTTCCCTGAAAACAAGTATAATTACCAGGGTATACTGAGACAGCATCATTTAATTTAAACTTGGGTACTTAATACTTTTGCAGACAGATATATAGAAAATGGATGTTTAAGACAGAATGGAACTTGGGCTTATAGCAAATATATTATTGCACAACCAGGACCTTGCGTCCTATATCTTTTAACCATTTCCCTATTCCAAAGGTCCAGTCAAAACCAGTCCAGTCCAGTCATATCCTCACGCAGTTCCTCAAAACATGGGAATCCATCCTTGGCACACTCAACATATATCAAAAACACACATAGTACATCCATCCCTGGGTCAGCTAACACTTCCTCTCTCTCTGGCTAACTCTACAAAAATAAAAATGAAAATAGTTCAATAGTTCAGCATAGTTCAGAAAAATAGAATAAGTCTTTCACAGAGTATAAAGAAATCAGTTTAGACACCAGACATTTTGTTTCATAAAAATGGCTAAGGGTAGCAATATGGCTGACAACAAGACAATGTCAGCTTCCACATAGTTCTTCTTTTGTTTGCTGGATTTTCCCCACAATGCTCTGTGCAACACCCCAATGGTTGAAAGGGTTATTACAGAACCAGCGGTATTAGACAGCACTGCACCTTCAGGACTTTCCAGGTTCTTGCGTGCAAAGTTTATGTCCTCATAAATAAGTATCTCAGTTTCTTCGGCCTGCATGGATAATGGCCAAACAGATGTAATTGCAAAATACTTATTGCATGGTCAGCCAGAGAGATTGGTGTGTAGTCCCAGAAATCAGGCGGCACAAACACTCCAGGACGGTCTCTACAATCATACAAACACAAGGATCAATACAACATTAATTAATTAATTACCTAGGCCAAAACTTAAATCAGAGATTACGGTTAAACCCTTAATTTGTGTAACATGTACTTCTCTTATATTTGCTTATATTTTATGCAATCTGTCTTCTATGAAGTTTTACATAATATCCCTTTGGAATGCCTTTGTACGAAGCATGAGAGAAGCACTCACTCTTATAGAAATGCTTGTTGGCGACTGCCTCTATTTTAGCGGGTTCTGGTTTCTGTAGCAGGCTCCCGACTCTGTGCCCTAAGTATTGAACTTCTGCCATTCCTATATGGCACTTACTGGGCTTTAGGGTCAGTCCGGCCTCCCTAATCCGGTCTAGTCCGGCTCCTATGTGGGTCAGGTGTTCGGTCCAGCAGCAGCTAAAAATGGGTATATCATCCAAGTAGGCGCAGGCATACTCCTGAAACCCATCCAGTAGCCGATCTACCATCCTCTGAAAGTTAGCCGGAGCATTCTTCATCCCAAATGGCATGACCTTAAACTGATACAGGCCAAACGGGGTGACAAATGCCGACTTGGGGATGGCGTCCTCGGCTAATGGAATTTGCCAGTACCCCTTGCACAGATCTATTGTGGTGAGGTACTGGCCTCTGGCCATTTTGTCTAGGATCTCGTCTATCCGGGGCATTGGGTAGGCGTCTGAGGTTGTTTTATCGTTTAGCCTCTGGTAGTCCACACAGAAACGGGTCGTGCCATCCCGTTTCAGTACTAGTACTACCGGGGAGGCCCAGGGGCTGTCAGAGTGTTCTATCACTCCGAACTGCAGCATTTCCTCAATTTTTTTCCACATATTTTCTTTAACTGCTTCGGGTATGTGATAGGCGGTTTGGCGAAGGGGGGTCTGGTCTAGGGTTTCAACTTTGTGAGTGGTTAACGGAGTGTACCCAGGTAGGTTGGGAAACGTGGCCCCCTTGTCCTGGATTAGTCTTTGGACCTGGGTTCGCTCCTGGGGGTCTAACCGTACTTCTACCAGGTCTCCGCTCTGGCCCTCTTAGTCTAGGAGATCTGGGAGTCGCAAATTATCATAATCTTCAGTGGCAGGTGCACAGATCACAGTTACCTCTTTTGTGCGCTCGTGGTATGGCTTGAGCATGTTCACATGGAGCATGCGCTTGCCTCCCGTGCCTGTGACCGGACCGATCACAAAGGTGGTATCACAAACCTGCTCTACCACCTTGTATGGGCCCTGCCAGGAAGCCTTGTCCTTGTGGACGGGTTGCCAAATTAGCACCTTTTGCCCCACCTTAAAGCTGCGGTCCCTGGCTCCCTTATCGTACCATCTGCGCTTCCTGTGTTGGGCCGCCTGGAGGTTGTCGCGTACGTTCTGGGTCAGCATCTCCAGGCGGTCCCTAAACTCTAGCACATAGGGTACAATGGGGGTGCCGCTAACAGTCTTGTCTCCCTCCCAGTGTTCCCTAATTAAATCTAGGGGGCCCCTCACTCTCCTCCCAAATAATAGTTCGAAAGGAGAGAACCCGGTGTATTCCTGAGGTACTTCCCTATAGGCAAACATCAAGTGGGGTAGGAACCTTTCCAAGTCTGAGTGTCTATGAACGTACGGATCATCTGTTTAAGTGTTCCATTAAACCGTTCACAGAGCCCATTGGACTGGGGGTGATAAGCGGAGTTCAGTATTTGCTGAACCCCACATATCTTCCAGAGTTGTTGTGCGACTTCGGCGGTAAACTGGGTGCCCCTATCCAAAATAATTTCCTTGGGAAATCACACCCGGGAAAATATTCGCATCAGGGCATCCGCTACCGTCTCTGCGTGCACATTAGTCAAAGCTATTGCTTCTGGGTACCTGGTGGCATAGTCCACCATGGTCAGTAAATATTTCTTGCCGGAGGGGCTGGGCTTGAATAGGGGTCCTATAATATCTACCGCTACCCTACTGAACGGTTCCCCCTCTTCCCTACCCTCTGGCAGGTATCACAGGTCTGGCAGTATCGCCTGACGTCCTGTGAGATACCTAGCCAGAAGAAGTTCTGGGTGAGCCTGTGCTTGTCGTGGACGATGCGTAATATCTCCAGTCTATTTTTTCTCGGCACTATCAATTGCTTTATGGGTAAGGGAATGGATCCGGACACAATTTTTTCGACAGCAGCCCCTTGTCCCAGGTGTACCTTTCCCCTTCTAATCCTGCCTGGTCTTTATTAATACGATCTTTGTAGATCTGCAGGGAGAGATCTAGGGCCACTTCAGAACCGAATTCTAGGGGGCATGTCCAGGGCGTGACATTGGGCATGGGGGGTACATTGCTTACCTGAGCCTCAGAGTGGTTAAGCGGAGCTGTGGTGCGGGCCTGCTGCCAGGTCACAACCGGATACACCTCTTGTACTGCGGTTTGAGGAACAAAAGCTGAAGTCAGCTCCCCCAGGTCGTTGCCCAAAATAACGTCAGCAGGTAGGTCCTGCCTGCCCCACCTCCATGTTTCCATGCCCCGCTCCACAATTCAAATGTACCTTGGCAGTGGGCAGGGCCGGATTAACATAGGGGCTGATTGAGCTGCAGCTCCAGGCCCAGGCCCATGGAACAGGCCCATTTAAAAAAAAAAAAAAAAATGTTTACTTTTTTTTTTTTTACACACTACTCTTAGGTTTGCCACCTGGCTGGTATTTTAATGGCACAGCCGGTATTTGAGGCTGCCTGGCACAGCCAGTATTGCAGTAATACCGGCATTACAAATGCAGGTCATTTTCTTATAGTAATGGACATTACTCTGCAATACCAGCACCGGCCAGTAGGGATCACTGTGTGAGGAGAGAGGCAGGGATAGGAAGTTACAGCATATCCCTGCCTCTCTCTACTACTCACTGATCCGTGGGGGAGCAGCTACACAGCACAGAGAATCCAGACAGCAGCTCTACAGCTCAGGTAAGTGAGGGATAGGGTGAAAGTCTGCAGGGAGACATGGGGACACTGAGATACTTGGGGACACTGGAAAACACGGTGACACTGAGACACTAGGGGGCACTGTGAGACATGGGGACGCTGAGAAACATGGGGACAGTGTGAGACATAGGGACATTGGGAGAAGCTGAGACATTGGGACACGGAGATTCTAGGGACACAGTGTCCCCATGTCCCCCAGCCAGTGTCCCCATGGCTCTCAGTTTCCCCTAGTCTCCCAGTGTCTGTGTCCCCATATCTCTGTGTCCCTATTGACTCAGAGTCCCTATGTCTCCCAGTGTCCCCCTGTCTCCCAGCCAGTGTCCACAAGTGTCCCCATGTCTCCTAGTGTCCCCAAGTGTCTGTCTCCAAGCCAGTGTCCATAGTGTCTCAGTATCCCCTAGTCTCCCAGTGTCCCCTAGTCTCCCACTGTCTGTGTTCCCATGTCTCTCAGTGTCCCTAGTGTCTTAATTTCCCCAAATGTTTCAGTGTCCCCAGGTGACTGTGTCCCCATGTCTCACTGTGTCCCCTAGTATCCTAGTGACACACTGAGACATGGGGACAATGGGAGAAATGGGGACACAGACACTGGGAGACTAGGGGACTGGGCTACATGGGGACACTGACACTGTGATACATAGGGACACTGAGACACTGGGTGACTTGCGAGACTGGGAGACAGGGAGACACTGGGAGCAATTCCTCTATACAGCAGAATCAAACTGTGAGTAGTTTGTTGGTGATTTTACAGAATTTTCTCTTATGTCACTCCTTGTGATTTACATAATGTGATGTCACGCATAACTAATTAATTATACAAATGATTAAGGCTGGTATTTTTTTTTCCAAGAAAGGTGGAAACCCTAACTACTCTTCACATACTCTTGCTTAAAGGAACACTATAGGGTCAAGAACACAATCATGTATTTCTGACCCTATAATGTAAAAACCACCATTTAGCCCCCCTGGCCCCTTCTTGCCTCCCTAAATATAGTAAAATCTTACTTGTATTCTGTAGTCTGCAGCTGCTGGCTCTGCCTCTGAACTGACTCTGTCTGCTGACATCATCAGAAGTGGTGGTCTGAGCAAATTGCAATGCTTCCCTGTAGGATTGGCTGAGACCGTCAACTAGGCAGATCAGGGGCAGAGCCAGCACAAGTCAAACATAGCCCTGGCCAATCAGCATCTCCTCATAAAGATAAATTGAATCAATGCATCTCTATGAGGAAAGTTCAGTGTCTGCATGCAGAGGGTGGAGACACTGAATGGCAGTGCTGCACACTAGGCAGTACTGCCCCAGGAAGCACCTCTAGCCGCCATCTAAGGAGTGGCCAGTGGAGTAATTTTCTCTGAAAAGACATTGTTTACTACAAAAAGCCTAAAGGGAATGATTCTACTTACCAGAACAAATACAATAATCTGTAGTTGTTCTGGTGACTATAGTGTCCCTTTAAGTTTGTTTAACCCCTTAACGACCGCTGACGGTTCAGGACCGTCAGCGGTAAAACGTGCGTTTGGACCGCTGACGGTCCTGAACCGTCATAACGGTTTTGGGCTACTTACCTGATCGCCGTCGGTCCCACGGCGGCGATCAGTGCTCCACCCGGTCCAGGGGGGTTGCCTGTCTGCCCAGGCAGTCCCCCTTCGGCAGATCAGGACCCCACGGTCATGTGATCACTCGATCACATGACCGCAATAGGTGTCCATGTGTCTGCCTGCAGGGGGACTGTCTGTGCTGACAGGCAGTCTCCCTGCAAGTGAAAAATCCAAAATAAAGTGTAAAAAAAAAATCTGTGTAAAAAAAAAAAAATAATATGTGTATATATATGCTATATATACATGTATTATATCTATATATACCTATATATAATATATGTATATATATCATATATATAATGTCACACTAAGTGTATTTTTATATTTATATATACGTATATAATTATAAAAATACACTTATATTTAAATTACACACGAATATATACAATATATATAATAACTATATATATGGTATATATATATTATTATAAAATACAAATAATATGTTAATAAAAATAAATAACAAAAAATAAAAATAATTTTTAATAATTAAAAAAAAATTATATATATATATTCAGTTTTATTCTAACAGTATTTTGATATTGATATATATATATTTATATCAAAATATACTTAGAATGTAATGATATATATATCTATGTATAAATAAATAAATAAAAATAATACGAAATATACATATGTCCACATACATAATTACATAAATAATTTCATAAATATACACGTAGACGTCAAATATATAAATATGTATATATATTAAAATTCTACGTGCATATTTATGTAATATTTTTACCTAATTAAGTAATTTTAATGATTGCAATTTGAGGGACCTGCCTGCCAACCCAGGCCAAAAGTCCAGATAATTTAATTTGCTAGCACTGTGTTTAACCCTGTAACTTTCTATGACACCCTAAATCCTGTACATGGGGGTACTGTTTTACTCGGGAGACTTCGCTGAACACAAATATTAGTGTTTCAAAACAGTAAAACATATCACAGCGATGATATTGTCAGTGAAAGTGAAGTTTTTTGCATTTTTCACACACAAACAGCTCTTTCACTGAGGATATTATTGCTGTGATATATTTTACTGTTCTGATACACTAATATTTGTGTTCAGCGAAGTCTCCTGAGTATAACAGTACCCCACATGTAGAGGTTTTATAGTGTTTGTGAAAGTTACAGGGTCAAATATAAGGCTTGATTTTACTTTTTTTTTTTTTATTGAAATTTGTCAGATTGGTTAGGTTGCCTTTGAGAGCGTATGGTAGCCAAGGAATGAGAATTAGCCCCATGATGGCATACCATTTGCGAAAGAAGACAACCCAAGGTATTGCAAATGGGGTATGTTCAGCTTTTTTTAGTAGCCACTTAGTCACAAACACCGGCCAAAGTTAGCGTTTTTTGCATTTTTAACACACAAACAAATATAAATGCTAACTTTGGCCAGTGTTTGTGACTAGGTGGCTACTAAAAAAAACTGGACATACCCCATTTTGAATACCCTGGGTTGTCTACTTTAAAAAATATGTACATGTTAGGTGTGTTTCGGGGATTTATGACAGATAACGGTGTAACAATGTCACTATTGATACATTTAAAATATATATATATTGAAACAGCAATTTCCTACTTGTATTTATAGGCCTATAACTTGCAAAAAAAAGCAATAAAGCATGTAAACACTGGGTGTTTTTAAACTCGGGACAACATTTTGAATCTATTTAGCAGTTTTTTTCATTAGCTTTTGTAGATAAGTAAAAGATTTTTCAAGTAAAAGTCCAAAAACATGTTTTTTTTTTTATTTTTCACCATATTTTATTATTTTTTTTAAATACAATATATGACATAATATATATACTGGTATGTAAAGAAAGCCCTTCTTGTCGTGAAAAAAACAGTATATAACTTGTATGGGAACCGTAAATGAGAGAGCGGAAAATTACAGCTAAACACAAACACCACAAAAGTGTTAAAACTGCTCTGGTCCTTAACGTACAAACATCGCAAAAACAGGCCGGTCCTGAAGGGGTTAAGAGGGATGTATGGCAACAAAACTTGTGTGGACTGGCTGACAATAAAATTAGGTAATTAGGTAATGCAGACTTTGGTTTCTCTAACACTGTGACATGTCCTCTTTCTTCTACACTCACTATATACATCTTTACTCTGTCCCAGACTATATACCAGGAACTTCTGCCTGCTAGTAAGATGATAAGGAGACAAGTGGACATGTGAGTGCTAGGGGACAGTCCTTAGAAAGCGTGGGGTAGGTGCATCATTTGATGCATTTATGTCAAGCTCTGGGTGCGGCCTGCATAGTATGCCCTTAGTTGGACAGCATTCATGCCAGGCTGGCCTTCCAATTCTTTGGACAGACATGCCCCCTTTTTGGGCATGTTCACCCCTTTTGGCAGGTCTGGTCACGTGATTTGCACCAGTGGCACACCCTTTTACCCTTCCCTTTGACTTCCTGCTTCACTGGACACTGCTGTTAGAGGTTCTGGATTTACTTGAAAGATGAAAGCATAAATTAGAGAGAGATTAGCATAGAGTATGTGTTTTCATATAGCTGCATCCTTTGAGTTTCCCTCCAACGCCATCTCCATCAGATACATGACGCTTGGGAGGTATGTTTTAGTGTTTTTGGTCAATAAGATTCGGTAATTAGGCCCATCATAATTGTCAGCTCCAGGCCCTCTGGGCTCTTAATCTGGTCCTAGCAGTGGGTACTTTATAAATGGCTCCACCTGCCACCCGTACAGCAACACAGTCTCCAGTTAGGAGGACCGACCAAGCATCTTTTTCTATCTCACGGTTCCTAAAATCGCTGCCATATACACGTCCACTGATAGGGGATGCAACAGGGATTACACTGATAAGAATAGTACTACTTAACACACCTTATAATAATGCAGAGAGGGGCAACACAGAGAGAGGAGTCTGAAGAAGAGGAGTCAGAGGAGGAAGGTGGCTTTGAGGAGGTGGAAGACCAAACACAGCAGGCGTACCAGGGGGCTTGTTGTCAACTTTCGTGGACCCTTGGTGTTGTATGTGGCTGGGTGGAGGAAGAGACCTTCAATGACATCAGTGAGGACACGGAACGGGACATGGCTAGCTTGGTATCCAACCTTGTGCAAATGGGGAGTTTGCGGTTTTGGAAATGGACTGTTTGCGGTTGTTTGCGGTGCGTTCAACGGGGAGCTTGGTCTGTCACTGTGAAGCGGGCGTAACCATTACACTACCTGACCGATACAACATCATACAGTAGGTCCCCCCCCACATTATTTTTATGGCCCCCACCCACCGCTCTTGGGTGGGGGCGGGGGGGAGGACAGTAGGTCCCCCCCATTGTGATTTATGCCCCCCAACCCACAGCGAAGGGGTGGGGGCCGGGGGGGAGGACAGTAAGTCCCCCACCTTATCCTTATTTACTGAATATTCCCCTGTATAACAATGTTTGGCATTTAGTGAATATTCCCTATTCTGCTCTGTGTCAGTGTGTATCAGGGTCTCTGAGGACAGGTGTCAATCCAAATCTGCCAAGTGACCCTATGTAGGTGGAACAGTCTCTATTCTGCTCTGTGTCAGTGTGTATCAGGGATCCTTAGGATAGGTGTCAATCCATATCTGCCAAGTGACCCTATGTAGGGGGAACAGTCTCTATTCTGCTCTGTGTCAGTGTGTATCAGGGATCCTTAGGACAGGTGTCAATCCATATCTGCCAAGTGACCCTATGTAGGGGGAACAGTCTCTATTCTGCTCTGTGTCAGTGTGTATCAGGGATCCTTAGGATAGGTGTCAATCCATATCTGCCAAGTGACCCTATGTAGGGGGAACAGTCTCTATTCTGCTCTGTGTCAGTGTGTATCAGGGATCCTTAGGACAGGTGTCAAGCCATATCTGCCAAGTGACCCTATGTAGGGGGAACAGTCTCTATTCTGCTCTGTGTCAGTGTGTATCAGGAATCCTTAGGATAGGTGTCAATCCATATCTGCCAAGTGACCCTATGTAGGGGGAACAGTCTCTATTCTGCTCTGTGTCAGTGTGTTTCAGGGATCCTTAGGACAGGTGTCAATCCATACCTGCCAAGTGACCCTATGTAGGAGGAACAATCCCTATTCTGCTCTGTGTCAGTGTGTATCAGGGTCCCTGAGGACAGGTGTCAATCCATATCTGCCAAGTTACCCTATGTAGGGGGAACAGTCTCTATTCTTCTCTGTGTCAGTGTGTATCAGGGATCCTTAGGATAGGTGTCAATCCATATCTGCCAAGTGACCCTATGTAGGGTGAACAGTCCCTATTCTGCTCTGTGTCAGTGTGTATCAGTGTCTCTGAGGACAGTGTCAATCCATATGTCAAGGTGTCAATATGTCATATGTCAGGTGTCAATCCATATCCATTGTGATTTAGGAGTGTTAGGTGATTTCTGCCCTTTATGGATTAAAACCAGACTCTGCATCAACTGTGTAATTTTCCAAGGGAGTTTTGCCATGGATCCCCCTCCGGCATGCCACAGTCCAGGTGTTAGTTCCCTTGAAACAACTTTTCCATCACTTTTGTGGCCAGAAAGAGTCCCTGTGGGTTTTAAAATTTGCCTGCCCATTGAAGTCAATGGTGGTTCGCTCGGTTCGCCGGTTCGCGAACGTTTGCGGAAGTTCCCGTTCGCCGTTCGTGAACCGAAAATTTTGTGTTCGCGACATCACTACCTGTAAACAATTTCTCAGTGGGCACTACACAATTTACTATGACATACATATCTGTATTTCAGCTTTGTGTTAAGGAAATTCTTTTTAACGTCAAATTATTTTTGAAACCGTGCTCATACAAGCAGCGTAACCATAACAACATGTGAATAAGACACGTGATAATTTATTCAGGAGATGTCCATGGGATTTGTGATATCTCTAAAAACTTCATGGTCAAAGTATAATTTACATTTATCGTCAGCCAGATAGTAAAATAACGTATCTAGTGTTTACCTGTGTTTTCTCTTTGCTGTGAATCGATGCCAGCAGATTGCTGTACTAATCACTTGAGTGCATTGGATGAGTTTGTTTTAGTCTTCCTAAAGGTGGGTGAATTATCAAAAAGTTGGCATTATGTTTAGATAGAGGATCGCCGGCAATGGACTCTGCTTGCAATTTCTTTATCTAATTCTGGCAATTGATCTCAACACAAACTGTATTACATGTTAGCCTTCACTATAACATGGCATCTCCATCATATAAATTGGCATATTGGCCTCGATTTAATAAGCTTTCCAACTGATTCAATACGGTTTGACCACCAGGAATTACTGCTCTAGACATGGTAATTGTACACCTTCCCTCAAAGCACATTTGAGTAGATTCCTTTTTCGGCTTCTCAGACTGTGCGGCTGTCAGTGGGCATTGTGGCATAGCAATTATGGGAACGTTATATGGATATTGCGTATCTTACACAGTTGAGAAATGTTTCTCTTGGAAATCATCTTACATAAACGAATGAGGGAAAAGAAATCTGGGAAACCTGACACTTCGTGATCTGTATAAATATAAGGAAAATGGATGTTCTATGTGTATAATCAAAAACATCATTCATTTTTTGTGTTTGATAGCTAGTTGCTACTGTCTTTGCAACCCTCGACGTCAACCAGTATAACTCTACAAGTCAATGTCTAGGGAGCAAATTCCATTCATTCACCCCTAACGTGAGTGGACCAAAAGGAGGATTTCAAATGTTCAGGCAATGTTCTGTAAAACAAAATAGTACAACAAATAGTGCAACACAGTAAATAAAAAAGGTTCAAGGGTAAATAATAAGGTATTTTAACTCACAAGCCTAGAGTCATACCCTCATATGACTCAGGTGGTATGCGTTTCTGGACCATTCTCCCTTTGGCTAGACTTGTAGTCTTTAAACAGTAGTCCACTACTAGTGGACTACTGTTTAAAGACTACAAGTCTAGCCAGATATTTACCTGGTAAAACTATTTTAATTTTTATTTATGTATAACATTTTTTATCAATAAAGCACCTTTTTCGGAACCCACCCCTCTGGACCTGGCATTCTTTACATTATATACCGGCCAAAGGGAGAAAGGGAGCACTGAGCACTTTAAAGGGAAAGCACTGTGTAAAGAAAACACCAAGCCTCAAAGAAAAGAAAAAGGAGTTGGACATCCTTGAATGGTATTTTGTTTTACAGAACATTGCCTGAACATTTGAAAGCTCCACCTTTTTTATGTATGTATAATTATGTTTTAAGTGATGTAGGGGATACCATTTTTTAGGTGTTGTAGCACTTTTATTGACCTCCACATTGTGCATATACCAAGTTGTATTATTTAAAAGGAAGATTTGGATGGTTTCTTCAAAGTCCTGTAACATGTAGGATAACAACAAGATGGTACTGTTTGTAGTTGTTTTTTTACCTAACTGGAAGGTCAGATTTCTCCTTAAACATCCCCAAAACGCTAACACGCTATGATAATACATTGTATAGATCAACGCTCACCTCTGCTCAGTTGAATTTGTAAATATTTGTAGACAGTTTGACATTTTTTTGTTTGTGTTGGAGCTTTTAATGGTTATAAAACCTGAAAGATATAATAACGCAGTATTTAATATATGTTTAAACAGTGTTGTTGTGTGCCATATTTTATTTTCAGGGTGTACAGTACTTTTTTATAGCAAGCTTGATTTTTTTAATTTATAGTGTTATATCGCCAGAACTAAAACCTGATTGTCCATGTAGAAATTTACAGAAATTCATATTATTAAAAATAAAATATGACGAAACTCTAAAACATTTATATGCCTCAAATGCCATGGATGTTGAAAAAATTGCAGTTTAAAAGCCTGATCCCAAATAATAAAAATGAAACACTGAAAGCAGGTCTGATTTGTTGGCTCGTGTGTGTCTGGTGTCAGTGGTATTATCGACTTCAAGCTTACCCAGTGTATTAGTGACCATTTCCATTTGATTCAATCATTTGTTGCTGGAAGATTGGTTCTCCTCTAGCAAGAATCATCCTAACACATTAGTTAGTAGCAGTTAATATCAGGTAGAAACCAGTGTGTCACGGGGGGCAGTCCCTAGACCAGGACCCCTGTGCCTGAAGTAGTTGATGAGGAGTCTTCAGCATGGAAGTGGATCAGTAGGGCCTGGTGCAGGGTAACCGCACGCCCCCTGGTGTTGAGCACCAGCGTTTGTGCGACCACATACCAAGACCCTGTTGCAGCTTATACGGATGCGAGGAGCAGATGATATGCTGAGATGTTTCCAGTCCCAGAAACAAGGCAAGACTAGGAGAGGCACCAAACAAGAAAACAAGACAAAACTAGTAGAACCCAGAACCGGAGAAGGATAGAAAGCAAAACCCAGAACATGTACACAATACATAACGGAAACAGGAACTAGCCTGAAACAAAAGGATTAATGGAAAAGGAACGGGTGTGGCAACATAAAACAAACATTTAAAGGAATCCAGGAGACTGGGAATTCCAGGAACGGAATACAGGAATAAACCCAGAAAACCCAGTGTAAAGAAAACCTGACATAGAATAGAAAACCAGAAACACCAAGAAAAAACTAAATAAGAATTGTAAAAAGAATGCTCGATACCAGAAGCCAAGGCCAGGCATCTCCGCAGAACAGGACAGGATGTGACACAGTGTTTACAAATACCAACCTATAGGGATGGGCTTTTTGCACCAGGAATGCTACATTAAGCTGTAGTGGTTTTGGTGCTCTGTGTCCCTTTAATTTGATTTCTCATTGTCCGTTAAGAAACAAATTGTGATTGATTTAATTGGCTGCATACCTAAAACATTTGGCACCTGAGGTGGATGCTTCTGTCACCCCGTTACATTTTAAAGGGTTACTCCAAGCATGATATCCACTAAGATTATGTTTGGAGTATCCTAGTGCCATTCCCTGGTATGGGCAGGGCCAGATTAAGAGCCCAGTGGGCCTGGTGCTGACAATTATGACGGGCCCAATTACAGAATCATATCGACCAAAAACAGTAAAACACTCCCAAGCGTTACGTATCTGATGGAGATGGTGCTGGAGAGAAAGAAAAAAGCAGCTATAAGAAAACACATACCCTAGGCTAATCTCTCTCTAATTTATGTTTTCATCTTTCAAGTAAATCCATAACCCCTGTAACGGACCGTTTCAGCATATGAGGGGTTAAAATCCGTTTAGGCGATAATACCCTTTTCTCAGAAAGGCACAGCTACTGCAGAACATCAGAACTCACGAACTGGATATAGGTGAATAAGGTAGCACTCCAGCTGGAACCTCACAAATAGCTGCTAGCAGATGAATAGGAAAAGCAGACATCAGCTTACACTCCTAGCAGTCAAATCTCCAACAGCATACAGTGAATCCCCCCAAGAACGAGACAAGGCTCCGTGTTGAAGGTCAAGCAGTGGTCTGAGGTGCTGGGCACCCAGCCTGGTTTTTATTACAGGAGTACACATACAGGCCACACCCAGGGGGAGGCATAAAATAACCAATAACATAGATGTTACCTCCCACACATCCCCTCCCCTTAGTGTGACACTTAATCCCATTATGCGTACAGTTCAAAATATACTTTTACACAACTTTCATAACTTTAAAACCATACATCACATTCACATAAAAATACATATCCACAATCAATCCATTCAGGGGAACAACATATTAAAAAATGGCATGAATCAGACCAGGGGTTCAAAAGTTAATAAAAGTATATTTTATTCCCCCTGGCTCAAACAGTAAAAGTAAAACATCCCCACAATGCATCCTGGCTTCCTCCCTTCTGCCCTGGAGATAATTGGAGAAGAAATCTAATTATCCAGGACTAGAGGCAGACTCCATTAACCACATGGTTGCAAAACAACATAAAACTCTTTAAAATACATAAAGTCATATTTTATACATTAAACACAGACATTTAACATATCCCCAGATAGCTCAGGTCTGCGTGCACATTATTAGGTGAATGGCACGCAGACCACACAAATACAGTTTAATTGCCATGGAGCCAAAGTCTTTCCCATAGTCTTTCATTATATGAATAGGCTCCATGGCATAGCTATCTGGGGGGTATCACTGCTCACACAGGGCAAGTACCGAATGGCCCCACTGTATTTAAAGGGCCAGAATGAGTGACATGCACTCTGTTAGGGCCGAATACTGTTTGTAAAGGGCCCAATCTCCCAGGGCCATAGTCCAAAGGCAGCAGGCGGGCAACCAGGCTCCTCCAATACAATGTGGCGAGATTGGTTTCGTCACAACCCCTAACAGCAGTGTCCAGTCAAGCAGGAAGTCAATGGGCATGGTAAAAGGGTGTGCCACTGACACAAATCACGTAACCTGCCAAAAGGGGCGAACATGCCCAAAAAGAGGACATGTCTGCACAAAGAATTAGAAGGCCAACCTGGCATGAATGCATGTCAGGCTGCCTGCCAGTCATGCAGCTGGCCAACTAAGGGCATACTATGCAGACAGCACCCTGAGCTTGGCATAAATGCATCTAATGATGCGTTCACTCAACGCTTTCTAAGGACTGTCCCCTAGCACTCGCTGCTCCACTTGTCTCCTTACCTTCTTACTAGCAGGCAGAAGCTCCTGGTATATAGTCTGGGACAGAGAAAAGCTGTATGTAGTGAGTGTAGAAGAAAGGGAACATGCCATAGTGTTAGAGAGACCAAAGTCAGCATTACCTTAAAGGATCACTATAGGGTCAGGAACACAAACATGAATTCATGACCCTATAGTGTTAACACCACCATCTAGCCCCCCTGGGCCCATCATGCCTCCATAAATATAGAAAAATCTTACTATATTCAAGCCTGAAGCTGTAACTCTGCATGCTGTTTGCCTCAGAGAAAAGCAGTCTGCTGACATCATTAGAAGTGGTGGCCTGATCCAATCACAGTGCTTCCCCATAGGATTGGCTGAGACTGACAAATAGACAGATCAGGGGCAGAGCCAGCATGATTCAAACACAGCACTGGCCAATCAGCATCTCCTTAGAGAGATTAATTGAATTAATGAATCTCTATGAGGAAAGTTCAGTGTCTGCATGCAGAGGGAGGAGACACTGAATGTTTGGATGCATTTTAGGCAGCCATGACCCAGGAAGGATCTCTAACAGCCATCTGAGGAGTGGCCAGTGAAGTTATCACTAGGCTGTAATGTAAAGACTGCATTTTCTCTGAAAAGACAGTGTTTACAGCAAAAAGCCTGACTGTAATGATTCTACTCACCAGAACAAATTCAATAAGCTGCAGTTGTTCTGGTGACTATAGTGTCCCTTTAACTATATTCACTGTCAGCCAGTCCACACAAGATTTATTTCCATACATCCCTCTTAAGTTTCCATACTTAAGTAAGAGTATGTGAAAAGTAGTTAGGGTTGCCGCCTTTCTTGGAAAAAACATACCGGCCTTACTAATTTGCATAATTAAATATGTATGGGTGACATCACATGATGTAAATCACAAGGAGTGACATAAGAGAAAATGCTGTAAAATCACCAAAAAACTACTTAGTTTGATTCTGCTGTATAGATGGATTCCTCCCAGTGCCCCCCATGTCTCCCATTGCCCTCATGACTCAGTGCCCCCATGTGTTGATTACTCCAGGTCTCAGTGTTCCTATGTATCAGTGTCTCATTGCCCCATTTCTCCCAGTGTCCCCTATCGTTGTGTCCCTAGGTCTCCCAGTGATCCCATGTATCCCAGGGTACCCATGTCACTAGGACACTAGGAAGATGGGGAGACCTGGGGACACGGGGAGACCTAGGGACATGGAGACACCAGTGACACTGGGAGACTAGGGGACTCTGGCTGGGACACATGGGGACATTGGGAAAATAGGGGACACTTGAAGACATGGGGACGCAGACACCAGGGACACAGACACTAGAGACACTAGCTTGGAGACATGGGGACATTGTGACACTTGAGGCACTGAGAGACATGGAGGCACTAGGAGACATGAGACAGTGAGACACTGGCAGACTGGGGCACTGGGAGACTAGGGTGCACTGAGACACCAGGGACACTAGCTTGGAGACATTGAGACACTTGAGGCACTCGGAGACATGGAGGCACTAGGAGACATGGAGACACTGGCAGACTGGGGGCACTGGGAGACTAGGGGTCACTGGGAGACTAGGGACACTGTGTCCCCATGTGTCTGTGTCATAATGTCTCCCAATGTCCCTTAGTGTCTCAGTGTCTGCCATAATGTCTCCCAGTGTCCCTTAGTGCCTCAGTGTATGTCTCCTTGCAGCCTTTCCCCCCATTCCTTACTTCGCTGAGCTGTAGGCTGTCTCTGCAGGGTGGGTGTTGCTGTCTGGACTCTCTGTAGCTGCACCCCTGCAGATCAGTGAGTAGAGATAGGCAGGGAGGGATATGCTGGAACTTCCTATCCCTGCCTGTCTCCACATACAGCACTATTGGCCAGTGCTGGTATTGCAGATTAATCTCTTGTTTATACTGAGAAAAATACCAGCATTTGTATTGCCAGTATCACTGCAATATTGGCACCAGCCAGGCAGCCTCAAATACTGGCTGTGCCAATAAAATAAAAAAGGTGGAATCCCTAAGAGTAGTGTGTGTGTGTGAAAAAAAAATGTTTTTTTTGTTTTTTTTTAAATCAATGGGCCTATTCCATGGGCCTGGGCCTGGAGCTGCAGCTCCATCAGCCCCTATGTTAATCCGGCCCTGGGTATGGGGCAGACCCTTCTGCAAAGAGTTGCCTCTTACCTGGGTCATGATGGATGTCAGGTGTTCTTTCATGCTTGTTGAATAATATCTAGCTTCTTCAGGGCTGCAAAAGTCATATCCTGGTCCTGCTGGTTGAGAGCATCAGTGATCGCTCTCAGCCAATGAAGGAGTGTTTGTGCACAGAATTGACATTAGCCAGTCCAGAACTAAAGCTCCATGCTGGCTAATGACTCTGCCGGAGGTGGACCTACACCTTCGGCAGCTAGCAAAATACTGAAGTTTTAAAGGTGCTTGGAATAATCCTTTAAGATTTAAAGTTGGCTGTTATGGTTTATTTTTGTGGCTTGGGTGCTCTGCAGTCAGTCCCCACAGGTTTTTCACTGATGACTTAATTACAAACTTTATTATACGTTTTAACTGAATAAATAATGGTTAGGTTTTAATAAGGGGTGATCATTTCAGAATGGTGTGATATATCATGACATCATGATAGAAAGACACTATGTGCGTCTATAAGGTAGAACATCACTTAGTTTTCATAGTGTCTAAAATGCCATCACTGAATCATTTATTTGCTGTTAACCTCCAGGAAGACATAACGAGGTGGCAGGTTCCTTCTGTTACTATAACTGCATTCTATCTCCATGGTAGCCACAG
This sequence comes from Pelobates fuscus, assembly GCF_036172605.1. Lineage (NCBI taxonomy): Eukaryota > Metazoa > Chordata > Amphibia > Anura > Pelobatidae > Pelobates > Pelobates fuscus. The sequence continues at coordinate 206,897,245 of NC_086323.1, read as the reverse complement.
ATATTGTAGGCCAGAAATCTGCAGCTTAATGTCAGGGAAGACCTAACCCTAACTAGAGAATAGGTCAGAGATAGACACGGAGTACAAGCGCAGGATAGATTTATGTTACCAATCCTTGTAATAATCAGATTGAACATGAGTGCCCCTAGAGAGGCACCACAGAGAGAACTAGAGAGGTGACAATTGGCAGAACCAAGATGAGGTCAGACATTCCACATTCCACAAACCAAGCCAAGTCGGGGAAACCAGGAAACTATTTTATCGAGGCCAACAGTATAGTAATCATCCAATTACAGGAGTGAAAGTTATTGTCAACATATAATTCGAAGTATGTATGTCCGCATCAAGAGAGTTAATGTCGTATTGCCAGATTTAGGGGAAAAAATCTGCGTTATCATCTTTTTGTGACATTGATTTTATCCAATCCATTTGTAAAGTATTGAAATGTTAGATGTTCATCAAAGCCACAGCTGGAGCTTCAGGTGGAATCTGGTTTCGTAAAATAGACTTCCTGGCAGCCAGTACATGTGAACAAATTTAGTAGGAGATTTGGGAGAGGGTGGCAAGATGCCCAATATCTATTGCTAGCTGCAGGGTAAAAAAAGTTTTCAATAATTGTCATGGAAGCCAAATAGGCTTTGACATCTTTCCAGAACTGGCTCACCTCGGGGCAGGACCAAATACGATAATAAAGATCCAACTCATCTCCACAGCATTTCAGGCAGCCCGAGGTTTCTCTTAGAGTGTGTGTTGTTATTTTAGGGCAAGGGTGCCTGTGACGATACTGACTAATATCGTCCATGGTTACTTCCACTAACTTGCACAGCTGATCACTATACTAAGTGCTATTACCTGGGCTTGAGTCCCTTTATCCACCAGCATTCACATTAACCCCTTAGTGACCAGGCCATTTTTTTAATGTTATTACCGTTAAGGACCAGGGCTCTCTTTACATTTCTGCGGTGTAGCGGAGCTCCCTGTACCCTGGGGTGGTACCTCCGCCAAAGGACCGCTTCATAGCTGGAACACGGGACAAACCGCAGCACTTTTGCCCACAGTCGCCATAGCTGGACTGGGGCCCTGGAACCGCTCCTTCCTGCCGAATAGGGAATTAGCTCTAGTCCTTACAAGGACTTTCCCCGTTGAATCTCCTGCAAGCTGGAACAGCAGACACAGGAGCAAATCTCCTTCCCTCCAATAACAGGACGACACACAGTTTGGAGTGTAAGCAGGAACAGACTCCTATCAAATACACACAAGCCCTCCCCTCTGCCTGTGTTACAATTACCTCAACACAATAAATTAACTTAATTATCACAGGTAGAAAAATATACTTTTTCCACATTTTCTATAACTTTAAAATTACTCATCACATTCGCATAAAATTCGCATACATTATTAGAAACAGCATAATTAGTGGAACAACACATCCAAAATTCATTCAAACCCATTCAGCCGTTTGGGAGTTAGTTGGAAGTCTTATTTGACCGACCACAGCATGGCTTTCCTGCCCAAAACAGTTCCATAGATTTTGGCTGTGCGGTCGGTTCATTCACTACAATTCAAATACCATTCGAATGCATGAACGGGGCCGTTCGTGCAGACCTGCAATCTTAATGTGGCGTTCGAATAGTCGAACGCCGTTCAACTCAATTCGAAATGTGAACGTCCCAAAAGAAGGTAAAACTTCAGTGGTGTTCGTGCTGTCGAGTATCCGATTTTAGTTCCATGAACTCTGCGGCAAAACACCACTGACCGCGTTCGGCTGAATTAAAATGGCCGCCGCCGCCTGTTCATTTGTCGAATGGCGCCCACTTTGACTACTTCGGCTGCATCCGAAGTGCCATTTAAAAAGTACAAATCCTTTGCCATAGCATTTAAAGGGGCAGAAGCAGGGGAATAAAATCCAATATGCCCAAATAACGTGCGTATAGGGCAATACATCCCAGGGGCCATAGTCCTGGGGCAAGAGGCTGGCAAACAGGCCCCTCCAAAAACCAGTGGCGAGGTCACCTTCGCCACATGCGGTAATTGTGTTTAGCTGTGATTTTCCTCTTACTCATTTACTGTACCCACACATATTATATACCATTTTTCTCGCCATTAAATGGTCTTTCACAACATACCATTATTTTCATCATATCATATAATTTACTAGAAAAATAAATAAATAAATATGATGAAAAATTAATAAAAAAAGAACACCCATTGGGGACATTTTTGAAGCCAGACAATGTAATTTACCCCCATCAAACTGTATGTTTTTGAAAAGTAGACACCGTAGGGCATTTCACATGGTGGTATTTTAACACTTTCCATGCACTAACTCTATCACCAGTCTCTGTCAAACATTTGGGTAGTCATTTTTTTGTGTTATTTTTCACACACATTCAACGTTAGGCAGAGATTCACAGCTCCTGTTAGGTGTTTCTGCCAAAGAACACCCCAATATTGTGAGGATATTTATGGGGTGATACATATTAAAAAATATTTTTATAACAATTATCAAAAATGTATTTAATAATTTTTATTATATCACAATTGATATCCTGGAACCATCCAATAAGAATAAATCTACCAGATTTTACATTTGCTGAATTTTAAACTTCCTATTTAAGATTCACTATCTTATATCAGAACAAGTCATATATCTGGATAAATGTGGCATGCTAACCTGTTGGTAAATATTACTTCTAATATATTGTTATCTTTATTCCACCTGCAGGAGTGGAATTTTTATAACCATATATTTTTTAGCTAACTAAGATTTCTAATGATTTAAATCTGACCGAGATACATTCCTGCTATCAATTTTTTTAAAATTAATTTAATTTAATTAAATAAAGCCAGCATAATTACCAGTTATGTTGTAGATGTTCTTATCAGATCAGTAGATAGGCCCAGGAACTGAATGCAAGTATGGTTGATGTATATAGGATTGTATGTAATAGAAAAGTGGTGTTGGTTGGAAAGTTGTGTCAAAGAGAGTTTGAGAGCTGAGTGTTTGTGTGTTTGAATCCTTGAATGTCCAATGTTGAATGTCCGAATCTCTGAATCTCCCTCTCTTCCTTTTGTCCTTACTTTTTAAAGGGCCAAACTCTCTGCACGTCATTCATTGATAGGACCAATAGGGAACTGTAGGTGTGTCTACCCTACAGACTATCATCTAGTTATCGGTCAGTAGATGGCGCAATTACATCACCAAAATGTCTTGTCATGGAATGGGTTGACTGAAACCGGGGATGAGTTTGACGTCATTTTCTTATCTATTTTATGTCCCTATAACTCAAATTTGCTGCCAATTTCAAAGGTTTTCCCCAGTCTTCGCGGCGCCAATTTCCATTGTAATTTAGAATTAACACCTCCTAACCTTAATTTCACCTTTTTTCTTACAATGGGACTTTATAAGATTTAGAAAGTAAAATGAATTACTAAGTGTTATCTGTCACTGGTGTCTGGTTCTTTTGTGAAGCTGTGTGTACGATTATTTTTCTATTCCACTAACATTTATTAAATAATATGATATTTTTCATAGATATTTATCAATGAATAGTCTATATTATTAACATAATACTGATTATATGTAATTAATAATAACAAATATAAGTGGATAGTGTGTATCTGTATATATAAATATGTATACATGTGTCTCTCTGGGTTAGTATTCCATCCCCATCCTTGTGAGCCATCATTGCCTTATCACTTGTCTTGTTTACATAACGCATTCCTTAGCTCACACTTGAATGAATAGAGTTACAGATAGAAATCCTGTGTCTGACTCGGCCTTATAATACAAAAATGGAGTCAGCTCTGTTCTAAGTGTTACTGGTAATTTACACTTTTAATTTCTGTCTTAACACAAAATGTCTGCCGATATAAATATACTGACAATATGTATTCAGCAACATCTCCTGAGTACAGCTTCTCTGGGGGGTGCAAAGCAAAACGTCTGACATGTGTTTTTCAAATTTGACATATCTTCTTTGTCATGGACCGAGTGCCCGAGATCTTTGTCATGGACCAGGGGCCCGGCCGCACAGAGATCTCTCCAACTGGAACTGATATAGATCCAAATATTGATCTTTGTTATATTCAGAGGAAGCCCAAATTATTATTACAAGTGCACTTGGAGAAGACAATATCAGTGGCTTTATCCAGGAGGGCAGTAACAGCCGCCACTGCCCTAACACATGAGGGGGCACCCCTGGCAACAGGGTCCAATCTGGTGGAGTAGTATGCTATTGGTCTTTGTTTACCACCATGGTCCTGTGTAAGGACAGGTGTAGCATTTTCTGCTGCATGGGTTAATTTAAAGGGTATGTTTTCGTTGGCAAGATTGCTGCAAAGCGTATCCAAGGTCGGCAGTAAGAAACTAAACCTAGAAAGGTACGCAGCTGGGCTAGCCTGCGGGGCGAGGACGGTTAATATTTTGAACTGCAGTCTTTCTACTTTCCATGAGATTTTTTTTTTTATTCTTTATTTTAGTTGTGCGTGATATAACATTCTGGCTCGCTACGCCACAACAGCCGTAGCCAACCATTCACTAACATAGCATGACATGGCATGTAAAATACTGGGCACTTGTTTTTGGGTAATGTAAGAATCAACAAGCTTAACATTGCAGACATATAATGGAAACAGAGTATAGTGTAAAACTCAAGTTTTTCTAGTCTTCTGTGACAATAGTTTATTTGTGAGTTTGTACATGTATAAAACCAGCTAGGCTAATGAAAAGTATCGATTCTAGAAGTACAGGTTTACTACCGGCGTGGAGGAGGAGGGAGCTGACAGGAGCTGCAGGAGAGGTAAGTGCCTCCTGCCAGCCCCCCTCCTACACAGTGCCCATCCACTGGACCACCAGGGAGTGAGAGCCCCCCCCCCCCCTCCCTGCCATGTATCAAGCAGGGAGGGGGGACGAACAAAAATGTAATAAAATAAAATAAAAAGTAATAATAAAAAATAATAATTAAATAAAATAAAAAATAATAATAAAAAAAATTATTAAAATAATTTTAAAAAATAATAATAAAATTGCCCACCCCCCACCAAGGCTCTGCAACACACACACACACACACACACACACACACTGCACTCATACACACACACACACTGCACTCATACACACACACACTGCATTCATACATACACTGCATTCATACACACACACACACACACACACACACACACACACACACACACACACACACACACACACACTGCACTCATACACACACTGCACTCATACACACACACACTGCATTCATACACACACTGCATTCATACACACACACACACACACACTGCACTCATACACACACATACTGCATTCATACACACATACTGCATTCATACACACACACTGCATTCATATACACACACACTGCACTCATATACACACACACTGCACTCATATACACACACACTGCACTCATACACACACACACTGCATTAATACACACACACTGCATTCATACATACACACTGCATTCATACACACACACACTGCATTCATACATACACACACTGCATTCATACACACACACACACACTGCACTCATACACACACATACTGCATTCATATACACACACACTGCACTCATATACACACACTGCACTCATATACACACACACTGCACTCATATACACACACACTGCATTAATACACACACACTGCATTCATACATACACACACTGCATTCATACACACACACTGCATTCATACATACACACTGCATTCATACATACACACACTGCATTCATACACATACACACACACACTGCATTCATTATATACGCACATTGTAAATATTCAATTAATATAATTTTTTTAGGATCTAATTTTATTTAGAAATTTACCAGTAGCTGCTGCATTTCCCACCCTAGTCTTATACTCGAGTCAATAAGTTTTCCCAGTTTTTTTTTGGTAAAATTAGGGGCCTCAGCTTATATTCGGGTCGGCTTATACTCGAGTATATACGGTATTACTGTTCTAGTACACATTGCTTAATACTGTTCCTCCATGAGATGTTTGGTGCCATGGGAAATACAATGTCCTAGGAAAATAACTTTCTCTACACAAGCTTGCAGTTTCGTTTTTGACGCTTTACAGCCTGCTTTTGCTTAGAAATTTAGCAAGGAAAGAGTGTATACAATACAAGATTCCATATTATCGCAACATAGGAGTAGGTCATCGATATACTGCAATAAAATTACATTATTTGGCCTCTCCCATTCTTCAAGAATCTGGGCCATTGCCATGCTGTACATAGTGGGTGAGTTTTGTGCGCCCTGTGGCAATACTGTCCAAGTGTACTGCTTGTGTTTATGTGTAAATGCAAATAAAAACTGACTGTCGGGATCCAGGGGGACACTGAAAAATGCATTTGCCAAGTCAATAACAGTAAATACCTTAGAGGAAGGTGGTATTTGTGCCAACAAGGAGTGTGGGTTGGGAACATTAGGGGCAATCAGTTCAGTTACAGCATTAATTGCCCTCAAATCATGTACCATACGGTATACCACAGGTTTCCCTTTCTCTTGCTTTTTCTTAATTGGGTACAATGGTGTGTTACAAGGGGAGGGGGTCTGGACAATTACCCCTGCCTGCAGAAACTCTTGCACAGATTGAGAAATAGCATCTTCCTGTGCTGGGCTTAGGGGGTATTGTTTTTGATAGGGAGGGGTGGCTCCGGGCAGGAGATTCACTTTGACTGGGGGCACAGAGAGTCTGCCTGTATCTGTCTTCCCTGTAGCCCATAAGGAATCAGGGACTGAGGACAAGTCAATGGTAGGTTCTGACATGTGGCTGGGCATAGTGAGAGTTGCCAGAACATTTGAAATAGATATCATTTGTTTGTACTCTAAAGGAACAGACAATATAACTTTTCCAGTGGGGCTATACTGAATATTTGCATTAAGGGCAGACAGTATATCACTGCCTAGTAGATTGGCTGACAAGGATGCCTCCCAAGCCATCTGTAGTCTGGTGAAGAATTTTTCCACAAATTCATCTTTCCCTTGTACTATATCACCCACTGGGGTGTCTATGGAGGCAACAAGGGGTTCCCTTAAGTCTGGTGGACTACCCTTCTCCTCTAATGAAAACACTGGCTCCGTGTAAAGGCTTGTGTGCTGTTATGGTAGCACCACCCTCCTACTTCGGCTTGAAGAATTTCTCAGGAACACAAAAAAAAGGGAAGAAAGCAGACCAATGTGTAGACTTATGGTGATAAATGACACAGGTATATGTTCAATAAATGGGGTGCTCACCTGGTCCTGAGCCTACGAATCCCGGCTCTAGGTGTGTAGGTTTTGTGCCAATTTGAATGGGGATGGCACTTCCCCTGTGAGGATTCCTTGGAGGCTCCAAAAAGGACTTGGATGAGGTTTTGAATGAAAATGGTGAATTTATTGGTTTAAAATAAACATAAAAACAAAGATGATAAAAGTCCTCAAATAAAAGTCCTTTAAAAATGGCCAATACGCGTTTCACTCTCAAATAGAGCTTCTTCAGTCAGCTGTAATGTTAGTCCTCTGAATCCTCCATTTTAAATGTCATCTGGGTCTTCCCCTTTAATGAGTTAAGTTCATTTTGTCCAATCAGATTCAATTTCACATAATGTGTTTGTGTGTGTGTGTGTACCTTTAATAGGTTAATGATGTTAACGCCTTTATTTGTCTATTTTTTCATTGGTGGGCAGCGTTGGTTGGCGGAAGTGCTTGTTTTCAACCGGGTGGTTGGCGGAAGTGACATCACGTAATCATGTGATCGCCATCCAGCCATTCAAAAAACAGCTGAAAACAGCAAATAGAGCTGCAGAATTGAAATGACAGTAAAATTGCATAATGTCAAATATTGATATAATGTAAATAGTGGTGCATATAGACTAATACATTCACATTGTTAAAGGTGCATACTGTGCTGGTGGTACTTATATTTTTAAACATTAAAAAGGTGATATTACATACATATGTGCTAGAATAGATATCCTTATTGGGTATTTAAATCAATATTCTTTAAGATGTATTCACAGTGTTTATAGTGTTCGGGCATACATAATATGCCACTGATTGAATATGAATAAGAAAAATGTATGAAAGAAAAACAAGGGGTATAAAAAGGGTAGAATGGATTACAATGGATAAATTCCCCTTGTTTTTCTTTCATACATTTTTCTTATTCATATTCAATCAGTGGCATATTATGTATGTATTGCGGTTTGGGCACTCGGGCTCAAAAAGGTTCGCCATCACTGGTCTATATGCACCACTATTTACATTATATCAATATTTGACATTATGCAATTTTACTGTCATTTCAATTCTGCAGCTCTATTTGCTGTTTTCAGCTGTTTTTTTTTTTTTTTTTGAATGGCTGGATGGCGATCACATGATTACGTGATGTCACTTCCGCCAACCACCCGGTTGAAAACAAGCACTTCCGCCAACCATTGTTAGTATCATGTTTCTTTTTTATTTTTTGGGAGTGGCTGGATGGCGATCACATGATTACGTGATGTCACTTCCGCCAACCACCCGGTTGAAAACAAGCACTTCCGCCAACCAACGCTGCCCACCAATGAAAAAATAGACAAATAAAGGCGTTAACATCATTAACCTATTAAAGGTACACACACACACACAAACACATTATGTGAAATTGAATCTGATTGGACAAAATGAACTTAACTCATTAAAGGGGAAGACCCAGATGACATTTAAAATGGAGGATTCAGAGGACTAACATTACAGCTGACTGAAGAAGCTCTATTTGAGAGTGAAACGCGTATTGGCCATTTTTAAAGGACTTTTATTTGAGGACTTTTATCATCTTTGTTTTTATGTTTATTTTAAACCAATAAATTCACCATTTTCATTCAAAACCTCATCCAAGTCCTTTTTGGAGCCTCCAAGGAATCCTCACAGGGGAAGTGCCATCCCCATTCAAATTGGCACAAAACCTACACACCTAGAGCCGGGATTCGTAGGCTCAGGACCAGGTGAGCACCCCATTTATTGAACATATACCTGTGTCATTTATCACCATAAGTCTACACATTGGTCTGCTTTCTTCCCTTTTTTTTGTGTTCCTGAGAAATTCTTCAAGCCGAAGTAGGAGGGTGGTGCTACCATAACAGCACACAAGCCTTGATACGGAGCGAGTGTTTTCTATATACAGGCTCCTTGAAATGTGAGTGTAATATTCAGCACGATATCATTATAATCACTGTGAAGCCATTTTTCAGTACCATCTACACTATATTGTATTTTCTGTATTTTACTTTGACATGTACCCCATATTTTACCATTGAATGAGACTACGTTTTGGTAAGATTTATCTGTGTTTGAGCGCTCCACTTATAGGTGTAAATCTATGTAATGTATTCTTTTGTCAGGGTACCTGTGGTCTCTACCTCCAAAAGAGGTAGAGACTTAGCTGTTCCACCATCCAAACGGTCTGATGACTCCCTTCCCCGCGGTCTATCCGGTCATGCAAGGCCGGCCGCGAGGGAGTGACTGCCTTTTACACCATCTAGGCAGGAAGTCATCATCAGGACACTCCCCCGGATCGACCTGTCAGTCAATTGCTGCAGGACCAATCAGGACGTCTCGGAGGTGTGGTTACTGCTCTGAACAGGGTATTTAACAGAGCTTCTTTCATTAGCTCATTGCCCTGTCGTGGTTCTAGCTTGTTCTAGTCACTCAGTGCTTGTGTATTCTATTATCCCTTTTGCTTTTGACCCGGCCTGTTTACCTTACTCTGCTTATCTCTGTTACCCTTGATTCGGCTTGTCTCTCGCTTACCTGTCTTCTGTTACCCTCGACCTCGGCTTGTCTTTGACCATTCTATACTGTACTACTTACGTTAGTCCGGCCATTCTAAGGTCCGGTATACGTATCTGGCTACTGTTTGTACTCTGCGTGTTGGATCCCTGTCCCGATCCTGACATTACGACAGGGCCAATGGATCCTGCAAGTACAAACAGTCAGCTGGCTTCTCCTGATCCTAGGTTTGAAGCCATGGATCACAGAATGGATCAGATGGCGCTTGCGCTACAGGCTCTATTATCTCATGCCAATAACCCACCAGAGGAGATACGTAATACCCCTGTTTCTCCTGTCAGTTTAGGTCTAGAGGTAGCCACAGTGGGTGCTTCTTCTCGCATTACCCCCCCAGTACGCTATGGTGGGGCTCCTGAGAAGTGTCGTGGTTTTTTAAACCAAATTAGTATCCACTTTGAATTGCAACCCCGCTCTTATCCTACAGATAGGGCAAAGGTAGGATTTATTATCACCCTACTTATTGAGAAAGCTCTGAGATGGGCCAACCCACTATGGGAGAACGATAACCCATTAGTGTATAACTATAACGCATTTGTAGCTGCTTTTAGAAGAACATTTGATCCTCCAGGTAGAAAGGTTAATGCAGCCAGATTACTGTTGCGCCTGAGACAGGAGAACCGAACACTGGTGGATTATGCACTAGAGTTCAGGTCTCTGGCGTCAGAAGTCAAGTGGAATGAGCAGGCGTATATGGATGTATTTTTGAATGGCCTATCTGAAGTAATCCTTGATGAGGTTGCTACCAGAGAACTCCCTGAGAATTTAGAAGATTTAATTTCGTTCATCTCTCGTATAGATGAACGTTTAAGAGAGAGACAGAACACTCGAGAGAGGAACCGGAGACCTTCTCTTAGGTTAGCCCCCGCTTTTCCAAGTCCTGACTCCACGGTATCTTTGCTTCCTGAACCTATGCAGATAGGTTATACCCGCCTCTCTGAGGAGGAAAGACAGTACAGGAGAAGAGAGGGTTTGTGTATGTATTGTGGAGCCAAGGGTCATTTACTCTCGAACTGTCCTAACCGTCCGGGAAACGCTCGCACCTAAGTCTCTCTAGAGGACAAGCCTTGGGTGTTTCTATTTTGTCCTCTACTCCTAATTATAAAGATCACAGGCTTCTGCTACCAGTTTCCTTAACTTGGGAGAAGGAAGTAGTAAGGGCTATGGCATTGATAGATTCCGGTGCTGCTGAGAATTTTATCGACCAAGCCTTTGCTATTAAGAACAATTTCCCATCCCAGCTAAGGGAGACACCCTTGGCCGTTGAGGCCATAGATGGTAGACCACTACTAGACCCTGTTATCTTTCGTGAAACCATACCCATTAGTTTAAATGTTGGTATCCTACACGTGGAGAATTTATCTCTTTTGCTCATTTCATCCCCTTCCGTTCCCATAGTTCTGGGGTACCCATGGTTGAAGAAACATAACCCTATTATCGATTGGGAGTTAGGGGAGATACTCTCGTGGGGCCAGGGTTGCCAGGATAGGTGTTTATGCAAGATTTCTCCATTAGCTAATGTTAACATACCTGAGACTCCTATTCAGTCCACAGAAAGACAGATACCAGACCTTTACCTAGACTTAAAGGCAGTATTTGACAAGAAGAATGCCGATTCTTTGCCGCCACACAGGCCATTTGATTGTAAAATTAAGCTTCTACCTGGGACTATGCCTCCGAGGGGCCATGTATATCCTTTGTCTGTTCAGGAAAACTTGGTTCTAGAGGAGTATATTCGGGAGAATTTAGAAAAGGGATTCATTAGGAGGTCTTCTTCCCCGGCCGGGGCTGGGTTCTTTTTCGTTAAGAAAAAGGATGGCACGCTGAGACCTTGTATCGATTACCGAGGCTTGAATAAAATAACTGTCAGAAATGCCTATCCTATTCCACTTATTACCGAGTTATTTGATCGTCTTAAGGGCTCCAAAATCTTCACCAAGTTAGATCTCAGAGGGGCATATAATTTGGTGAGAGTCCAGCACGGACACGAGTGGATGACGGCGTTCAATACTCGGTACGGTCACTATGAATACACAGTTATGCCGTTTGGACTTTGCAATGCTCCTGCAGTATTTCAGGATCTGATTAATGAGGTACTTAGGGAGTTTCAACATGATTGTGTCATTGTCTACCTAGACGACATACTGATACACTCTAGGGAGATTGAAACTCACCATAGACAGGTCAGAGCGGTATTACAGAAACTTCTGCAACATGGTCTATACTGTAAATTGGAAAAATGCAGCTTTGATCAGTCTCAGATAGATTTTCTTGGTTACGTGATTACTGGGGAAGGTTTTAAGATGGACCCTGACAAACTCCAGTCTATTTTAGATTGGCCATTACCTAAGGGACTCAAGGCTATTCAGAGGTTTATTGGTTTCTCCAATTATTATAGGCGCTTTGTGGCAGAAGCAGCCACAAGAGACTTTTGCATTGATTATTGCCTGTGTTTGAACTGTATGTTATTTGAGCATAGTGGATTTTATTAGACTGGTTCTGGCCCTTTAAATGCTCTGACCAAGGATCTGCAGTTTTGCTATGCACTTCGGATGCAGAGTGTGAAGAGAAACCCTGTTTTATGGACTTAGTTTGACTGTTTTATTCCCCTCCCTCCTAGAACACCAGTTTAAACCCTTAATAACTGTCATATTTTCAAACACTGTCTGTCTTTAACTGTCGTTTTGTTTTCCTCTGAGGAGGAGTTGTTTTGCTGCATGAGTGCTGATTGATAAAGGAGTTGCTGTTTAACCTTCATCCTGTGTCGTCTGAAGTGTTTCAGGGTCCCTGATAGTTACAAGGAAGCAGACTTGGCGGAGGTACTCGGTCGGAGTACTGGAGCTCCGTTACACGCTTCATTAAGGGTTACTCGTCTATTATTGCGCCCATTACCAATATGACCAAACAGGGGGCAGAAACTAAGACATGGTCTCCTGAAGCTCTCGCTGCTTTCAAGAGGCTCAAAGAACTTTTTGCTTCTGCTCCAATATTAGTCCATCCTGATACGACTTTGCCGTTTCTACTCGAGGTCGATGCCTCTGAGACAGGAGTAGGTGCGGTTCTGTCACAAAGATTAGCGGTAGATAAACCATTACACCCGTGTGGTTTTTTTTTCCAGGAAACTTTCTGGGGCTGAGAGCAGATATGACATCGGAGACAGGGAACTGTTAGCAGTCATTAAAGCCTTAAAGGAGTGGAGACATTTGTTGGAGGGGACCCTACACCCTATTACGATTTTGACAGACCACAAAAACTTGTCATATATTGGGGAGGCTAAGCGCTTATCCTCTAGACAAGCTCGTTGGTCCTTATTCCTGACTCACTTCAATTATGTACTGACTTACAGACCTGGTTCTAAAAACTCTAAAGCCGATGCATTATCTCGCCAATATGAACCTTCTACTGTACCTGAACCAGTTCTTTCTTCTATAGTTCCGAAGTGCAATATCATTGCTAATACGAATCTCAGGATTCATTCTCCATTACTGGCCGAGATCATTAAGTTGCAACATCTCGCACCTAAACAGACCCCTGCGGGTCGTCATTTCGTTCCTCCTGCTTTTCAACTGGAACTTTTACAGTGTTTACATAATAGCAAGATGGCGGGACATCCTGGTATTCGCAAAACTTACGCCTTGATCTCTAAGGACTTCTGGTGGTCTACTTTACGGAGGGATGTTGAGGAGTTCATCGCTGCATGTGAAGTTTGTACTAAAACCAAACAACCCCATACGCTTCCATGTGGACTCCTGCAACCCTTGGAGGTTCCAGAGAAACCATGGTCCTGTTTGGCCATGGACTTTATTGTCGATCTACCTATCTCTAAAAGACAGACTGTTATCCTCACCGTGGTTGACAGGTTTACTAGGATGGCACACTTCATTCCCCTGCCTAAACTTCCGTCTTCTCCCGAATTGGCAGAGATATTCGCCAAGGAGATTTTTCGCCTACATGGGATACCCTCTCAAATTGTATCGGACAGAGGCTCCCAATTTGTTTCCCGCTTTTGGAGGTCCTTCTGCTCTCAACTTGGTATTAAATTAAACTTTTCTTCTGCCTATCATCCTCAGTCTAACGGAGCTGCTGAACGTACCAACCAGAAAATTGAACAGTATTTACGATGCTTTGTTTCTGAACACCAGGATGATTGGGTCGGTTTGATTCCTTGGGCGGAGTTTGCACACAACAATCTCGTTTGCGATTCTACTCATTCAAGCCCCTTCTTCATGAATTATGAACCGTCTATTCTTCCTTCGGATTCTCCTTCCCAGGGGGTGCCGTCGGTTGATGTTCATGTTGCCAATTTGAGGAAGTTGTGGGATCAAACTCGACAAATCCTTGTGCACAACTCTATGTTGGTCAAGAAACACGCTGATAAACGTAGAAGGGCGGCTCCGGTCTTTGTTCCAGGTGATAGGGTATGGCTGAGCACGAGGAACATCCATTTAAAAGTGCCCTCCATGAAGTTCGCTCCTCGTTATATTGGACCCTACAGGGTGCTGACCCGTATCAATCCGGTTGCGTATCGTTTAGCTCTTCCTAATACCTTACGCATTCCGAACTCGTTTCACGTTTCATTGCTGAAACCACTCATATGTAACAGATTTTCCTCCACAATAGCCCCTCCTCGCTCCGTTCAGGTGGAGGGTCAGGAGGAGTATGAGGTCAACTCTATTATTGATTCTCGAATCTCCCGGGGGAGAGTACAATATCTGGTTGATTGGAAGGGATATGGTCCTGAGGAGAGGAGTTGGGTACCTCAGGAGGATGTTCATGCTCCCCGTCTCCGCAGGGCGTATCACTCTCGCTTCCCATCTCGTCCCGGTTCATTCCGCCCGGTGGGCGTATCTGAGAGGGGGGGTACTGTCAGGGTACCTGTGGTCTCTACCTCCAAAAGAGGTAGAGACTTAGCTGTTCCACCATCCAAACAGTCTGATGACTCCCTTCCTCGCGGTCTATCCGGTCATGCAAGGCCGGCCGCGAGGGAGTGACTGCCTTTTACACCATCTAGGCAGGAAGTCATCATCAGGACACTCCCCCGGATCGACCTGTCAGTCAATTGCTGCAGGACCAATCAGGACGTCTCGGAGGTGTGGTTACTGCTCTGAACAGGGTATTTAACAGAGCTTCTTTCATTAGCTCATTGCCCTGTCGTGGTTCTAGCTTGTTCTAGTCACTCAGTGCTTGTGTATTCTATTATCCCTTTTGCTTTTGACCCGGCTTGTTTACCTTACTCTGCTTATCTCTGTTACCCTTGATTCGGCTTGTCTCTTGCTTACCTGTCTTCTGTTACCCTCGACCTCGGCTTGTCTTTGACCATTCTATACTGTACTACTTACATTAGTCCGGCCATTCTAAGGTCCGGTATACGTATCTGGCTACTGTTTGTACTCTGCGTGTTGGATCCCTGTCCCGATCCTGACATCTTTGTCCTCTGGGTGGCCGCCATTCGGGAAACGAACACGTGGCGGCGGCCATAAACTCCCGAACAGCGGTGTTTTGCCGTCGAGTGTCTGGAACTAAAATCGGACACTCGACTAGGCAAACACCGCTGAGACCTCCATACTTCCAGAAGTTCGTATGAGAACTACCGAACGGCCTGCCATTCGGTAGAAAGAACCCCACGAACTAGGGGATTCATTCGAATCCCCCTTAGGCTCCATAACCCAGGCAATTCGTCTGTTTTCATTCCCTTGTCTGTGACCGACCGCAGGGCCAAAATGCATGGAACTGTTTTCGGATACTTTACCCAGGCGGTCGGTCAAATCTGTACCTGGTCATAACTCCCGAACCCCTGGTCCGATCTGGGTGATTTTTGAGTATGTTGCTCACCCAGATCAGGGCTATCAGGGGATACCCTTACGTTTAGGGTACCCCTATGTTGAGGGGTACATCCAGAAACTGGGGAAATTCGTGTACAGTATAAGGGGATTATGATGTGCGAGGAGGGGAGGAGATGTGTGGGAGGTTACTAATCACCGATTGGACACTGTACTGATTGTTAGAAACTCCTCCCTTGCATGGGAGCATGCTTTATAAGGCACTGTGGAATAAAGCTTGTCAGTTCTGCTCCTGAAACTGTGTGTCGTCCAGTTATTGGGATTGCTGTTGGGATGCTGCTGTATTACTTTACCTGCTGGAAACCTTGCCTGTGGATTTATCATCACCTTGTTCCTGAGCCTCACTGGGATCGTTAGTGGAGAATAGCTGTGAGATATCGGCTCTCCGCTACACATATGAAGTCCCACTGCTTAATATTACTGGAAAGAGAGGTTTTGATCTCCGTAAAATGGAAATCGCCTGGTCTTTAGGGACCAAAGGAGTACCTGCATTACCCTGGTAAAGGGGTGGGTTTACAAGATTTTTCCCAGGATCTTGCCTACTCTGGGACCCTAGAGGTCCAAAACATTGATAATATGGTACACCTTTTCTGGTGGTTTCTCTACAACTACATTTAGTTAATTCAACAGCAGTATCATGCCATTTTTGTGCGACTTCTACTAAGTCATTATCTTCTAACCAACCTCTGTAATTTGCCATAAATTCACTCCATATATGTGGGTCTAGAGTGCTCTCTGAGGGCATGCCAGCTTTCTTAAGTAACCTCTTAACATTCTTAATTGCTCCTTGTCCTTTGTGATGCTTGACAATAGTCAAAGCCGTAAATCCTCCTTGAGTGCTCTGAGAGCTACCCATCTTAAAACTTGTAAGGGTTAATTACTTCCTTACACAAGACAAACTGTACAAAAACAGTGTATAAGACACTTAGGACCGCTGCAGTGGAATTTTCACAGTCTTGTCTTGGTTATTGTAAACACAGATAAGGAGATCTACCCTTGGAGGATTCTAACTCAAATTATAAACCAAATGACAAGGCAAACAATAAAAATAACTTAAAACCCACAGATATATTCCACTATCTCAAGATTCCTGTCCCAAGACATAACACAACATCCACCTGAATATAACCATAATACCACAGAAAACAAGTTCTTTAGATCAGACGTTTTTAAGTGGTTCCTTACCCAGACAGACCAGTAGGACGTGGATCTGAGAGCGAAATTGATAAAGGTAGAAAAAAAGGTTTTCTTACCTTGCTGCAGCTGATTTCACTGTCAGAGGGACGTCCACCTGTACGCTAGTGTCCGAGTCTTTCGACCGTCAGATCACGGGGTCACGGCACCAAAATGATATAGATCCAAATATTGCTCTTTGTTATATTCAGAGGAAGCCCAAATTAATATTACACGTGCACTTGGAGAAGTGAGAATTAGACACCAGACACCTGTTGGTATTCAAAATAAGCCTCTGCCGTTTTATTCATCAGCTGGGTTTTTATACATTAAAAAGTAAGTGCTTACATGCAAATACTCATAGGACAGTAGTAGGAAGGGAGTACATATAACAAATAAGTTCAGAGAAAGAACAGAATGATTAGAGAAGAGACATCTCAGGTGGGGGCTATCTACTCCCGGAACTAAACATATATCGCAGAACGACAAAATAAAAATAAAAAAATCTTTCGTTGATATTTTGTGGGGCCCAACAACCTACCGCTCTGCAAGTCACCCCCCCCCCCCCCATTCTCAAATGAGACCTGGCAGCTTCACCAGCTCTCTCTCTCTGCCAGGTCTCCGTGCGCTGGAGCACCCCCGTGCGATCGAAAGGCATAAAACACAGTTAAAGTAGAAATACATGGGGAAACACACATTTGATAATGGGAAATCCACAAATACAGAAGGGGCAATTCATAGGCAGGCAGCGGTTCCGCCACAGTTAGTACCTACCAAAAGTACTGCAAGGAAGG
The DNA here is from genome assembly GCF_036172605.1 of Pelobates fuscus. Classification (NCBI taxonomy): domain Eukaryota; kingdom Metazoa; phylum Chordata; class Amphibia; order Anura; family Pelobatidae; genus Pelobates; species Pelobates fuscus. Next base: position 206,879,597 of record NC_086323.1, on the reverse strand, counting down.
ACAATCAATGAACTAGCGTCATGGGCGCCCAAGGCTCATTCATGCACGTGGGAGTGAAGGCTAGTTATAGAATAACTGTAATTCAAAACGCTGAAAAACTTGCTTGCTGTGGCGGCCAACCCGAGAGGAAGAGGGCAAAAGAAATTAATCCATCTTCACTGGGCGAAGGCACGGTGCAGACTGAGCTCCGCAGGCGGGGTAAGGCTTACAAAGCCTTGCCCCACCCTGCACTTAGGCTAAGAACACTCTGATTGGTTGGTTTAAGCCAATCAGAGTGCTCTTTGTCACAGTAGGTCCCCCTCAGTATTGTCATTTAGGGCCCCCACCCACTGCTCAGGTGTGGGGGCTGGGGGGAGGACAATAGGTCCCCCCCCGTATTGTCATTTATGGCCCCCACCCACCAGTCAGGGGTGGGGGCGGGGGGGAGGACAGTAGGTCCCCCCCGTATTGTTATTTAGGGCCCCCACCCACCGCTCAGGGGTGGGGGCCGGGAGGGAGGAGAGTAGGTCCCTCCCTTATTGTTATTTAGGGCCCCTACCCGCAACGCAGGGGTGGGGCCGGGGGGGTGACAGTATTTAGAGCCCCCACCAGCCGCTCAGGGGTCGGGGTTGGGGGTCGGGGGACAATAGGTCCCTTCCCACATTCTCATTTAGGGCCACTACCCGCCGCGCAGGGGTGGGGGCCAGGGGGGAGGACAATAGGTCCCCCTCCCGTATTGTCATTTAGTGCCCCCACCAGGGTGGGGGCTGGGGGGGAGGACAGTAGGTCCCCCCTTATTGTTATTTAGGGCCTTCCCGCAATGCAGGGGTGGGGGCCGCGGGGATGACAGTACTCCCCCCCTTATTCTTATTTATGGTCCCCACCCATCGCTCAGGGGTGGGGGCCAGGGGGGGAGGACAATAGGTTCCCTTCCACATTTTTGTTTAGCGTTTTCCCCCACTGCTCAGGGGTTGGGGCCGGGGGGAGGATAATAGGTCCCCCCCACATTCTTATTTAGGGCCCTCATCCACCGCTCAGGGGTGGGGCTCAGGGGGGGAAGGGCAATAGGTCTCCCCCACATTATCATTTAGGGACACTACCTGCCGCGCAGGGGTGGGGGCCAGGGGGAAGGACAATAGGTCCCCCTCCCGTATTGTCCTTTAGTGCCCCCACCCGCCGCTCAGGGGTGGGGGCCGGGGGGTGGGGGGAGGACAGTTGGTCCCCCTTATTGTTATTTAGTGCCCCCACCTGCAATGCAGGGGGGCCGGGGACCGGATGACAGTACTTCCCCCCTTATTCTCATTTATGGCCCCCACCAATCGCAGGGGGGGGATAATAGGTCCCCCCCACATTCTTGTTTAGGGTTCCCACCCACCACTCAGGGGTGGGGGCCGGGGGTGAGGACAATATGTCTCCCCCCCTTATTGTAATTTAGGGCCCCCACCCACCGCGCAGGGGTGGGGGGTGGGTGGGAGGACAGTAGGCCCATCCTTATTGTTATCTACGGCTCCCACCCACCGCTCAGGGTTGGGGACCGGGGGGGAGGACAATAGGCCCCCCCTCCTATTGTTATTTCGGGCCCCCAACCGCCGGGGGGGGAGGGGGCTACTAGGATTTATTTTGTGTGTGTGTGTTTTTTTTTTTTACAGTGAGCAGCCACTGACTGCTCACTGTTTAGTAGACATGCCCCAAGATATCCCCCTTTAATAAATTACAAACTGAGATGCTTAACTTACCTTCCTCTACCCACCTTATGATCCCCAACTGGAACTTGTTAGACCACAATATTTTATACATGTCCGTAGTCTGGTTTTAACATGTATGATTACTGGTACGCTCCAACCTGGCATTTATAGATGCCTCTCCGACTTACACCTGGCCCAACATACATTGATGGCAATGGGCAGTTGCAATTGGGAGACTGAGACCCTGTATGTGTATATGTTCCCTTTAAATCTACAGATCTGTTTAATTGGAAAACCCATTAGCCCTCATACATGGAAAACCCACAAGCTATGACTGATTTGGTCACATCGATCATACAAACCCACAACCCTACTTGGGCAGATTGTCAGCAGTTATTATTAACTCTATTTCAGTGGCGTACTAAGGGGGGGCCGGGGGGGCGGCCCGCCCCGGGTGCCACTGACTAGGGTGGTGCCATGACTTCCAGTGTCATGTGTCACCCCCCATCATTACGCTGCGCACAGCCGCAGCACCTTTGCGGCCAAACACCGGTGGGACTTCCTTCTTTATGAGGGGGAGGAGCGTTGCGGGCCGCGGCGTCGCGCAACGTGATGACGACGTGCGCAGCGCCATCAGTCCGCCTTCACGAATCTTCAGCGGAAGGATCCATTTCCGGGCGGTGAGGCACCCAGTGGTCGGACTCGGCGGGCAAGCAAGGCATCATCAAAATGTAAGTAGAAAGTAGTTATTTTATGACTGGGGCTGAATTAATTAAAGGGGGGGTGTATTAATTAGAGGGGGTGTATTAATTAGAGGGGGTGTATTAATTAGAGGGGGGGTGTATTAATTAGAGGGGGTGTATTAATTAGAGGGGGTGTATTAATTAGAGGGGGGGTGTATTAATTAGAGGGGGGGTGTATTAATTAAAGGGGGGGTGTATTAATTAGAGGGGGCTGAATTAATAAAAGGGGGGTGTATTAATTAGAGGGGGGTGTATTAATTAGAGGGGGTGGATTAATTAAAGGGGGTGTATTAATTATAGGGGGCTGAATTAATTAAAGGGGGTGTATTAATTAGAGGGGGGTGTATTAATTAGAGGGGGTGTATTAATTAGAGGGGGTGTATTAATTAAAGGGGGGTGTATTAATTAGAGGGGGCTGAATTAATTAAAGGGGGGTGTATTAATTAGAGGGGGGTGTATTAATTAGAGGGGGTGAATTAATTAGAGGGGGTGTATTAATTAAAGGGGGGTGTATTAATTAAAGGGGGGGTGTATTAATTAAAGGGGGGGTGTATTAATTAGAGGGGGTGTATTAATTAGAGGGGGTGGATAATTAGAGGGGGGTGTATTAATTAGAGGGGGCTGAATTAATTAGAGGGGGCTGAATTAATTAAAGGGGGTGTATTAATTAGAGGGGGTGTATTAATTAGAGGGGGTTGATTAATTAGAGGGGGTGTATTAATTAGAGGGGGTGTATTAATTAGAGGGGGTGTATTAATTAGAGGGGGTGTATTAATTAGAGGGGGGTGTATTAATTAAAGGGGGGTTGTATTAATTATAGGGGGCTGAATTAATTAAAGGGGGGTGTATTAATTAGAGGGGGGTGTATTAATTAGAGGGGGGTGGATTAATTAGAAGGGGGTGTATTAATTATAGGGGGCTGAATTAATTAAAGGGGGTGTATTAATTAGAGGGGGTGTATTAATTAGAGGGGGTGTATTAATTAAAGGGGGGTGTATTAATTAGAGGGGGCTGAATTAATTAAAGGGGGGGTGTATTAATTAGAGGGGGGTGTATTAATTAGAGGGGGTGAATTAATTAGAGGGGGGTGTATTAATTAAAGGGGGGTGTATTAATTAAAGGGGGTGTATTAATTAAAGGGGGGGTGTATTAATTAAAGGGGGGTGTATTAATTATAGGGGGATGAATAATTAAAGGGGGTGTATTAATTAGAGGGGTGTATTAATTAGAGGGGGTGTATTAATTAGAGGGGGTGTATTAATTAAAGGGGGGTGTATTAATTAGAGGGGGTGTATTAATTAGAGGGGGGTGTATTAATTAAAGGGGTGTATTAATTAAAGGGGGGGTGTATTAATTAAAGGGGGGGTGTATTAATTAGAGGGGGCTGAATTAATTAAAGGGGGGGTGTATTAATTAGAGGGGGCTGAATTAATTAAAGGGGGGTGTATTAATTAGAGGGAGTGTATTAATTAGAGGGGGTGGATTAATTAGAGGGGGTGGATTAATTAGAGGGGGTGTATTAATTATAGGGGGCTGAATTAATTAAAGGGGGGTGTATTAATTAGAGGGGGTGTATTAATTAGAGGGGGTGTATTAATTAGAGGGGGGTGTATTAATTAAAGGGGGGTGTATTAATTAAAGGGGGGTGTATTAATTAGAGGGGGCTGAATTAATTAAAGGGGGTGTATTAATTAGAGGGAGTGTATTAATTAGAGGGGGTGGATTAATTAGAGGGGGTGTATTAATTATAGGGGGCTGAATTAATTAAAGGGGGGTGTATTAATTAGAGGGGGGTGTATTAATTAGAGGGGGTGTATTAATTAGAGGGGGTGTATTAATTAAAGGGGGGTGTATTAATTAGAGGGGGCTGAATTAATTAAAGGGGGGGTGTATTAATTAGAGGGGGTGTATTAATTAGAGGGGGGTGTATTAATTAGAGGGGGGTGTATTAATTAAAGGGGGGTGTATTAATTAAAGGGGGGTGTATTAATTAGAGGGGGGTGTATTAATTAGAGGGAGTGTATTAATTAGAGGGGTGTATTAATTAGAGGGGGGTGTATTAATTAAAGGGGGTTGATTAATTAGAGGGGGTGTATTAATTAGAGGGGGGTGTATTAATTAGAGGGGGTGTATTAATTAGAGGGGAGTGTATTAATTAAAGGGGGGTGTATTAATTAAAGGGGGTGTATTAATTAGAGGGGGGTGTATTAATTATAGGGGGCTGAATTAATTATAGGGGGCTGAATTAATTAGAGGGGGGTGTATTAATTAGAGGGGGGTGTATTAATTAGAGGGGGTGTATTAATTAGAGGGGGTGTATTAATTAGAGGGGGTGTATTAATTAGAGGGGGCTGAATTAATTAGAGGGGGTGTGTTAATTAGAGGGGGGTGGATTAATTAGAGGGGGTGGATTAATTAAAGGGGGGTGTATTAATTAGAGGGGGCTGAATTAATTAAAGGGGGTGGATTAATTAGAGGGGGTGGATTAATTAGAGGGGGGTGGATTAATTAGAGGGGGGTGTATTAATTAGAGGGGGGTGTATTAATTAGAGGGGGTGTATTAATTAGAGGGGGTGTATTAATTAGAGGGGGTGTATTAATTAAAGGGGGGTGTATTAATTAGAGGGGGGTGTATTAATTAGAGGGGGGTGTATTAATTAGAGGGGGGTGTATTAATTAGAGGGGGTGTATTAATTAGAGGGGGTGTATTAATTAAAGGGGGGTGTATTAATTAGAGGGGGCTGAATTAATTAAAGGGGGGGTGTATTAATTAGAGGGGGTGTATTAATTAGAGGGGGGTGTATTAATTAAAGGGGGGTGTATTAATTAAAGGGGGGTGTATTAATTAGAGGGGGGTGTATTAATTAGAGGGAGTGTATTAATTAGAGGGGTGTATTAATTAGAGGGGGGTGTATTAATTAAAGGGGGTTGATTAATTAGAGGGGGTGTATTAATTAGAGGGGGGTGTATTAATTAGAGGGGGTGTATTAATTAGAGGGGAGTGTATTAATTAAAGGGGGTGTATTAATTAAAGGGGGTGTATTAATTAGAGGGGGGTGTATTAATTATAGGGGGCTGAATTAATTATAGGGGGCTGAATTAATTAGAGGGGGGTGTATTAATTAGAGGGGGGTGTATTAATTAGAGGGGGTGTATTAATTAGAGGGGGTGTATTAATTAGAGGGGGTGTATTAATTAGAGGGGGCTGAATTAATTAGAGGGGGTGTGTTAATTAGAGGGGGGTGGATTAATTAGAGGGGGTGGATTAATTAAAGGGGGGTGTATTAATTAGAGGGGGCTGAATTAATTAAAGGGGGTGGATTAATTAGAGGGGGTGAATTAATTAGAGGGGGGTGGATTAATTAGAGGGGGGTGGATTAATTAGAGGGGGTGTATTAATTAGAGGGGAGTGTATTAATTAAAGGGGGGGTATTAATTAAAGGGGGTGTATTAATTAGAGGGGGGTGTATTAATTATAGGGGGCTGAATTAATTAGAGGGGGGTGTATTAATTAGAGGGGGGTGTATTAATTAGAGGGGGTGTATTAATTAGAGGGGGTGTATTAATTAAAGGGGGGTGTATTAATTAGAGGGGGCTGAATTAATTAAAGGGGGGTGTGTTAATTAGAGGGGGTGGATTAATTAGAGGGGGTGGATTAATTAAAGGGGGGTGTATTAATTAGAGGGGGCTGAATTAATTAAAGGGGGGTGTATTAATTAGAGGGGGTGTATTAATTAGAGGGGGTGTATTAATTAAAGGGGGTGTATTAATTAGAGGGGGCTGAATTAATTAAAGGGGGGGGTGTATTAATTAGAGGGGGGTGTATTAATTAGAGGGGGTGAATTAGAGGGGGGTGTATTAATTAGAGGGGGGTGTATTAATTAAAGGGGGGGTGTATTAATTAGAGGGGGAGTATTAATTAGAGGGGGTGGATAATTAGAGGGGGGTGTATTAATTAGAGGGGGCTGAATTAATTAGAGGGGGCTGAATTAATTAAAGGGGGTGTATTAATTAGAGGGGGTGTATTAATTAGAGGGGGTTGATTAATTAGAGGGGGTGTATTAATTAGAGGGGTGTATTAATTAGAGGGGGTGTATTAATTAGAGGGGGTGTATTAATTAGAGGGGGGTGTATTAATTAAAGGGGGGTTGTATTAATTAAAGGGGCTGAATTAATTAAAGGGGGGTGTATTAATTAGAGGGGGGTGTATTAATTAGAGGGGGGTGGATTAATTAGAAGGGGGTGTATTAATTATAGGGGGCTGAATTAATTAAAGGGGGTGTATTAATTAGAAGGGGTGTATTAATTAGAGGGGGTGTATTAATTAAAGGGGGTGTATTAATTAGAGGGGGCTGAATTAATTAAAGGGGGGTGTATTAATTAGAGGGGGGTGTATTAATTAGAGGGGGTGAATTAATTAAAGGGGGTGTATTAATTAAAGTGGGGGGTGTATTAATTAAAGGGGGGGTGTATTAATTAAAGGGGGGGTGTATTAATTATAGGGGGATGAATTAATTAAAGGGGGTGTATTAATTAGAGGGGGGTGTATTAATTAGAGGGGGTGTATTAATTAGAGGGGGTGTATTAATTAAAGGGGGGTGTATTAATTAGAGGGGGTGTATTAATTAGAGGGGGGTGTATTAATTAAAGGGGGGTGTATTAATTAAAGGGGGGTGTATTAATTAAAGGGGGGGTGTATTAATTAGAGGGGGCTGAATTAATTAAAGGGGGGGTGTATTAATTAGAGGGGGCTGAATTAATTAAAGGGGGGTGTATTAATTAGAGGGAGTGTATTAATTAGAGGGGGTGGATTAATTAGAGGGGGGTGTATTAATTATAGGGGGCTGAATTAATTAAAGGGGGGTGTATTAATTAGAGGGGGGTGTATTAATTAGAGGGGGTGTATTAATTAGAGGGGGTGTATTAATTAGAGGGGGGTGTATTAATTAAAGGGGGGTGTATTAATTAAAGGGGGGGTGTATTAATTAGAGGGGGCTGAATTAATTAAAGGGGGGTGTATTAATTAGAGGGAGTGTATTAATTAGAGGGGGTGGATTAATTAGAGGGGGTGTATTAATTATAGGGGGCTGAATTAATTAAAGGGGGGTGTATTAATTAGAGGGGGGTGTATTAATTAGAGGGGTGTATTAATTAGAGGGGGTGTATTAATTAAAGGGGGGTGTATTAATTAGAGGGGGCTGAATTAATTAAAGGGGGGGTGTATTAATTAGAGGGGGTGTATTAATTAGAGGGGGGTGTATTAATTAGAGGGGGGTGTATTAATTAAAGGGGGGTGTATTAATTAAAGGGGGGGTGTATTAATTAGAGGGGGGTGTATTAATTAGAGGGAGTGTATTAATTAGAGGGGTGTATTAATTAGAGGGGGGTGTATTAATTAAAGGGGGTTGATTAATTAGAGGGGGTGTATTAATTAGAGGGGGGTGTATTAATTAGAGGGGGTGTATTAATTAGAGGGGAGTGTATTAATTAAAGGGGGGTGTATTAATTAAAGGGGGTGTATTAATTAGAGGGGGGTGTATTAATTATAGGGGGCTGAATTAATTATAGGGGGCTGAATTAATTAGAGGGGGGTGTATTAATTAGAGGGGGGTGTATTAATCAGAGGGGGGTGTATTAATTAGAGGGGGTGTATTAATTAGAGGGGGTGTATTAATTAGAGGGGGTGTATTAATTAGAGGGGGCTGAATTAATTAGAGGGGGTGTGTTAATTAGAGGGGGGTGGATTAATTAGAGGGGGTGGATTAATTAAAGGGGGGTGTATTAATTAGAGGGGGCTGAATTAATTAAAGGGGGTGGATTAATTAGAGGGGGTGGATTAATTAGAGGGGGGTGGATTAATTAGAGGGGGTGTATTAATTAGAGGGGAGTGTATTAATTAAAGGGGGGTGTATTAATTAAAGGGGGTGTATTAATTAGAGGGGGTGTATTAATTATAGGGGGCTGAATTAATTAGAGGGGGGTGTATTAATTAGAGGGGGGTGTATTAATTAGAGGGGGTGTATTAATTAGAGGGGGTGTATTAATTAAAGGGGGGTGTATTAATTAGAGGGGGCTGAATTAATTAAAGGGGGGTGTGTTAATTAGAGGGGGGTGGATTAATTAGAGGGGGTGGATTAATTAAAGGGGGGTGTATTAATTAGAGGGGGCTGAATTAATTAAAGGGGGGTGTATTAATTAGAGGGGGTGTATTAATTAGAGGGGGTGTATTAATTAAAGGGGGGTGTATTAATTAGAGGGGGCTGAATTAATTAAAGGGGGGTGTGTTAATTAGAGGGGGTGGATTAATTAAAGGGGGGTGTATTAATTAGAGGGGGCTGAATTAATTAGAGGGGGTGGATTAATTAGAGGGGGGTGGATTAATTAGAGGGGGGTGGATTAATTAGAGGGGGGTGGATTAATTAGAGGGGGTGTATTAATTAGAGGGGGGTGTATTAATTAGAGGGGGTGGATTAATTAGAGGGGGATGAATTAATTAAAGGGGGGTGTATTAATTAAAGGGGGGTGGATTAATTAGAGGGGGGTGTATTAATTAGAGGGGGGTGTATTAATTAGAGGGGGGTGTATTAATTAGAGGGGGGTGGATTAATTAGAGGGGGCTGATTAATTAGAAGGGGGTGTATGAATTAGAGGGGGCTGAATTAATTAAAGGGGGGGTGTATTAATTAGAGGGGGTGGATTAATTAGAGGGGGTGTATTAATTAGAGGGGGTGTATTAATTAGAGGGGGTGGATTAATTAAAGGGAGGGCGGATTAATTAGAGGGGGTGGATTAATTATATCGGGATTAATTAGAGGGGCTGAATTAATTAAAGGGGGGGTGTATTAATTAGAGGGGGTGGATTAATTAGAGTGGGGTGTATTAATTCGAGGGGGTGTATTAATTAGAGGGGGTGGATTAATTAAAGGGAGGGCGGATTAATTAGAGGGGGTGGATTAATTATATCGGGATTAATTAGAGGGGGTGGATTAATTAAAGGGGGTGTATTAATTAGAGGGGGCTGAATTAATTAAAGGGGGTGTATTAATTAGAGGGGGGTGTATTAATTAGAGGGGGTGTATTAATTAGAGGGGGTGGATTAATTAGAGGGGGTGTATTAATTAGAGGGGGGTGTATTAATTAGAGGGGGTGGATTAATTAGAGGGGGTGGATTAATTAGAGGGGGATGAATTAATTAAAGGGGGGTGTATTAATTAGAGGGGGGTGTATTAATTAAAGGGGGGTGTATCAATTAGAGGGGGGTGTATTAATTAGAGGGGGGTGGATTAATTAGAGGGGGTGGATTAATTAGATGGGGTGTATTAATTAGAGGGGGTGGATTAATTAAAGGGAGGGTGGATTAATTAGATGGGGTGGATTAATTCGATCGGGGGGATTAATTAGAGGGGGTGGATTAATTAGATCGGGGGGATTAATTAGATGGGGTGGATTAATTAGAGGGGGTGGATTAATTAGAGGGGGTGGATTAATTAGAAGGGGGTGTATTAGTTAGAGGGGGCTGAATTAATTAAAGGGGGGGTGGATTAATTAGAGGGGGTGGATTAATTAGAGGGGGTGGATTAATTAGAGGGGGTGGATTAATTAGAGGGGGGTGGATTAATTAGAGGGGGTGTATTAATTAGAGGGGGTGTATTAATTAGAGGGGGTGGATTAATTAAAGGGAGGGTGGATTAATTAGATGGGGTGGATTAATTCGATCGGGGGGATTAATTAGAGGGGGTGGATTAATTAGATCGGGGGGATTAATTAGATGGGGTGGATTAATTAGAGGGGGGTGGATTAATTAGAGGGGGTGGATTAATTAGAGGGGGTGGATTAATTAGAGGGGGTGGATTAATTAGAAGGGGGTGTATTAGTTAGAGGGGGCTGAATTAATTAAAGGGGGTGTGGATTAATTAGAGGGGGTGTATTAATTAGAGGGGGTGGATTAATTAGAGGGGGTGGATTAATTAGAGGGGGGTGGATTAATTAGATGGGGTGGATTAATTAGAGGGGGTGGATTAATTCGAGGGGGTGGATTAATTAGAGGGGGGTGAATTAAAGGGAGGGTGAATTAATTAAAGGGAGGGTGGATTAATTAAAGGGGGGGTGGATTAATTTGAGGGAGGGTGGATTAATTTGAGGGAGGGTGGATTAATTTGAGGGATGTGGATTAATTAGAGGGGGTGTATTAATTAGAGGGGGTGTATTAATTAAAGAGGGGTTGTGGATTAATTAAAGAGGGGTTGTGGATTAATTAAAGGGGGTGCAGCACGGGGGAAGTTTATTTAGAGGGGGTATGTTTAATTAAAGGGGGGGTGCAGGTTTTTTTTTATTAAGGGGGTTGCAGTATTTTATTTATTAAGGGAGGATGTGCACTGCAGATTTTTGTTTTTTATTAAGGGGGTGTGCAGGGTTTTTATTAAGGGGGGGTGCATGTTTTTTTGTTAGGGGCGTTGTGAAAGTTTTTGTTTTTTATTAAGGGGGTGTGCAGGGTTTTTATTAAGGGTTTGCAGGATTTTTTTAATTAAGGGGGGTTGTGCAGGTTTTTGGTTTTTTTAAGGGGGTGTGCAGCTTTTTTTTTTTAACTAAGGGGGATGTGCAGGGTTTTTTATGTGTAGGGAGTGAATGAAATTTATGTGATCGGGTGCAGGGTTTTTTATGTGTAGGGAGTGTATGCAAGTTATGTGATCGGGGTGCAGGGTTTTTATGTGTAGGGAGTGTATGAAATTTATGTAATCAGGGTGCAGGGTTTTTATGTGTAGGGAGTGTATGAAATTTATGTGATCGGGGTGCAGGGTTTTTATGTGTAGGGAGTGTATGAAATTTATGTGATCGGGGTGCAGGGTTTTTATGTGTAGGGAGTGTATGCAATTTATGTGATCGGGGTGCAGGGTTTTTATGTGTAGGGAGTGTATGCAATTTATGTGATCGGGGTGCAGGGTTTTTATGTGTAGGGAGTGAATGAAATTTATGTGATCGGGGTGCAGGGTTTTTTATGTGTAGGGAGTGTATGAAATTTATGTGATCAGTGTGCAGGGTTTTTATATGAAGGGCGAAGGGCAGGGGTTTTCTAGAAGGGGCGAGACCAGGGGCTTTGTAGAAAGGGGCAGGGGAGGAGTTTTCTAGAAGTTTCTCACCAGCCCCTTTCTACAAAAGCACTGGTCTTCCCCCTTCTACAAAAATGGCGCATTTATACAAAACCTCTGCCCTGGCCCCCTTCTACAAAACCTCTGCCCTAGCCGCTACATCTTTTGAACTCAAATCCCTTTCCTATGCTATCCCTCTAGTTTTAACCCTGCAGCTGAAAACATATGTTTCACTGAGGGTTAATCCAGCCTCTAGTGGCTGTCTCACTGACAGCCGCTAGAGGCGCTTACGCAATTCTCACTGTAAAACTCACCGTGAGAAGACGCTGGACGTCCATAGGAAAGCATTGAGTAATGCTTTCCTATGGGCAGTTTGAATGCACATGCGGCTCTTGCCGCGCATGCGCATTCAAATCTAACGTCGGCAGGGGGAGGAGAGGTCACCAGCGCCGAGGGAGCCCGACGTTGGAGAAAGGTAAGTGGCTGAATGGGTTTTAAGGGGTGACCTCTTCTCCCCCGCCGACGTCAGCTCCCGAGTGGAGCCAAATGCACATGCGCGGCAAGAGCTGCGCGCACATTCAAACAGTCCATAGGAAAGCAAAAAATTGTGGGTGTTTTCTTAAATTTTTATTATGGGGGGGGGGGAGGTGCCACACTCAGGGTCCGCCCCGGGTGCCAAATGCTCTAGGTACGCCCCTGCTCTATTTAATTCTGAGGAAAGGATCCGTATTAACCAAGCGGCCATTAAAGCTCTTGAGGAGACTGCCTGTACGCAAAACCAAGCAAATCCAGCAGCTTGGCCTGCTGCCCATTTCCCTAATACGGATCCTGATGGCTGATATGGTTCATTTAAAAGCTTACCAACAAGCCATTATTACAAGCATGAAAGCAGGGGGGGGAAAGGCTATAAACATGTCAAGAACAGCTAAAATAATATCCCAGTACCTTTTTATGAGAAATCAAAGTCTGTATTCTGCAATGATAACCGCAAGCCCAAAGAGTGATGGATCATTATTTGATATTCCAGGAGTATGAGCAGAAAATAATCCTCCAGGACTCGCCCGTAATATTCCACCTATACATTTTGAATTAAAGCTTGGGGCTTATCCTGTTAGCCTTCGTCAGTACCATATACCACAGAAGGCCAAGAAAAGCATACAGGTATACTTGGATAAGTTTGTGAAGTACAGCATCTTGAAATTCTGTACCTCCCCTTGGAACGCTCCATTATTACCTGTTCAGAAGCCGGGATCTGATGAGTATCGTTCTGTACAAGATTTAAGAGCAGTTAATGATGCAGTGGTTAACATACACCCAGTGGTACCCAACCCCTATAATTTGCTTGCCCTAATTCCTGGTGGTGCAACCTACTATGCAGTCTTGGATCTCAAAGATGCCTTCTTTTGTCTCCGAGTCGCCGCTGAAAGCCAGTGTATCTTTGCTTTCCAATGGGAGGATAATGTTACATGATCAAAACGCCAGATGAGATGTGTCAACAAGCAACTCATGAACTTCTTCATATCCTATGGAAGGCAGGATACAAGGTATCTAGGAAGAAGGCACAACTGTGTCAGTCAACTGTCAAATATTTAGGATTCCATATTTCAGAGGGTCAAAGAACAATGGGACCTGAAAGAAAAGAAGCTGTATGCCGCATACCCGTACCAAAGAATAGAAGACAAGTTCGAGAATTCTTGGGAGCAGCTGGATTCTGTAGGATATGGATTCCTAACTATGCGACACTGGCAAAACCACTGTATGAAGCTGTAAAAGGCATAGAACATGATCCCTTCCTGTGGACTACAGAGCAACAGAAGTAATTTGAGGAAATCAAGAAAGCACTCATGAGTGTCCCAGCCCTCGTCCTACCAGACCACTCGCCGTTTCTTTCTGTATGTATATGAGCAAAGGAAAATGCCTGTAGGAGTGTTGACACAATACTTGGGATCATGGCAACGACCTGTAGCTAGCAGGCCTGATCTCCACGATTTCCCAATCCAGAATCCGTATATATAATACTACACGGATGGTAGCAATTTTGTTAAAGAATGAATCCGCTATGCAGGTTATGCAGTGACCACCATGGACAAGGTGATAGAATCACGGCCATTGTCAAAAGGAACATCAGCACAAAAAGCGGAATTAATCATGCTAAAAAGGGCTTTGCAGCTATCTGAGGGACTGAGAGTGAATATTTACACCGACTCAAGATACGCCTTCCTAACAACTCATGCCCATGGAGCATTATATAAGGAAAGAGGACTCCTAAATTCAGAGGGGAAAGAAATCAAGTATGCAGCTGAAATACTTCAATTGTTGGAGGCGGTATGGCAGCCGAAGGAAGTCAGTATTATACATTGCAGAGCACATCTGAAAGGTGACAGTGATATAGTACGAGGTAATCGTGTGGCAGATAGTACTGCCAAACAAGCTGCAGAATCAAGACAGGAAGATAACGTGAGTTACGTTACTGCCCTTATACCAGCACCTTTGTCCCAATGGACTCCAGTGTATAAAACTCAGGAGAAGGAGTGGTTGAAAACTGAACCTGCTGTAAAGGTGGCGGAAGTGACTCCTTGGATTCGTCATTCTAGGGTTAAACCAGCGGCAGATTCCTGGCAAGTTACCCCAGATCCTGAGAATCCTTGTTGAAGCGAACTACCCTGTCACTGAAGTTTGATTAAAGGTACGAGACGATTTTAACCATAGTTGAGAAAGATAACAGAGAGCAGCAAGTAGGTGTTTTGATGGCCATAATAAAGCCTGACCACCTACCAACGTTTCATAGCCAGAGTATCTCGCAGGGACCTCTGTGAAGTGAAGAGAAGATCAGACGAACAACATTCCTTGCAGCCCTCACAAGCGGGAAGCTGAGGTGCTGTCGCACGGTTGAAAATAGGGATGAAGACTTCAATCATAATGTATTTCTTTCTGTGTCTTAGTGTTTTTAATATATATATATGGAATGTAAAGGTGATGACATACAAGGCTGTGATAGTTGTATTAAGACTACAAAAACAGGTAACCAGATATCCCAAACTCTTATTTGGCACTCGCATTATGAATGTAAAGGATCTGTGTCTAGATGTAGATACTTAGACAATGATTATAGTGTCAGCCAGTGTCAGGTGAACCCAAGTGCTTTAATCCCCAATTCCAACCCTGTATAATCTGGCTGGTTCTTCGAAATACCTTCTCTCAGGGCGCATTGATAAATAAAACTTTAAGTACCACTTCTTCCTTAGGCATCCTACTATTCGATGCATGCAAAGCAATTTCTGGTAGTGGAAAACCTTAGAACATATGTGGTAATCTTAAGTGGGAACGAACCTATGGGTTTAATGATAAATATCTATGCCCCAGTAGAAGATCTACTGACCCTGTTTGTCCAAATAGGGACTTCAACTTTTGCCCATATTGGTCATGTGTAAGTTGGGCGACCTGGGGAAAAACAGTAGACCAAGATCTGATAATTCAGAGGTTACCTACTGCTCCTCATTGTAAATCAATGGAGTGTAATCCTGTACATATGACAATTTCTAATCCACAGCAATTTATTAATACGTTTGGGAATCTTTTCAAAATATATGTTACAGGGACAGACCCAGGAGCCATCCTATATATAGGCCTTGCAACCGAGACCTTGAATGCCCAAACTCATCAGGTGTTCTGTTCCTTTTATGAGTAGATGAGTGTTGAAGATGAAGTTCCCCACACTGTTAAGAACCTGGTCATCGATCTGGCTGAGAGCATTGCAAGTAGTCTTAACCCCTTAAGGACACATGACATGTCTGACACGTCATGATTCCCTTTTATTCCAGAAGTTTGGTCCTTAAGGGGTTAATATAACTAACTGCTTTGTATGTGGAAGTACAAATATGGGACACCAATGGCCATGGGAAGCGTGAGAAGTATGGTACCCTGGTTCTGAGACAAATGAGCAACAGATGCCTTCCCACTCCAGTAATCAAGCAACCATACGGGAAAAATCAGAATGGCAACTAAAAACATCCATAATAGGTCATGTATGCTTAGCTAGGGGAGGCCCAATGTATAACACACCTATAGGCGAGTTGACTTGTCTAGGTCAGTAAGCATATAATGCTTGTACCCATAATACTACCTGGTGGTCAGCTTCAAATGTCTCAGAGCCTACCAATCCTTTTTTTAATTACACCAATTTAAGAGAGGTATGGTATGATCTATCGGCTACATCTAACTGGAGAGCCCCAGAAAATGTATACTGGATTTGTGGTAAGAAGGCATATTCAGAATTACCACAAGATCTTCTTCTTGTTACCAATCCAAAACAGGAGAGACCTTGGGAGTTAAGGTCTATGATGTAAATCATAGGAAAAAGCGAGAATCATTAAATATTGGTAATTGGGAAGATGATGAATGGCCACCCCAGCGAATTATTAATTATTATGGACCTGCTACCTGGGCTGAAGATGGTACTTATGGTTACCGGACCCCCATATACATGCTCAACCGCATCATAAGATTACAGGCGGTGGTTGAGATTATAACCAATGAGACAGCTGAAGCACTTAACCTCCTGGTAAAACAGAATACCCTTATGAGGTCAGCCATTTACCAAAATAGGCTGGCTCTTCACTATTTATTAGAAGTAGAAGGAGGTGTGTGCGGAAAGTTTAATTTTAATAATTGCTGTCTGCATATAGGTGATGAAGGGCAAGCTGTGGTTGACCTTACCAGCCACATGGTTAAATTAACGCACGTACCTACTCAGATCTGGAACAGGTATAATCCAGGTAGTTGGTTTGGAAGCTGGTATGAACAGTTTGGGGGGATAAAAGCACTGGTAAGAGGAGTGGTATTTATTATTATCTTATGCCTCTTACTACCCTGCTTGATTCCATTAATAATTTGGTCCATACGTAGTGTTATTGAGAGCACTATAGAAAGGAAGACAGCAGCTCACGTAATGGCCATCTGGAAATACTAACCTCTAGCCCAAAGATAAATCATTTGTAATCAGGTCGATGAGTTTTGAGAATTCCTAAAATTAAGCTAGAATGCTCACATGGTCTCCCCTGTTTTATAATTACCTGAGTGGTATTGTAACGGACCGTTTCACTTACAAGAGGATAAAACCCAGTTTAGGCGATATCCCCCTTTCCAGATGCACAGGCAGCTACTGCAAACACCACGCTCCCGACTGGAGACACACGAACACTGGAACAGCTGAACAAGAAAAGCATACAATCCGCTTACATGCCCGGCATTCAGCTTACAATCCAATTCCCCCCAAGAACGAGACGACACTTCATTTTGAGGGTTAAACAGGAACAGAGGACTGGCTCATCCAGCCTGGCTTTTATTTCCAACTCACACATACAGGCCACACCCAGGGGGAGGCATAAAAGAACCAATGACATAGGTGTTACCTCCCACACATCCCCTCCCCTTAGTGTGACACATAATCCCATTATGCATACAGTTTCAAATATACTTTCCACACATACACTGTAACTTTAAAACTATACATTCAATCTCCATAAAAATTACATATTTGGAATCAGCATACTTTTTTTTTTTTTTTTAATTCTTTATTTTTGTAGCGCATAGAGGTAACATAAGCAGACAAGAGGTGCCCCAAAGGCAATCCTCCAGTTTATCCCACGCGGAACATGCGGGGCACAGTAGTAGCATGCACAATTTTACATTTAAGTTTCAGCATTGTAATTTGACTAAACATAAACACCTATACTGCATACATGCTTAGTAAGAGCTTGATTTAGGTTATTTTCCTACGATTAGTACAGGAATATATCTATAGGTGTACATTGTTAGTTAGGTATTTAGACTAGCGTAACCACACTTTAGCATTGGTAAATATAAGAAACCAAAGTTATGTAGGTCAGGCAAAATAGAAGAGATAACGCTAAACCAAAGGCTGCATAGGTATTAAAGTGGGTTAGGGCTAGTTAGCTTAGTGAGTGTAATAAGGGATTCTACTGATACGTTGAACCAAATAGCTTAATTTATGAACATGCTGGGTCTAAATCATAAGCTTCGCATAAAATATCACCCTGGCTGGTCTAAAGGGCATGTACTGATACCGGCTCCAGGGGCTGACTGCAGGGCTGGCGTGACATCTCGCTGGTAGGGGCAGGTCGATCTGCTGTGTCCGAGTGACAGAGCATGAGTGTCCGCAAGAGCAGGGTTCCGAGCAGGGTTCAGCCATGCGTGCTTTCTGACTCTTCGTTGGCTTTGCTGTCGGTGCACCTCGCTTGACTGCTGTGCTGAAAGTCGCTGGCGGGGGGAGCCGCTGTGCGGTGTGCCATGGGTACATTTTCTGGGTTTCCCGAAGTGAGCGCCTGTCAGGATGGCTGCTTGTGCGCTGTGTGATACAGTTGGCTGCTCGATGAGACTGTTGTGATGGCCGCCGTTGATCAGAAGGTGTGTGTGGGTTGCTCTCGTGGTCGGCCTTGCTGTGGGAGTTCCTCGATCTACTGCGAGGTCGGCAATCTCTGGTGGTGGAAGGCCGGGTGCAGTGTGGGCCGGTTCCGCTGCCCTTGTGGCTCGCGCGAGTTCTCCTCCGCTGCTCGCCTGTGGCGAGGTCCGCGTGATGGGCTGGTAAGTTGTCGCTTGTGGGGTCCCTGCGAGGGCGCACTCCCTTTCCCCAGCCCCTGCGCACATGGTAATCGCCATCTTGGTTGCCGTGTTCAGGCCTATGAGCATGATGCTGGTGCCGTCGAGCCCTGGCTGTGTAGCCTCTGGGTGAGGACCGGGATCACCCCCGCCGGTCCATAGGGGGGGGAACAGGGCCAGGACCGCCCGGGTCTCAATCTCCGGCTTGGTACCTTCAGGCAGGATAGTGGGGCAGCGGCCGCCTGCCCCTCTCACCGCCGGCGTAGGCCCCAACTTGGTAGTCATGGGCCTCACCTCCTGGGGACTGTAGCTGCGAGAGCCAGCCTCTCCCAGGACATGGTAACTTCGTGGATCTGAAGACCCTTGCTGCCGGGTAGTAGTTAGGTCGTTTGCCATAATTTTTAAGCTTATTTGTGGGTATGGTGCAGGAGCTGAACTTGTGTGCGACCGTCCAGCTCGGTGGTCCGGCCCCGCCCCCCGGAATCAGCATACTTTAAACATAAACCCTCTCAAAAATCAGCCAAATCCCTCCAGTGGATCAAAAGTTAGCTGGAGGTCCCTTTATGACCGACCGCAAGCACATTTTCCTGCCCAAAACAGTTCCATAGATATGGGCTGTGCGGTCGGTCAATTTCATGCGAAAAAACGACTAAGTCCCATTTCGAACGGGACTTAGTCTCTGGAGCTGAAAAACGAAGTGTAGGAGAAGGTAAGGGTCAGCGGTATTCAGTAAAATGTGTAGCCGATTTCAGTTCCATGAATTTGGCTACACATACCGCTGACCTCGTTCGAATGAACAAAGATGGCGGCCACCACGTGTTTGTTTGTCGAATGGCGGCCACTTCGACTACTTCAGCACTTCGGCTGCATCCGAAGTGCCCATTTAAAGCTGCAGCACTGTTCCAAATTATGTAAAGGGACAGTCTTATAAAATCCAATCTGCTAAAAGAGTCTTGAACAGGTAATACCTTCCAGGGGCCATAGTCTTAAAGGGTATTGTTACCCAAAGTCTCAATATGGCCCCAGACAGTTCTTAAAGGGCCAGCAGCAGCCCAATATAAGATAAAACATGCCCAAATGTAGTTTTTAAAGTGCAATATGTCCAGGGGCCATAGTCAGCGGGCAGGAGGCTAGCAACCAGGCTTCTCCAGTTCACAGTGGCGAAGTTGGCTTCGCCACAGGTATTGGCAAAAAATGGTAAGTGATGCATCTGGAGTACTTTGTATCAGAAGCATCAAAGGGGGAAATGTGATGGGATTTCAGCTAGGCCCAAAATTTAGTAGGCCTAAAATTTCCATGTGGCATATACAAGTACAGGTATCTGTTAGTCAGTTACATGTAGCTAAGATACTGTCATCAGTGTACTGAGCATGTGCAAGAACTGAAACCACATTCCATTCTCCTAAAAGGGCCATGTTGCCTATCCATATAAGGTGATCCTGGGTATCCTGTTTGTTGATTGGTGTAAGGGTACAGATAGGGGATGCATAGCTTATAAAAAGCCTCTGCTCCATGTGCTCAGACAGGAGATCAGTTGAGACCCGATCGGTGAGAATAAGGACCTTTACTTCCTGAACTGACCTGTGTCCGGACTCTGTGTGCGTGGCTTCTTCAGTGTTACACGGTAACAGTATCAATACGTCAGATGGCTTTCTTTGTCTGAGAACTCTGGAATGTAGATTGGGGGTCTTGTCCTTATATGGCCAGAGTTATATTCAAAATGTCTGACGTCAATTATGGTCATAGCTATATAGAAAAGTAAACAAAGGACCACGAGACTTGATGCCTGCTGCTTGCTGTCCGGCAGTTCAGACACATGCAACTTATATTTTAGCCACACTCCTGCTTGTTACCTTTTTGGTGCAGGAGGGTGGCTAGAGCTGATGGGAGTCAGTCTGGCAGCGGGCTCATCCCTTCTCACTGCCTCCTCCTTCCCACGCGGAGCAAGCTGGGAGGTAGTGACCAGCCGTCACTTCCTCTCAGCATAGTTGTGGCTGCCATTTTTACATGGTAACTAGGCATGACTAGTTGACTAGGCCTCTGAAAACATATGCCCATCAGCTGGCTCAAAGTGTATGGGCCACCCGATGGGCCACATCGGCATGCAGGGCCCTGTGCAGATGCACCGGGGACAGATCCGTCACTACATATCGTAAATGTGGGGCTCGGGCAGCTGGGTTCTACAGGGCCGCCGGATAAGTGACAACTGTCATGGTTGTCACGCCCTGATAGCAACCATGTCTGTCTGTATGTGTGTTTGATAGTGTGTATGTATCTAACTATGTATGTGCATGAGTCTCTGGCAATGTGTGTGTCTGACAGTGTATGACAGTATGTGTGACTGCGTGTACTTAACCATCTGTGTGTCTGTTTGGCGTTGTGTGTGAGCGTGTCTGTTCTAGCATTGTATAGATGTGTATATAACTGTGTGCGGGGGTCCAACCAGTATTTTTAAGGGGTCCTGTTATTTTCTGATGGCAGCCG
Organism: Pelobates fuscus; assembly: GCF_036172605.1. Taxonomy (NCBI): domain Eukaryota; kingdom Metazoa; phylum Chordata; class Amphibia; order Anura; family Pelobatidae; genus Pelobates; species Pelobates fuscus. Next base: position 206,859,002 of record NC_086323.1, on the reverse strand, counting down.
TCCTCCCACCTGTCAGTCAATTCTTGTAGCACAGACTACATGCTAATCATTTGACTAACAAGGGAGAGCAGTATAGTCCTCCGCAAGGCGGTCATTCTGCTCTCCACACATAGCAACCACAGCACATGTACTGTGGTTGCTATGGTAACTCCCTAGCCAACGTGTTTTACTGTCATCTTTCAGTCTCACAAAGGGTGAAAAAATACCCTACTTTATTTTAATGATTTTACTTTAAGTAACATAACATCTTCCCACATATCTATGTTTGATTATATCAAAAGGAGATAGATTCAAGGCAGATAAATTATTTAATTCTTTATTTATTATAAAAACATTACATTAACAAAGTCACATCAATGAGTAAACCCATGGGTGGGGCCTGACCTCTGAGCAGACTGGTCGCACTAAACCGGAGCTCCGTGAGAAAACCCTGCAAACAAGCGACTTTTACTCACTAACTCACACTGAGCTTCCTAATCTGGCCCAGCAGAGCAGCGGTGACACCCGGGGACTTATCTGGCAGGACCACCGGACTCAGAGAGGCACTCTGGAGCAGACGCAGATTTGCGGCCTACCAGTGCGTGCTGGCGTGGGAGAGGTGGCCGACCTCCCCGCTGACGGACCAGCGGGAAAATACTGCGACGCTCAAGATCACGATCACCCCCCCTCGCCGGTGACCGATATCCCGGCACAAGCAATCGACCAAGCGACAAACATATTAGCAGACCCCACATGGGGATGAATAAGCTTTCGACTAAATGAGACCTACTGGGCCCATCCAAAATGGCGGCATGGACGCAGCCCAGGACCAAGAACACACTAATTAAACCGCCCAAGCACGCACAGGAGTACATAAACCGACTAAGTACCTACCTGTGGGCAAGACTCAAGACCCAGAGACAGCTATACAGGATGGTTATGAGAGAGGTGACGGCATGGATCCACCCGGCCACTCGACGCAGCCTGCAGGGAAACCCACACCGCGACTCCAGAGCGGCCTTCAGCATGCAGCGGAGCCGAAACTCAAAAGGGCAGGCACAAGCACCAGGTCCCCCACACGAAGCAACAAACGATCTCATGCCACTAACCAGGACCCAACTTGCCCAGCACTCAGTGGCCCCAGCAACAAACAACCAGCACCTAGCGGCGGAACAACCATACACTCCCGCAGAAAGCAGATCACAGCAAGAACTCACTGGTGGAAGACGAGTCCGTGCTCACAAGCCGCCCTATCGAACGGCACACTCCTGGTGGCAACGAGGCACGAGCACTAGGAATACCCAGAGGCCCGGGGCCGGTTAAGGGACTCTGCTGCTTGACTGTTGGCGGGATGCAGGAGCATGCAGGCATTCGAAGCTGGCAGCGACCTCACACGTTGAAAGGTGGACTTATGTTATCAGGGGCTAGCAGCCTGCCATTAATGGGCATTGGCTAAGCAAACCCACGCAATGGACCATTCAATGCACAGTTTATTTTAACTCTGAAAGGTAAAATTTACACTAGCTCATTCCTTAGATGTGTAGCTGTATACTCAGATATACACCCACTTTTTTCTTTTTTTTTGCCCTATATAAGGTGGCACAGTTGGGCAACACTGTCCCTAGCTCCAGAGGGGACCTGTATTTTCAGTTGTTTTGCTGTTTTTAATTCCTTATTATTAATCTTTACTTACATGCCTTTAAAGTTAATCTCTCATACTACATATAGATTTAATATGTTAGATCTCTTCCAGTTACCAATATATGATGACCTAAACATGTTTATTGTGATAACTATAACACAGTGTTCCAACTTTGCAATGCCATACTCTAATTGACCGCTATGTATGACGCCATGTAACCTGTTACCCCACGACAAATGTTTTTAATATGCATGCAGTAATTATATCGATAGATAGGACAGGGCGGGCTCCTTCCCCAGCCTAACTAAAATACTGTAAACCACTGTACCTAACATGCTTCATGCCCCTAGCTTGTTTAAAGAAATATATAATTGTGCATCTATCTTCGATAACCCCAAATGTTGAGCGGAACTTCAATGATCCCACGCAGACCACACGCAGGCAAACAAAGTCTTACTTAATGTACCTGTATGGCTGATGCTCTCTGTTGTACCAACCACCAGGGCTACTAATTTACCTACGATACCTGCTATGTATATGTTTTTCAGCCACATCGTTTTAATCTACTCAGGTCACCTACATCTAAAATGACTGCTTGGTTTACCTGTAATTGCTATGTTGTGTTTATCTGCTTAACTAACTACGTTACCTTAACTATAAAAATTCATGCTGACCCGTCAAATGATGCAAAGTAATGTCTTTAACAGTTTACAATACTACTCAACATGTATCATTAAATGTACTGCAACCCTCGCATTCGCTGTTGTGGCGATGCAGGATCCACTGTAACTTTACGCACGAGCAAAAATAAAGAATTAAAAAAAAAAAAATGAGTAAACCCATAGTAGAATGACGCTATAAGGCAGCTCGAGACCGCTGTGCTCATCCGCATTTAGCGTCTGAAATACAGAAATCACAGCTGTTAATCGTGAAGTAATGGAAACTGGGAGAAATGGCGCTAAACTATCCTTCTACAATACATTCTGAGTCGGGAGAACGCTGGAACTTTATATAAATTAAATCTTTTCATCTCTCCATCCATTTACAGCACTTCTTGTTTTCATTTATATAGATACAGATATATAAACATAAAATACAATAAAAATTCAGACATCGATAGTGTTTCAGATAACAATAGTGGGACGCAGTTTGCGTTCCAACGCGGCGTCTACAGGGAAGCTTGGCTTTTTGGCGGTCCTTCCTACACACGGTCAGTAGCTGTTTTGCATTAATTTATGTTGATTATTCATTTAAGCTCATTACTAGCACAGCTGTCATTTGTCTTGCATACTCGTTCACATATGTGTTGTGCTTTATTAAATTGTATAACTTACCTATACATACTGAGTTAGTTGATGTAGTTGTCAGCTTGAAAAAGACCGAGAAGGTCGAAACGTTGCTGTGGTTCTAATAAATTGCCTATTTTGAACCAAGGAGTGCCTGGACCTCTTTCCTTTACTATCGATAGGTTTTCGGCACAATGCATTCGTGTTAATGGGAGGAACAAACAATAGACATGGAGACAGGAGAATTCACACTGGAATCTAATAAAGGATTTTTTATTTCCTGAAATATGTGTCTTGCCTTTTCATTAATATATCCTTTTATCGATAGTTTGTATTTGATTTGTGTTACGGGGCTACCCTGCAGGTATTCTGCTTTTAGTGTTTGCACACACCTCACTTCATAGCGATGGTTTGTCTGCACCATGCTTATAGAAAGGCTTTCATGCTTAATTTCACTGATACAGACAATTTATTGTTATAATTATTTATATAGCGCCAACATAGTCCACAGCGCAGTATAATAGGTAAACAAGACAAACATTTCATTCTAACATTGTTTGACATACTGGAGCAGGAGGTGAAGAGGGCCCTGCCTAAACGATCTCACAATCTAAATACATCTAAATACATCGATAATAAGACGTATTGATGGGTTGTTGTACTTCTCCACTCCTAGTACAGCCAGGCGTAATGTGTAGTCAGACAGTGACAGCATGTGACGGGGGGGCAATTGTAATATAACGGCTCAGTGTATTATCACATCTTATTATATTATCACAGCTTATTGTATTATCACAGCTTATTATATTATTACATCTTGTTATATTATCACAGCTTATTGTATTATTACATCTTGTTATATTATCACAGCTTATTGTATTATTACATCTTGTTATATTAATACAGCTCAGTGTATTATCACATCTTATTGTATTGTCACAGCTTTTTGTATTATTACATCTTGTTATATTATCACAGCTTATTGTATTATAACATCTTGTTATATTATTACAGCTCAGTGTATTATCACAGCTTATTGTATTATTACAGTTTATTGTATTATTACAGCTTATTGTATTATTGCAGCTCAGTGTATTATCACAGCTTAATGTATTATTACAGTTTATTTACACTTCTCAGTGTAGAATCACAGTATATTATATTACTACGACTCATATTTTTATTACAGTTTATTAAAATATTGCAGCTTATTCTCTCATTACAGCACAGTGTGTTCTTACAGCTCGTTGTATTATTACAGCGTATTGTATTATTACAGCTTATTGTATTATTACAGTTATTATAGCTCATTGTATTATTACAGCGTATTGTATTATTACAGTTATTATAGCTCATTGTATTATTACAGCGTATTGTATTATTACAATTATTATAGCTCATGGTATTATTACAGCTTATTGTATTATTACAGTTATTATAGCTCATTGTATTATTACAGCGTATTGTATTATTACAGTTATTATAGCTCATTGTATTATTACAGCTCATTGTATTATTACAGTTATTATAGCTTATTGTATTATTACAACTCATTGTGTTATTACAGGGTATTGTATTATTACAGTTATTACAGCTTATTGTATTATTACAGGGTATTGTGTTATTACAGTTATTATAACTTATTGTTTTAGTACAGCTCATTGTATTATTACAGCGTATTGTATTATTACAGCGTATTGTATTATTACAGTTATTATAGCTCATTGTATTATTACAGCGTATTGTATTATTACAGTTATTATAGCTCATTGTATTATTACAGCGTATTGTATTATTACAGTTATTATAACTTATTGTATTATTACAGCGTATTGTATTATTACAGTTATTACAGCTCATTGTATTATTACAGCGTATTGTATTATTACAGTTATTATAGCTCATTGTATTATTACAGCTTATTGTATTATTACAGTTATTATAGCTCATTGTATTATTACAGCTCCTTGTATTATTACAGCTTATTGTATTATTACAGTTATTATAGCTTATTGTATTATTACAGCTTATTGTATTATTACAGGGTATTGTGTTATTACAGTTATTACAGCTTATTGTATTATTACAGGGTATTGTGTTATTACAGTTATTACAGCTTATTGTATTATTACAGGGTATTGTGTTATTACAGTTATTATAACTTATTGTTTTAGTACAGCTCATTGTATTATTACAGCGTATTGTATTATTACAGGGTATTGTATTATTACAGTTATTACAGCTTATTTTATTATTACAGCTTATTGTATTATTACAGGGTATTGTGTTATTACAGTTATTATAACTTATTGTTTTAGTACAGCTCATTGTATTATTACAGCGTATTGTATTATTACAGTTATTTTTTTTGTAAATCTTTCTTTTATTATGGCATATGCGTCATGGGGTACAGAAGAGAAAGAGGAGGCATTGTGGGATAACATGAGTTAACAATATCGAGACGGTGTACAATGCACCTCAAAGAATGATTGCCATGGGTTTTTTTTTTTTGAAACAGAGTAATACAGGCTTTGTAGAGAAACAAAAGTAATAAAAGTAGTTTGGTCTAAAATGTGATAATGCTTATGTCTATGCTTTAAATTAAAGACTGGATAAACAAGGCTATGGCATATTATTCGAACTATACGGTGATACCGTCAGCAATAATGTAAAGGCAACCAGGGTAAAACTAATGAGCATCATCTGACGTACAGTTTATGCTTAACTTGGCATGGAAATAACATAGAAATAAACAGGCTATGAGATACGCAACCTGGTCAACGGTTATTCTGAGCTAGTTTCAGGCTAAACAGGCTTAGGACGTTGCTACACAATTTGCATGCATTAACGTTGTAATGAAAGAGGCCTAGACCTTCAAGCTCGGCAAGTAGAGAAAGATTACCCAGAGTTGTTTAAACCAAGGTAAGGGAGAAAAGTAAAGCAGCATTAACGGTACTGTGCGGCTGATAATTACAGCAATGTTAAGCGTCCCAAGTCCCTTTCAGTGTCTAGACTGGTGGCTGGGATGCGGATGGTTGAGAGATGTCACCCGATGCCACTGGGATGGTTCCGGGTGCAGACCCTTCCGTGGTCTGGCGCGGTACTCTCGGCATCGTGTCTGCCTGGAGTCTTCTGATTCCCCGCTCTCTGCCCGCTCTGTCCTGTTGCTTGGTGTCTGGGGACCATCTGTCCTCGGCCCGAGGCCTTAGTAGGGGTTCTTGCCACAGTTCCATTGACCCCATCAACAGGGTCGTGGGCCCAAGGGCTTGCCGGTGCTCGGCTGTCTCCTCGGGTGTATGGGTGGCTTGGGAGGGTTACCTCTTGACGAACCCCCAGCTCGGAAGAAGAGCGTGTGGCCCCTTTAGTGGCTGGGTGCGTTTGGTTTACTTGGAAAGCGCTCAGGAGCTCGCATGAGACGGGTCTTGCATCCGCCCCGTGTTTGCCGGCATGTTTTGGAGAGGCTTCGCTTAGGCTGTGGTTCTGCTGGGATGCCACCTTGGCTGTTCGTGTGGGGAGTACCCTCATTTGGCGCCGGACGGCCGGGCGGATCCAGGCCGCCAGTGCTCTGATCTCTCGTTTGTAAGGCAGTCCCTTGGGCATGTGTCCTCCCCACATGCGTGTGCCTAGCTGGTTTAGGAACTCTAGTGCGTCTCTGGGCGGCTTAAGGAGTGTGCTCTTTGAGGTGTCCGTTAAATGGCTGGGCCCAGAACCTCCGGAGTCCCGTCTTAGGTGGGAGGTTGCAGTTTTGATTTCGCGTATGTCCCGTTGGTGGGGACCGGGATAACCCCCGCCGGTCCATAGGAGGGGGAACGGAGGCACAGACCTTGTCCCGTAGCTTGTTTCAGCGGCGAGAGAGCGGCCGTCTCTCCGCCCGCCGCCATGCTCGTAGGCCGCATCTTCGTGCGAGTTGGGATCGGTGTTAAGATCAGCTTTCCTGGTGTCTACGCGTAGGTCACGGTGGCCCCAGTCGTTTGGGAGTTGCTGTAATGTGATTTACAGCCTCAATCTGTCGGTATTCGGCAGTGAGCACGGTTGAAAACCGGAGCAGCAGCGACATGCGACTGCTCTGTTCCGCAGTCAGGCCCCGCCCCCATTATTACAGTTATTATAGCTCATTGTATTATTATAGCTCATTGTATTATTACAGCTTATTGTATTATTACAGTTATTATAGCTCATTGTATTATTACAGCTTATTGTATTATTACAGTTATTATAACTTATTGTGTTATTACAGCTCATTGTATTATTACAGTTATTATAGCTCATTGTATTATTACAGCTTATTGTATTATTACAGCTGATTGTGTTATTACAGTTATTATAGCTCATTGTATTATTACAGCTTATTGTATTATTACAACTCATTGTGTTATTACAGCTTATTACAGCTCATTGTATTATTACAGGGTATTGTATTATTACAGTTATTATAGCTCATTGTATTATTACAGCTCATTGTATTATTACAGGGTATTGTATTATTACAGTTATTATAGCTCATTGTATTATTACAGCTTATTATATTATTACTGTTATTATAACTCATTGTATTATTACAGCGTATTGTATTATTACAGTTATTACAGCTCATTGTATTATTACAGCTTATTGTATTATTACTGTTATTACAGCTCATTGTATTATTACAGTTATTATAGCTCATTGTATTATTACAGTTATTATAGCTCATTGTATTATTATAACTTATTGTATTATTACAGCTGAAGCTTTCTCTCCATGGTCCTGGTGCCCTCAATACAGTGGGTGAATGTGTCCAATAATGGCTCACTCAGTGCTGGCTGGGGAAAGTTCCCTAGAGCCCCCAGATGCAGGACACCAATGAACCAAATAGGAGAGTCCCACCGTAATCAGAACTGTTTGGAGACTAACGACGGTTAGAGCATTGCAGACTCTGGTTAGAATCCATTAAAATGACCTGCAGCCGTTACTGTCACTGTAACACGTTACTTAGAGCTTTCTATAGAAAATAAACTTACAATAAGGAACAACAATTAATTACAGTTTATACGCTCTGAATATTGTGTTATAGAAAAGACAGACCATCAGGAACTCTCAGGGTTAACAGCCAGGAAGTTAAATCCTATGATACAAACTGTCCGCCCCCCTGGGTGTGGAATATAGTATACAATGACTCACTGATTTCTGAGAAATGACAAACATTAAGTTTTGTTTCTTGTTCCTGCTTCCAGTGATGGCGTCTGCTGATCTGAGAGACGAGCTGACCTGCTCCATCTGCCTGAACATTTATACAGATCCTGTAATCCTGACATGTGGACATAGCTACTGCCGGGTCTGCATTGACAATGTGCTGGACACACAGGTGGTGAGAGGATATTCCTGTCCTGAATGCAGACAATTATTTAACACAAGACCAGACCTGCAAAGAGCTCTAAGACTGCGTAACATAGTGGAGAGTTTCCTATCTACTCACCCAGAGCAGGAGGAGGTTGGGATCGCCTGTACTTACTGTGACTCTCCTGTACCGGCTGCTAAAACATGTCTGCACTGTGAAGCTTCTCTGTGTAATAAACACTTAAAGAAACACAGCCAGTCAGCAGAACATGTCCTAACTGAACCCACCACTTCACTGGGAGACAGAAAATGCTCCGTCCACAAGAAGGTCCTGGATTATTACTGCTCTGAGGATGCTGCCTGTATCTGTGTGTACTGCTCAGTTGGAGAGCACAGGGGACACGCGGTGGAGACTCTGAATGAGGCCTCTGAGAAGAAGAAGGAGAAACTGAGAAATATTCTGCAGAAACTGACCTTAAAGAGAGAGGAGGCTGAGAAAAGCTTCCAGAGCCTGCAGGAGCTCAGGAGAGAAGTGTCAGATAAAGCATCTGGGGTAACAGAGGAAGTCACTGCCCTGATTAGGGGCATCAAGGAACAGCTGGAAGCTCTAGAGCAGCGAGTCCTGAGTGAGATCTCCAGGCAGGAAGTGCAGGTCTCACTCCGAGTCTCAGATCTAATCCGGCAGCTGGAAATAAAGAAGGAGGATCTGTCCAGGAAGATGGGTCACATTGAGGAGCTGTGTAACATGATGGACCCATTAACTGTCTTACAAGGACGGGAATCAGACAGCGCTGACTATTGTGATACTGAGGAGGGAGATAATGAGGACAGAGAGAGAGATGATAACAAGGTCCGTGCTGTAGGGGATCTGGATGTGGGTCTGATCTCAGCGACTTTACACTCAGGATTAGCTGGGATTGTGACCGGAGTGAAGAGACAGAGCCATGTACCGGCTAATATATTACTGGGGGTAAACACAGCTTCAGACTTGTTACTGGGGGTAAACACGGCTTCAGACATGTTACCGGGTGTAAACACGGCTACAGACATGTTACTGGGTGTAAACACGGCTTCAGACATGTTACCGGGTGTAAACACGGCTACAGACATGTTACTGGGGGTAAACACGGCTTCAGACATGTTACCGGGGGTAAACACGGCTACAGACATGTTACTGGGGGTAAACACGGCTTCAGACATGTTACTGGATGTAAACACGGCTTTAGACATGTTACTGGGAGTAAACACGGCTTCAGACATGTTACTGGGGTTAAACACGGCTTCAGATATGTTACTGGATGTAAACACGGCTGGTAATAATGTAACTGTATCAGGTGATATGAAAACTGTATCCAGGTCAAGAATAAACCAGAGTCGCCCAGAAACACCAGAGAGATTTCAGTCTAATCAGGTTTTAAGCTCCAGGAGTTTCTCCTCAGGGCGACATTACTGGGAAGTGGAGGGCAGTGAATCAGGGGGATGGGTGGTAGGGATGGCCTATCGCAGTATAGACAGGAAAGGACGTCAGTCAGAGATTGGATGGAATATCAAGTCCTGGGGTTTGAGAAGGAGCTGGTATAATAATCAGTATTATGTGAGACATGACAGTAAGAGAATCCAGTTACCTCCCCCCTGCCCCCCTTCCAGCCGGAGATTCGGGATATTCCTGGACTACGAGGCCGGGCGGCTGTCCTTTTATGATCTGTGTGACCCCATCAGACACTTACACACCTTCACTGCCACCTTCACTGAGCCGCTTCATGCTATATTCGGGGTATATGGTGGCAATACCTGGCTGAGAATGTATTGAATGATTTATTAATCTAATTAAAGAGATTTAATCCCGGAGTGGGAATCACGAGCCGGTAATATTGATCTGGGTGTGGGCGGAGCATAATAACAGGGTTAGCTCCGCCCACTTGAACTGGGTATGGGCGGAGCCTGTTACTAAGCAACAGCTGCTCTGTGTGTCACTGTGTGTGATTGTGGGTGAATGTTACTGACATTAAAGCAGAATTACTCAATACAGACAGACATCTCTATAATTAAACTATAGTCACAGCGTGTATCCTGCATGTTAGAAATTGTTTTTTAATTCAAATCCGTGTGTGTGTGAGTGTGAGTTTGTGTTGTCTGATTGTGATGAGAGTTAGAGTTTATTGTATCTGAAATGTCAGATACACTGGGCTGTCGTTCCTTTGTTTCCTTGTCTCAGGTCGCTGCCCCGGCTCCATCCCTCCAATCCCTTATCACTCTATGTATACCTAATAATGTAAATCCCGGATTGCTGTCATGTTTAATATTAAAGTGTTGAGACACACTGTGTCCCTTAAATCCCGTGTTTATATAACGTATATGCTCTTCCACTCGAACGTGTGGTTGTCTCTTGGTACGTCCTACGTAACACAATCCACAGAGCCATGTAAGTAGGTATACTGTAATGTCAGCTCTGGTACTGATAGCTGCTCTCGACTACAATTCCCATCATGTGTTTTATGCCTGTGTGTGAATGTGTGTGTCATTATGTGTACTGGCTGATTATTATTGAATATTAGCTGACTGAGTGTGATGGGAGCTATAATGATTAATGTAATTTAAAAAACTGCCAAATCCGTAAAATCCCACTGTTTTCCTATTCAGTCAGCACTATATCTGTATAAAGACCGTTTTCATGTAGAAATTAATGAGATCAGTACACAATGTTCCCTCTAATATTTAGTGATTGTTGTAGTAGAAATATTTTGTTGTGTAAATATTTTCCTGTTACGCAGTATGTGCTGAATGTTTGTACAAATGTAAACCTGTAATGGTGTCAAGATAATGTAGTCACGGCCTCTCTCATGGCTAATAAAACCGCATTGCTACATTTTAATACAATACAAATATGATTGCTTGCTATATGTTTATACCCACATCCATGCCACATTGCCCACATGGCATGTGTATTGTCGCGATAAGGGCAGGTAGATCTAAAACTCCCCAACAATCCCCTCCCCAAATAATCACCACATTACTGATTTATGGATAAATGTGTCCACGGCTTTAATAAATAAGTAAATATATAATTAGGCTTAACATAACCAAAAGTCATTGCCCACCATCCCCAGCCATATTATATTTTGGAATGGCCGTGTCTGGATTGCTTGCTATATGTTTACAGTGTTATGGGCAAATGCAAATATTACAAGTTTTAGAATGAAACGTTGTATTTCTTAACCCCTTAAGGACCAAACTTCTGGAATAAAAGGGAATCATGACATGTCACACACGTCATGTGTCCTTAAGGGGTTAAACTGTGTACTTTGTCTTTAAGAGATATTGCAAATTGACAAGGTGTTAGAAATGGAACATATTGTTTTTCATAGATGTTTCTTTAAGCAATAACCTCAGTGCATAATATGTTTGCGCCATTTTGTCCCAGACGAATTACAATAACAATAATGCATAAACAAGCTTCAAGGCTATACTACGACTCTTTCAGTACAAAATATACTGTGGTAACCCCAAGTTAATGGAACTTCCCCAAATCCGGGAATCTCCCACGACTGTGCACTTACGTCTTAGTATAAACAACAGATAAGCTATTCAGACTTTGGGAAGCCATCTTGACCCAAGTTGATGGAAGATGAATAGAAAATGGAAACAGTTACAACTTTACCTCGTAGCTCTAGTTAAGTCCCGTAGAAGTTCTGGAATATGTTGCCTTATCGTGTTGTTTGTTTGTATCAGTGTATTTTATCACAGATGCCTTATTTGTATTTTTTGTTTGTACCATGACGTGTGCACTTGCTTTTAGTTATGGCCTTGTATCTTTGCCAATTTAAGGGAGGTCCTACATTGATTTAAAGTAGACAAGTTACTTTTTCATATATGAACTATGGTGACCCTAAAATGACGACACCTAAGGTATATATAGGTGTACTTTTAAATGACAGAGGAGAGACTTGGAGACAGACGCTGCTCCATCTGAAAATGACTGAGAGGCTGACATGGTGACACGTTCAGAAGGGTATGTTAACCTATTAATGATATTTGCAAGCATTTAATTTCATCTTATAAACTCTGCTATAATGGATTTTATATGTCTATATTTATATTTTTATATAATAAATATCTAAAAGACAAAACTTTATTGCTTCCAAGACAATCCTTATTTTATATTGTATTCTCAATTATTTATATATGTTAAATAGAGGATCTCTCACTAACTATCTAAAATTATGGCTAAGATATCTGTATGGTTAGCCCTACTAAGTTCTATGCTTTAAGACATTATAGAGGTAAATAAGGGAACCGCCAGCGGTTACAATAGTAAAACAAAGAGAATGTTACCTGCGCTCTGGCCTAAATCCCCAAATACATTTAAACAAAATGGAGGCTCTTTAGTTTTTATTCCAATGGCCATTTGAATATATAAGCTCACCTGCCACGTCAAGGCAAGTCAACTAAAGAGCCTCCATTTTGTTTAAATGTATATGGGGATTTAGGCCAGAGCGCAGGTAACTTCTCTTTGTTTTTACTATGTATTTTAAGCTGTTGGATACAAAGCTACTGCTGCTGTAAGCGCAGTGCTTTATCTTTGTGTTTGCTATATGTTTATACCCACATCCATGCCACATTGGTCAGGTAGATCTAAACCCCCCCCCAATAATCCCCTCCCCAAATAATTACCACATTACTGATTTATGGATAAATGTGTCCATGGCTTTAATAAATAAGTTAATATATAATTAGGCTTAACATAACCAAAAGTCATTGCCATCCCCAGCCATATTATATTTTGGAATGGCCGTGTCTGAAGTTGTCCCCTGATGTCCACGGAACCCTGGATACCACCCCGAGCTGCATCTCTCCTGCTTGAGGGGCAGTCCGCCTCTTGACATGCGCACAGTCGTTATTCATCATGTTCCATAAACCATCCCCATTACCTTTAATAATTTCTGTTGGAAATATAAAGTCCACAGCTTTATTATATTATCATCAATAACTTATACAACATTTTAGGGTCATTGCCAAACAATAAGGATATTTTAATCCTATCTCCTTCCGTACCTAAATACCCCTGGCAATGACCCCATACCAATATAACAGTGTATAACAGTACAGGGGCAGACTGACCACTAGGGCACATTGGCCCGGCCGCACAGCCATGCTCCAGCTGGAGAGATCAGAGATCAACTGGAACGGCAAACAAATTAAATAAATCTCTTTCATTGACAGGTTGTGGGGCCCCTGATGGAGCGCAGGGCCCCACAACCTACCGCTCTGCATATTACTCCCCCTACCCCCCCATCCTCAAATGAGACCTGGCAGCTTCACCAGCTCTCTGCCAGTTCTACTTCCTGTCCCACGCAACGCTCTGTGTGATGGGGAGAGGCGGGGCCAGGAAGTGACATCACTCAGAATATTCCGGGAACAAGTGAGGAGACACACACTGAAATGCTTTCCAAACAAGTTTAAAATTTAATTAAACGCAAGTTATATTTATACATACTTTATCATGGATGTAACAGGAAGCAGCTGCTCGTGAAAGATAACAACTATGGTGATTTACACAAAATATTACAAATACCTGTGAGAGGAAATGTGGTGTGGCATATATATTCGGCCTGATTTACTGAACAGCAGCCTGAGGTTTGAGAGGTAAATGTCCCAGGGAGAGATGTTAGGTTTGCAAGATGCATTACTGGTACTCTGCAAACCACGGTATGGGTCCCTGGGACGGAGCACTTGGAGAGCAGGGTGGGCCAGTGCTCCAATAGCACCAGCTGCTAAGTAACAGTCGGACCAGAACCTTTATTTTGCTTAGTAGTATCACTTATGTCTAATTGCACCTCACCTGTATCTGATCAATTAGCTAGCAGGCTTTTAAAAAGAAGGGATCAACATGCTGCAGAGTGAGGAGGAAAAGCCAGAGGAATGGTGTCTTGCAGTTATACTTTTTGTAAATTGGCAAGTGGGAAAGCCATCCAATTCCAGATAGGGATTTGCTGTGTATAGTAAGTGCTCAAGCAAGAGCAAGGAATTTTGTTTTGTTTATTTTTCACTTTTTGAAACACTTGTATATATATTTCACCAAATAAATCTGAAAACAGAGCTGGATATGTCCTGGACATTCATTACCCTAGAAGGCTGTGGTTACAAGATCTGTGACAAGATCCAACCTGGAAGAGAGGTGGCGTGTTACATAACAAGAACATTTGACGTAAGCGGTAATGTTTTCCAAGAAATGAAATAACTGAACAACTGTTTAAGTTTCCCCATAAAGTTTCAAATTGCCCTTAATAATACGAACAGCTAGAATAGATAGTGAAATGGATATTCTATCCTTCAATCCCCTCTTAGATCATATCATGATCTACTTTACTAAAAATATCGATGGGAGGCCTGTGGCAGAGAGACAAAAGGAGGTATATTCAGACGTGCTAATCACGGTCAAACCGGCAGCCCTTACATTATTCACAACGAACCGGACTTTCACAAGGTGTGCTACCCAGTCCACCCTGTGAATCACCACATCATCAACGTAGACAGCTGCATACTCTCTGTGGGGCCAAAGTATCCTATTCATCATATGCTGAAAGGGGGCCAGTGCACTATGCAACCTGAATGGCAGTACTTTATATTGTCGTAACCCCTCGGGAGTAGAAAACGCTGTTCTTCCCTTTGCTTTCTCTGTCAGGGGAACCTGTCAATACCCTATGATCAGGTCCAAGGTACTCATATACCTGACCTTACTTATTCGCTCTTGCATTTGAGCTGCATGTTCTATAGGGGCTTTACTAAGTAGAGGTTCTACCTCATTACCCAGGCACCCCAAGGGCGTCTTTTGCTCGGTACCAAAATCATGATCCATATGGGAGAAAGTAAAATGATCTATTCCCTCTACCCCCTGTAGCTCCCCATAGTGCATTTTCGGGTGAACTGAGAATTTCCTCCCTACCACCACATCCAGGGGTACCACACCTATAGGACATTTAACATTTACCACCTCTGTGACAAACTCTACTTCTGCCGTGGGGGTATGTGTGGGTGTCACCATGTGTACACACAATATCAATCATTTGTCTTGTTTTAAATTTCTCTAGCTGGAGCAGAACACTTTTCATCAAAGTAACGACACTCCCTGAATCAATCAGTGCTTGTACACTCTTCCCTTCCACCATCACCACTTCTAGCTGTGCTGTAACACCTCCACTAGTCACCACACACATTTTTAAGCCAGTCAATACAATCCTATGCAGAGCCCTTATTACTATGTCACATTGTATTGACTCTTCACTCTCAGGACAGCTATATCTAATATGTCCTTGCATGTGGCAGTTGAAGCATCTGAGTTGTTTCTCAGTCTGGTCTCGTAGCCGTAATGGGACTTTTGGGTACGGTGAAGGATTCCCCTGTATTCACCTATATCCATTCGGCTATTTCCTCTCCCTGCTATCTAAGTACGTTGAAAGTATTAGTTTTATTTGTACATTCGGTAAATTGTTCGTTTTACCGAACAAGACCACCCTGGGTAGCAATTAGAACTTGGAACACTATGTAACCACACAAAACCGCAAAGTAATCAAATGCCGCCATTTTGTGCATACGAACGCACGTGGTGAGAACAATGGATGGTGGCCATTTTAAGCTTCCGTACACGGTCAGCGGGACTTAGTCATCGAGTGCCTGGAACTGTTTTCGGCATGGCACTCGCATGAACACCTGGTCCCCATGGAAGTCCTGTCTGACCTATTTCCACTCACAGTACAAGAACGGCGTTCGGGAGCACTACTAATGGGCGGGATGACGTGACGTGAGCACGCCGCGTCTGAGGGGGGTGGCGGAGTTCCCGAAGAGAGAGGCAACGGGAAAAGTTTGAAGCCGGCGGGATTGGGAGCGGATTGAGAGCGGTGGACGGCGTGCAGCGTGGTGCACACGACTAGTTGCAGCAGTGACTACTTGACGGCCAGCGGCACTAAGGAGGCAGATATTGAGAGAGAGCAGAGAGAGAGCAGAGATCCCCTTGGAGCTTGGAGCTGTGTGGAGAAGACTGGTGGAGAGGTCGGAAAACGTCAGGCACCAGCCTAACATCAGGAAGACGAGACATGAGGTTTACTTTCTCCATTTGGGGAATAGTACCCTCCACCTTACGCAAGTAGCAATAACACTGAGCAATAATCTGTAACAATTAGTATAAAATCAGATTAAGGGCAGATTAGAGGGGCTTGTGTCCATTTCAGTACTTTTTGCACTTTTTTTTCCCCTTCATTTGTCTGCTGTTGCATTTATTACATCTGATATACTGATATATTGATACATTGATACCTGGATACATTGTTTAGTGGGACTGAGCACTAAACCTGAAAATTGAATTTGATACACTAAATACTGAATACTGAATAATGGAAAACTGTATCATTGTATAAATTTATTGTTACTAGGAGCAATATCGATACAGGTGCATAGAAGAATTGGATAATTTTATCCGATAGCTGATGGCTGGTAGGTGATTTGCATTATAGATGCTCCTTGCTTGCTGCTTTCTCAAGTAAGGGTCAGCTATTAGCCTATTAGCTAGCTAATTATCAGTCTAATTGGGTCTAATTGGGCTTAATTGTGCAACTTTAACTATTGCGATACACTAGGCTGCTGGACTAGTGCCGAATAAGGAACCTGTAAAACTGGTATTTCAGTGATACTTCAGTAATATATTTAGCGATCTCCTGAAGCTCTCTAAAGTATAAGGAACCCATAAAACGGGTACTTCAGTAATACGTCAGTGATACTCGGTGGGGTGTGAAATTCATAGCCCTGAGATACCCCTTGAGTATAACTGGATATATAAGGCATTAAAATATTAAAATACTAAACAACATTATTTATACATCAAGCTTTACTACTCTGTTACTACGTTGGTAGTGTAAAGACTGGGGAAGACTGTTAACCCAGACTTTAACTTAATCTAGACCTATTTGATAAATAATTGGTCCTAAAAAAAAACGTCAGACAGCGACAATTGCTGTAGGTCTTAAATCTGCTATACCTAATTCATCGCCACAAAGATTATGTACAGACCGAATAGGCCAGGAACAAGACCACACTGAGAAAGGGGCATCTCCAGTCTATGAATCTTTGAGTTCACCAGTCAGCCCTACAATGTCGGAGAGTTTAACAGAAGGCGCAGATATCAGAACAATCTTGGCACAACTACCCTCTAAAGCGCATTTGATGGATATGTTTAAAAAAATGGAAGATAGTTTTTGTGAAAAATTAAAAGCAGTTACCTTAGAAATACATCATTTAGGAGATAGGGTCTGTACACTGGAAGATAATCAAGAAACAAATGAAAACCAGTGGACTGAATGTTGGAAATTCCAAAGATCACAGACTGAAGCTATCTTGTCCTTACAAAGGAAATTAGATGATATTGATAATCGGGGAAGACAAAATAATCTACGGATAAGAGGGGTCCCTGAAACCATGCAGGACGAACTAGAAGATCCCACAAAGATTCTTAATCGTATTTTCAATCTGATTTTAGGAAGATCTTTGGACACTAAGATTAAGCTCGATAGAGCACATAGAGTGGGAAGACCAAGGAATCCACCACAAGAAAATCCTCGAGACTTAATTTGCTGTTGTAGCGTTACTTACCTTATCCAGGGGCCGGCCACGGTCCTCTCATCGAGCCGCGCGCGGCTCATCCGACGGCTTCAATATGAAGGCGGGCAGTGACCGCGAGAAGCGGTCACGTGTCCCGCCTGAATCTAAGAGCGCGCCGCGAGTCTCGGGCGCGCTCTTAAAGAGACAGTGGGAGCCTAAATTGTCAAAAGGCTCCCATTGGCCCCTGTCATGCCACACTCCCCATACACTTACCTTTTAGGGGTGTGGATATGACAGGAGCCAATGTGGATATGAAGACCCTTCTTGCTAATGGTCTTTATTGTAAACTAGAAAAATGTTTATTTGACCAATCCGAAGTCCAGTTCTTGGGGTATTTGATTTCCGCCAAAGGGTTTCGTATGGATCCCCCGGAACTTTCTGCTGTTATAGAGTGGCCCCTACCACAAGGTTTGAAAGCAATTCAGCATTTTCTTGGTTTCTCTAACTATTATAGACGCTTTATTAAGGGTTTTTCTTCTATTGTAGCGCCTATCACCCGTATGACAAAAAAGGGTGGTAATACTTGTGTCTGGTCTCCCGAGGCACTTCAGGCTTTCGACTTTCTTAAAACTACATTCGCCTCTGCACCTATTTTACAGCACCCTATCCCCTCACTGCCTTATATTCTTGAAGTTGATGCTTCTGATATCGGGGTAGGTGCTGTTTTGTCCCAAAGAGAATCGCCTGAAAAGCCATTGCATCCTTGTGGCTTCTTTTCGAGACAAATGTCCAAAGCTGAAAAGAATTATGATGTGGGTAATCGTGAACTCCTTGCTATTATCTTAGCTCTTAAAGAATGGAGACACTTGTTAGAAGGAACTAAGGATCCTATCCTCATTTTTACGGATCACAAGAATCTATCCTACCTTGGTGAAGCTAAAAGATTATCTTCTAGGCAGGCTAGGTGGTCACTATTTTTGTCCCGTTTCAATTATATTATCACCTATAGGCCAGGTGATCGCAACATTAAAGCAGACGCTCTGTCCAGACAGTTCGAAACTACTGACAAACAGGAGGTTGATGTTACTCCTGTCATTCCCCCAGACAGGATAATAGCTACTACTATGTTGTCTATTTCTTCATCCCTCTTGCAGACCATACAGGTGAAACAAAGTATGGCACCTAGCGAGAGGCCTATTGATAAATTGTTTGTTGATGTTCCCGAGAGACGGGAGATTCTGTCATTATATCATGATACTAAGACTGCTAGAAATCCTGGTATTACCAAAACTATGTCAGCTGTTTCTCGATATTTTTGGTGGGGCTCCTTACGCAAGGATGGCACTGACTATATAGGTGCTTGTACTACTTGTGCATGTATGAAATCGTCTCGTAGAGTTCCTTGTGGGCTTCTGCATCCCTTACCCGTTCCCGAGAGACCTTGGTCTAACCTATCCATGGATTTTATTGTTGAATTACCCCCTTCAAATGGTAACACAGTCATCCTGATAGTAGATCGGTTTTCCAAGATGGCTCACTTTGTGTCTCTTCACACGTTGCCCACATCCAAGGAACTGGCTCTTATCTTCGCTAGAGAAGTATTTCGGTTACATGGTATTCCCGTATCTATGACCAGCATCCCGTTGTTCTTCAGGCTGCATTCTCCTCACAGGGCATGTCAGTTCTGGATGAGCATTTGGCTGGTTTGCGTAATACTTGGGAGCAGGTTCAGCATTTTTTGGTGGATTCTGCTGCTCGCCAGAAGGCTCAGGCTGACAAGCATCGCAGAGCGGCTCCTTCTTATGTTGTGGGGGACAGGGTTTTGCTTTCCACGCGGAATATTCGCCTACGGGTGCCTTCTATGAAATTGGCTCCACGCTTCATTGGTCCTTATCGTATTCTGCATAAGGTTAATCCTGTTTCATATGCCTTGGGTCTTCCTAAGAATCTGCGTATTCCTAATGTCTTTCACATCTCGTTGTTGAAGCCTTACGTACGCAACCGCTATACCCGGCATACTCCGCCTCCCCCTCCTGTCTCCGTGGAGGGTCATGAGGAATTCGAAGTTTCTGCTGTTCTTGACTCTCGTTACCTTAGAAGTCGACTTCAGTACTTGGTGCATTGGAAGGGCTATGGGCCTGAGGAGCGCAGTTGGATTTCAGCTGATGCTGTTCACGCTCCCCGCCTTGTGCGTTCTTACCATTCTCATTTTCCTGCCAGGCCTGGCCCTACCCGCCAGCAGGGCGTGTCCTCAGGGGGGGTACTGTAGCGTTACTTACCTTATTCAGGGGCCGGCCGCGGTCCTCTCTTCGAGCCGCGCGCGGCTCATCCGACGGCTTCAATAGGAAGGCGGGCAGTGACCGCGAGAAGCGGTCACGTGTCCCGCCTGAATCTAAGAGCATGCCGCGAGTCTCGGGTGCGCTCTTAAAGAGACAGTGGGAGCCTAAATTGTCAAAAGGCTCCCATTGGCCCCTGTCATGCCACACTCCCCATACACTTACCTTTTGGGGGTGTGGATATGACAGGAGCCAATCACATTAGTTTAGAAGCTATTTAAACTTACCTCTCCCTTTACTCCCTGCCCTATTGTGGTTTCTGTTTCAGTTCCCTTTAGCGCTTGTTGTGTTCAGTTGTGTTTCTTCGTATTGACTTTGGCTTTGTTTCTGACTACGTTATCTCTTTATCCTTATCTGTTCTGTTTGCCGGCTTGGGTCTTTTACTGTGTAATAGACCCCGGCTAGTCCTAGTTTACGCTGTCTCTCTGTGCCCTTGACTTCGGATCGTTCCTGACTCTGTCTTCTCTCATATACGTCGAGTCCGGCCATTCTAAGGTCCAGGAGACGTATCTCTCCTTTGTGTTGTCTTCTGTTTAGCTGAATCCTGCGTGTTGGGGTATTTTCTCGTTACAGCTGTATCCATGACTTTTCAATAAAAGAAGAGATAGTACAGAAAGCCTGATTGATGAAGGAAATTAAATATGAGGAGTATATTATTGCAATTTTCCAGGACCTCTCACCCTCTACCTTAATGGCACGTAAGGCTTTGAGACCGATTACTCTTCTACTAGGACAGAAACAAATAAAATACCAGTGGAACTATCCATTTGCTCTAATGGTTTTTTCAGCACTGCAAAACATATACAATAAAGGCTCCAGCAGACATACCAGATTTCTTACAAGCTTTGGGGCTCCATCACATAGAGATCGAAGACTGGACAGGTCTTTCATGTATCTCTCCATTACAAGAGATACAAAAATCTAAATGGCAAAGCAAAATAAAAAATAAAAAAATCGCTGAAATCGCCATTAGGGAATGATGGCCTTAATAACATTAGATGGCCTTGCGAAGGAGGATAATATGAGATGACGTATTATGGCAATGTAGAATAACCATGGAGGGCACCTGGAAAATTAGCCTATAATTCTGTTCTCACCTACCTTTCTCTTCCTCTCTCCCCCCCTCCCCCCCCCCCCCCCTCAGGAAGTTGCTGATATGTCTTGTGGACACAAATGGGTCTCCCACGGGGTCGGCATCTTATCCTATCTTGAAAATAGCATTTATATTATGATTATATACTTAGTTTTTTTTTACTTCTGTTTTTTCTCCTTTTTCTTTTTTCTGTTCTGCCTTCTGCATAAAAATAGGAGTAGTGGTAAGTGGCTTGAGTTCAGTAATCACAGAAATTGATTTTTTTTTTACTGCTTCTATGGTACAGATTAGTTGTTGAAATATATTTTTATGAACTTTAAATGTACTCAATGTGTTGTAGGAATGTAGGAATATTATAACGTTATTATTCTAAGCATATCCAAACATTAAGGGGTCATACATAGGCATATATATTACAAACATACTGTAATTTATACACATATGGCTCTAGTCAAGAATGATGGATGGAGACTTGTGGACCCTGTTGATAATAACCTTTGACCTAGCCTTGAAAGCTTGAATTCCTGTGGACTCACATTTCTACAGACAATTATTCATTACATCATGTATATAGAAGTCTTTGTGTGTGTAATTTACCAAAATAATATAACGTATGGCTTTAATCAGAGATTTGGGTTACCACCTTTCTTTCTTAGATAACCAATTATTTTAAAGAAGGCAAACCTTATGTCCTTATGTATACGCCCTATGTAACTGAATTTAAACATATAAAAAACCTTTTGCAGATAGAATTTTTACCAATACTTTTAACATCAAGCTTGGATAAGATCTAGAAGTGAATATACATTGTCTATTGGTCCATATGATTTTGAAAACAGACTTTTGTTGTTACCGGATGATGTGTATATTGGAATAAATATATGGTTTTAACTGCAAGACACTCTGATTCGATTTCTTCAGAAACTGGTGTGAAAAACAAGTATCTCACGGAATGCCAATTTCCTACATTTAATGGTGGAGAATGCGGGCACCCTTTTGATTTAAGTCTGAAATATTACTGACTTAATATTTAAGTGTTCTGCTACAAGCTACAAGAAGATTACAAGAAGATAAGAAAATCACTGAAGAAAAGCTGAAATTGTTACTTGAAGAAAAAGCTTTACTACCCGGCTTGAAACAGGAAGAAACACAAGTGATTGATGCAGCAGGATGGCATCCCAAAGACTTTTTTTAACATCCCAGATCTGATGCGAAGACAGAGGTGAAGCAGGGTGAGAAGACGTTCGAACGAGGCTGATGTGTATGCCCAGTACTGGAGGAAAAAAATTTGAAGATAAATAATTGAGATGGACAATCCGGGTCCTTTTTATCCACACTTTATTAAGTAATTTGTGACGACTTGCAGATCGAAGATTGCAATTCAGGGGATTCTCAAGAAATAACTACATACTCCAGAAAGTATTCTTCTATCAGAAAGTGGCCATATCTGTGGAGCGGAAATACTTAATGGGTATGTGTCTGTTTTAAATCATATGTAAAAAGTGCTCTCACATATATATTGTTTTGTTAAACAAATAGTTTTTTTTTTTTTTTTTAATTCTTTATTTTTGTTGTGCAAGGTAATACATTAGGCTTACTTAGCCACAACAGCAGTCGTAAGCGTTAACATACAATGATGCAAACATGGCATAGGAAAATACGGCACAAATTTTAGTTTTGTTGAGATAAAACGTAGATAACATATTGACATAACACTTAAGGGCTTTCCTGTCTGGTATGCACTCTTTCTTTAAGAAGGTAATACAATAAAAGTTGACTGTTGCTAGGTTAAGGTGAGTGGGTACATGCTAGTGAGGCTATACACATTAAGCTTCGTTATGGTAAGATCCAGTAGTACGGTTTGCGAGCGTAGTCATGCAAAGAGTTAACAATAAAAATGAATTGAGACAATTAAGCATATACTTAGCGGGCGCGTACATGCTAATGTCCGGGTACCCCCTGTCGTTTATCGTAGCGATAAGATAACTCGGTAACGTTATTCTGAGTAAACATCTGCTAGTAAAAATGTTATTTAAATAAGCTAAGCGTCGTGTGTGTAATCTCGTTACCTCTACTGGGCATTTTCCCTACCAAGAAATACAGTATGGGTTTGTTTATAGTGAGGAGAGTTTAGGCCTAGATATTGGGCCCGTGAGTAGGGGTCACTAAGGCAGATAGGATCTGGCTGTTAGTGCTCAGGCATGCAAAGACATTGTTTGGTGTGCCCGATTTATAAAAGCCTGCTCAGTTAAAGCAATCTGCACATACTTAGGCATTTATAGGCAGGAATGAAAGTAAAAATAAATCATGTAGAACTATATATAAAAACAAAAGCTGAACGATTGCCATAGACCTGTGTGAAGGAAAAGTAATGAAATTGAATTAGTGGCCAGTACAGCCTAGCAGTCCTCTGGGAGCCCTCAAGTGGTGGCTACAGTCTATGCAGCGCTGGCGGGTCCCCCCGGAACGAAGGGCTTGGAGGTAGCCGGGTTCCATCTGTGTGGCTTGTAGGTTGTGTGGCGTCGCTGTATGGCATCCGTCGGTAATCCCAAGGCAGGGAGGTGGGTCTCCGCTTCCTGTAGGTCCGCTATGAGATAAGTGGCGTCTCCGTGGTATATTTGCAATTTGTGCGGTGAGCGCCACCTATATTTAACATCCCGTTCGCGGAGCAAGGCGGTAAAAGGCCTCAAAGTGGAGCGCCAGGCCATAGTCCCCTTGGAGAAGTCTGAAAAGAATGATAATGACATGTCCTCAAAGCTATACGGTGCGGTACCCCTGCTTGCGGCCATTACTGTTTCTTTGTCTTGTCGTTTCTGGAATCTTATTATCAGGTCCCTGGTTGCTGATGGTGGGGCCGTTGGTGGCTTAGGGAGCCTAAACACGCCGTCAAGGCCTATCCCTTTGGCCTGTTTTGGCGGCAGTATCGTAGTTAATAGGCGCCGCACAAGGTGAGGGAGCTCAGAGTCCGGGACGGAGTCGACGATGCCCCTAACCTTAAGATTCTGGGCGCGTCGGGAGTCCTCCATAGCAGCCATGGCCTGCTCCATTTTCACTTGTTTCTGGTGTAGTATATTCATCTCCTGTCGGAGTGCGGCCACTTGCCCAGTGTGCGTGTTGGTGGTCTGCTCCGCTGTTTCCATGCGGTCAGTGAGGCCCTTTATGTCCCTCCTCATGCCTGCCACGTCCTCCTGGATATTCTGGCGGAGCTCCGCCAGCAGCTCCCTCATTTCAGCTTTGGTGACTGGGGCCGAGTCAAGTGGCGTGGCAGGTTTCGGATCGGGTTTCCCCGGTGCCCTTGTCATGGGCTGGTATAGCTCCTCTGGCTCAGAGAGTAATTCGTCGGAGTCCTTGATGCCCTCCATGTAGGCGGCCATTTCTGGTTCGTGTGCGCCATGTGCTCGCCTCCACAAGTCTCCTATGCTGGCGCCTGGCCGAGGTAGGTCAGGCTTAGGCTTCTTACTTTTCCTACCCATGTTTGCTTCCTACGTGGATAGGTAGGGTGACTTTGTTTGGGGGGTGATTTTTCAATATTTAGGGTTTTAAAGTCGATTTCGCCGGGAGCTCTCTGAGGATGCGACCTGTCGGTTCAGTAGCTGGCCGTATAGCTCGTTAAACAAATAGTTTTAACTGTTTAAATTAATTATGGAGTGGTTCCAAAAGATTGCTGCCAAATCTAATAGTGATCTTTCTGTAAAAGGGGTTAATCCTGAAAATATTTGGGATGATTGTTTATTGAAATTGTTAGACGGATTAAGTGAGATTGAGCACAGCAATGTATTTAAGAAGGAAAGTCAAAAAATTGCATTACTGGCAAAGAGCTTTTTGGAAACTAATGATGCAATGAATGAATGGTGTCAACTTTAAAAGACCAGTAATTGTTATGTGTGTAGTACATCAAAACAAAAAAGAGATGTTTTGTTAAAACAACTGAAAAATGTATGTGTTGTCACAAGGACTAGTTATTTCCCTAGCCCCCCCAGCAAAACTGTGAAATCTCCTCAAAAGCTGTTAACAGAAGGGAGATTGCCCCCAAGTCTTTCTTTTGATAGTGACTTAGACTCCACGTTAACTGAAGCAAAAACTCAAATAGAAGATTCTCGGCGATTGTTGAAAAGATTTAGTGAGGATGAAGTAAGTGAAGATATTACTATAATGAAAGAAATGCTTAGGAATCAGACTGATCTGTTAGATAGAACTCACAAAACCCTGTCTCACATGTCTAAAGAGTTAGACATAAATGTTACTAATTTTGACAAATTGCAGAGAAAAATTACTAATCTGGGGAATGCTACAGATATTTTGTGGAAAGCTACAAATCAGAAAGATTGGATTTTACTTTGAAAGAGGAAAGTGAAAATGAAATAGCTCAAAGGTTAAGTTGTGAAAACGGGCAGGCGAGAAGTGAAATAGAAAATAAATTGGGAAATGTACAAGGAAAGGGTCAGTTGGATATTCTCAAATTAGCTAAATTGATTAAGGATTTGCCTAAATATGATGAGAAGAGAGGACCTTTTTACAATAGGAGTGTTTTTGAAGGTGAAATGAATAAAAGACAATTTGATGATGTGGTAGCCACAAGAGGTCTTTTGATCTGGCTGTCAGCCTCATTTAGTGAATGGGTTAAAGTTAAACTCATTGATGTGTTGGAAGGGAAGTCAAGTGAAAAGCCCCGAGTTGAATTGGAAGAATTGTTTCCAAATAATACACAAAGATTGCTAATGGTGGTACAGTGTGCAACTGGTGTGGAGAATTTTCAATTTTCTACTCTTGATTCATTTAAAATGGAGAAAAATTATGATATACGTGTTTGTGCTAATTTGTGGAATAAGGCATGGAATTTAATTACTGATACAGAACCGTCTGCTATGTCTAAAGAACAACATAAGCAGAGTGTTACCGAATTTGTCTCTAGAATAGCAGGGTTGCCAAATGAGATAAAATTAAGAGCTTTTGATTCACCCACAGTTGATTTTGCTGCTACTGAAATAATGAAATCTTTGCAATTGTTGCAAAAGAAAAACACAGAAACAGCTAAGATTTATGCTTTCACAGACACACTCTTCTCTAGGGATACTTCAGCAGGTCTGGCCCCTATTAACTATGTGTCTCGTGAGGAATGTAGAGGAAGATATGAAAATGATAATAGAAATGGTAATTTTAGAGGGAGGTCTATGAGTAAACCACAAAATTACCAAGGTACTAGAAATTATTCAGCCCCATCCCATGATAGATACTATAGGCAGGGCCGGTGCAAGGATTTTTGGCTACACAGGCGAAGATGAATTTTGCCGCCCCCCCCCCCCCCCCCACGAATGTCTCATATCCAGCCTTTTGAAATCCCCATGTAGTGTATTGTACCCCCCTTTAGTGTGTCTTACACCCCCTTGTATGTCTCTTACAACCCCCATGTGTATCTCCTTCCCCCCCCAGCCCCTTTGTGTGTCTTTCTTTCCCACAGCCCTTTTCTGTGGGTCTCTCCCCTCAGCCTGTTTTTTGTGTGTCCCTCTTCCCCTCAGGCTCCTTTGTGTAACTTTTACCTCCCAAGCCATATAGAGAAAGATATATAGCTACACCCACAAACAGGCACATAGTCACAGAAATATGCAGGCACACAATCAAACAAACACAGCCATACAGGCACACAGACATACAATCAACACATACAGGTACACAGACATACAGTCATACAGACACACACACAGAGACATGCAGACACTGGCATATAGATAAATAAAGACACATTTATACAAACAGAGATATGAAGATGCAGGCATACAGAGACATACAGAACAAGGCATACAGATACATACAGGCATGCAGAGACATACTTACATAGGCATGCAGGGACATATATACACAGACAGTCACACAAAGATATACAGAACAAGGCATAGAGAGACATATGGATAGTGGAGTGAGTTTTAGTGGGGTAATAGGGGCTCTAATTGAGGAGTTAGGGGCTGTAGTAGGGGGACAGGGGCTGTAGTTGAGAGTTAGGGGCTGTAATTGGGGACTTAGGAAATGTAGTGGGGAATTGGGGCTGTAGTAGGGGGTTAGGGACTGAAGTAGGTTGATGGCTGCAAGTGGGAACAGGGGCTGTAGTGTGGGGGATATGGGCAGCAATTGGGGGAGAGGGGGGCTGTAGTGGGGGTAAGGACTGTAGTAAGGGAATAGGGGCTGTACTGGAGTTATGGGGTATAAAAGGGAGTATAGGGGCTGTGGTGGGAGTTAAGGAGCAAAGGGGCAATGTGGTTGGAAACGGGCAGTATGGTGGGAAACAGGGGCAGTAGAGGGGGACACAGGGGCAGTATGGTGTGGGCACAGGCTGTAACGAGGGACATTGAGGCAATAAAGTGGTGTCACAGGGACAGTATGGTAGGGGGTAAATGGGAAGTAGAGGGGGGACAGGGGCTGTTGAGGCGGGTAGAGGAAATAGAGGGGGGAGACA
Organism: Pelobates fuscus; assembly: GCF_036172605.1. NCBI lineage: Eukaryota > Metazoa > Chordata > Amphibia > Anura > Pelobatidae > Pelobates > Pelobates fuscus. The sequence goes on along the minus strand of NC_086323.1, from coordinate 206,831,314 downwards.
GGGGCAGTAGAGGCGTGTGAAAGGGGGGCAGAGGCAGGGGGCAGGGGCTGTAGAGGGAAATAGAGGAGGCACACGGGATAAAGAGGGGGGCACAAAAGCAATAGAGGGGGGCATGGGCAGTATAGTGGGGACAGGGGCTGTAGAGGGGGGCATGGGCTGTATAGGGGGCGCATGGGCAGAGGCTTTAGAGGGAAAGAGGGGCTGTAGAGGGGCAGTATGGTGGGGCAGGGGTTATGGAGGGAAATATATGGAAATAGAGGTGCTGTAGAGTGGCACAGGGGGCAGTAGAGGAGGACAGGGGCAGTATGGTGGGGGCAGGGGCTATAGAGGTGCTGTAGAGGGGCACATGGGGCAGTATGGTGGGGCAGGGGCTATAGAGGGACGTAGAGGGGACATGGGCAGTATGGTGGGGCAGGGTCTATAGAGGGAAATAGAAGTGCTGGAGAGGGGCACATGGGGCAGTAGAGTGGGGACAGAGGCTATAGAAGGGCTGTTAAGGGGCAGGGGTAGTATGGTGGGGCAGGGGCTATAGAGGGGCTGTTAAGGGGCAGGGGTCGTATGGTGGGGCAGAGGCTGTAGAGGGGCTGTAGAGGGGGCAGGGGTAGTATGGTGGGGCAGGGGTAGTATTGTGGGGCAGGGGGAGAATGGTGGGGGCAGGGGGAGAATGGTGGGGGCAGGGGAGAATGGTGGGGGCAGGGAGAGTATGGTGGGGGCAGGGGGAGTATGGTGGGGCAGGGGGAGTATGGTGGGGGCAGGGGGGTATGGTGGGGCAGGGGGAGTATGGTGGGGGCAGGGGGAGTATGGTGGGGGCAGGGGGAGTATAGTGGGGGCAGGGGGAGTATAGTGGGGGCAGGGGGACTATAGTGGGGCTGTAAAGGGGGCAGTATGGTGGGGGCAGGGGCTATAGAGGGAAATATAAGTGCTGTAGAGGGGCAAATGGGGCAGTAGAGGGGGCAGGGGCACTATGGTGGGGCAGGGGCTATAGAGGGGCTGTAAAGGGGGCAGGGGTAGTATGGTGGGGCAGTTTGGAGGGGCAGGGGCCATAGAGGTGGCAGGGGTAGTATGGTGGGGGCAGGGGTAGTATGGTGGGGCAGTTTGGAGGGGGCAGGGGCCATAGAGGTGGCAGGGGTAGTATGGAGGGGGCAGGGGCTATAGAGGTGGCAGGGGAGTATGGTGGGGGCAGGGGCTATAGAGGTGGCAGGGGAGTATGGTGGGGGCAGGGGGGTATGGTGGGGGCAGTGGAGTATGGTGGGGGCAGGGGGAGTATAGTGGGGGCAGGGGGAGAATGGTGGGGGCAGGGGGAGAATGGTGGGGGCAGGGGGAGAATGGTGGGGGCAGGGGGAGAATAGTGGGGGCAGGGGGAGTATGGTGGGGGCAGGGGGAGTATGGTGGGGGCAGGGGCTGTATGGTGGGGACAGGGGCTGTAGAAAGGGGCTGAAAAAAAAACGTTTTGATTTAAAAAAAATACAAATAAAAATGCTTAAAGTTCTTCCCCATCCCCTTCCCCTCCCAGAAGCTTACCTTGGGCCAGGGAGGGAGAACCTTACAACTGGTGGTCGGCTGGGAGACTGGAGCTGCAGTCAGGACCGCTGGGGAGTCTGGGAGCAGTAGAAGTCCCGCCCCCTTCTGACATCATCAGAGGAGGACGGCTGACTTCACTGCCCTGCTCCTGCTGTGTGCTGGCTGCAGGGAGAGAGGTGAGATTACAAATCCGAGTCTCCAGCCAGAGGCAGGAGATTCGGATTTTTGCGCCCCCCCTCCTCTGGCGCCCTAAGGCGGCCGCCTGTGCCGCCTTATGGACGCGCCGGCCCTGACTATAGGGTTAATCAAAGTAATCCTATGGTATGCTATAAATGTAACCAAGAAGGTCATGTTAGGAGATATTGTCCCAAAAATGAAGAACAATCTTACCCAGTGAAAGGAAGAGAAAATGGCATTGTGCCAGGCTATAAGAATCGACTGAGAGTGGCAGCTGTAGAAACCAAAAATACATCTTCAAAACCCCCTCATATAGGAAATCCATATGAAGAGTGTAGACGGATGTTAAATGCCATTGAAATGAAGGTGGAAGCAGTCACAAGTCCAGAAGTGAATTTTGCTTACCACACCAATAAATAGGGATGTGTAACCCCTAGTTGTTCTCTGGTCTATCTTACTGATATTACTCTGGGTGAAGATGGACGGCCATATATTTATGGAACACTAGAGGGGAATATAACAGAGTTTTTAGTAGACACAGGAGCTGCAGTGTCTCTAACCAACAAAAGCTTGCCTTTAAAAATTGAAGCACCAACAATTTCCCTTTTTTTAATGGAGCACATGCACATGCAACTCTATCCACTGATAATGACATTGAATTTGAAGGAGGTAAAATAAATTGTGACTTATGGGTCGACCTCTCCTCCCACTGTACTATTATGGGAATGGATGTTATCAATGGAAAAAAATTGTATGTGGATTTATTGAATTTGGTTTTGTGGCAAGCTCCAGGTGAGAGCAAATCAGGTGGAGTGGCTAAACCTAATGATTTAGGATGGTATAGTCATGTCATGGCTGTAAAACAGAGTGAAGTGTCACCTTCTATACAACAAGATGATGAGTTTGTAACCTATCTTAAAGAAAAATACCCCACAGTGTGGTCTAAGTCTAAACAAGATTGTGGGAGAATGAATTTACAAGTTGTCATTGAAGGTCCAGACCCCCCTGCAGTAAAACAATATACAATTCCAAAAGAATCAGAAGAAGGTGTGAGTCAGGTGATAGAGGCATTGGTATCTCAAGGAGTGCCGAGAGTGGGTAATTCCAAATGTAATTCCCCCATTTGGCCAATAATCAAGCCAGATGGCTCTTATCGGTTAATTGTGGACATGCGAGTGGTGAATAAGTATACCCCACCAGCAGCCCATATAGTGGCCTCCTCACCAGATATCATGGCACAAGTAGACGGCAATGCTAAGTATTTTTCTGTCCTGGATATAGCTAATGGGTTTTTCTCAATGCCAGTACACCCAGATAGTCAGTATCGTTTCGCTTTTACCTTTAAAAATCATCAATATCTGTTCCAGGTGCTGCCACAGGGCTTCCACTCCTCGCCAGCTTATTTTCATAAAGCATTGGCTCAAGTATTGGAACCCCTGGGGTATGGGAGCAAGATTTTGCAATATGTTGATAATCTGTTGGTTCAAACAGTAACAAGGGAAGAGCATGAGAAGATACTGTGTGATATTTGTCAAGCACTGGCAGATAATGGGTTAAAACTGAACACATTCAAAGTGCAGATCTTGAAAGAAAGTGTGGCTTTCCTAGGAGTAAATATAGATCCAGAAGATAAAACCCCACGAACAGCAAGGGTTAAAGCGTTACAGCAATTGCCAAGGCCAATGACAGTGTCTGACCTAAGGAAATTTTTAGGTTTGGTACATTTTAGCAGAGAATTCATCTATGATATGGCAGAGATAGCAAAACCCTTGTACAATATGCTAAAAGATAGTGCCAATACAGATAAGCTACTCTGGACAGAGGAAGCTGAAAAGAGTTGGAACCTGTTAAAAGATGCTCTTACACAAGCGCCTGTGCTAGCTGCTCCCATTGAAACAGTACCATATATTGTTCAATGTTACGCAGGTGTCTCTTCATTAATAGCAGTTTTGATGCAAAGGCAACATGGCTCCTTACGAATACTGGGATATTTTTCTAAAATCATGTCTCCAGTGGAAAGGGGAATGTTTTCCTGTGTAAAACAGCTTGTGGAGAAACCAACCTCGCCACTGGGCCCTGGAGAAGCCTGTTTGCCCGCCTCCTACCTGCTGACTATGGCCCCTGGGTTATTTGGGGCATATTGTATTTTATTGTGCGACTGCTGGCCCTTTAAGCACAGTGAATGGTATTTTATTGTACTGCTGCTGGCCCTTTAAGAACTGTCTGGGGACATATTGAGACTTTGGGTAACAATACCCTTTAAGACTATGGCCCCTGAAAACGTATGGACTTTTATTCAGTGATTATGGCCCTGTGTGAGCGGTGATACCCCAGATAGCTATACCATGGAGCCTATTCATATAATGAAAGACTATGGGAAAGACTTTAGCTCCATGGCAATTGAACTGTGTGAATAGGATCTGCGCACTATTCGGTAGTTTTGTGCGCTCAGATCCTAGCTATCTGGGGATATGTGAAATGTCTGTGTGTTATGGATAAAAAGTAACTTTCTGTATTTTAAAGTGTTTTATGTCTTTCTGTAACCATGTGGTTAATGGAGTCTTCTTCTAGCCTGGATAATTGGATTACTTTCCTCTTTGTCTCCAGGATAGAGGCCTAGGTAAAATCTGTCTAAAACGGTTTGCCATGCGGCTAGTAAGGGACAAAAGATACTTTTAGTAACTTTTGAACCCCTGTTCGGATTCATGCCATTTTTTTAATATGTTGTTCCCCTGAATGGATTGATTGTGGATATGGATTTTTATGTGAATGTGATGTATGGTTTTGAAGTTACAGATATTGTGTAAAAGTTATGTTTTAACCCTTTCAGGACCGCGGACGGTTCAGGACCGTCAGCGGTAAAACGTGCGTTTGGACCGCTGACGGTCCTGAACCGTCATAGCGGAAAACGGGCTGCAGGAAGCGATCAAAGATCGCTCTTGCCAGTACAATGCTGTTACTATCTGCCAGACATCCCAGGCAGATAGTAACAGCCAATTACGGTGTGTGAGCGATCCGCGATCGCTCACAATTGGCTGCTGTCAAAGTGGGTGTTACAAACACTCACTTTGACAGTGATCTCTGCCCCTCTCTCCTCTGTAGCGTTTTGTGAGGCGAGAGAGACAGAGATCGTGATAGTTTGTTGCAGCAGAGTGTTCCAGAGAGTTGTAAAAAGTATCAGCAGTGAATTAAAAATCCATTTTAACCCCTTCCCTGCCAGATCTGTTTCAGCAGTGCATTTGTACTGTCTGTCTTTTTTTTTTTGCCCTTAAAGGGTTAAATTTGTTTTAAAAATATTTGTCTTAGTCTGTCTTAGTCTGTTTTAGTCTGTCTTAGTCTGTCTTAGTCTGTCGTAGTCTGTCGTAGTCTGTCGTAGTCTGTCGTAGTCTGTCGTAGTCTGTCGTAGTCTGTCGTAGTCTGTCGTAGTCTGTCTTAGTCTGTCTTAGTCTGTCGTAGTCAGTCAGTTTCCTTCCCCCAAATCTCCATTAGATTTTTGTGACAGGAGTTAGTTTAGGGATTGCTGTTTAGTCTGTTTTAGTAAAAAAAAAAAAAAAAAAAGTATAAAAAAAAATTTGTGTGTTTGTAATTTGTTTTAGTCGTGTGTAAAACATGCAGCGTATGTATAACTTGCAGGAGGCATATGCCTTCTTGGCGTCAGACTCTGACGCCACTGACACTGCGTCAGATTTTGACCCAGGTCAGTTTTCTGACATGTCTAGTCAAGACGACATGTCATCTGTGTGTGAGCCGGCTGAAGAAAGAAGCTGTGCTTCCTCTGCTATGCCAAATGTGGAGGAGGACTGGGTACCTCCACAGTTAGCCGAGCCCAACGTCCCCCCTTTTAGTGCCAACGCAGGCATTAATGTTAATGTGGATGGCTTCTCCCCAATGCAGTATGTAGAACTATTTTTAGGGGATACCATCTGGGAGGAGATTGCTTCCCAGACTAACTTGTATGCTACCCAATTTATTGACAACAATCCAGGTAGCTATACAGCCAGGGAGCATGACTGGCATCCCACAGATGTCCCAGAGCTTAAAAAATTCTGGGCTCTCACAATGCTCATGGGGATCATAAAAAAGCCATCGATTCGCTCATACTGGAGCACCAACCCAATAATGTCTTATGAGGAGGGGCGTGACGAGAGAGATGTGAGCGTGCACGCACCGTAAGGAGGAGCTCGAGGGGGGACGCGAGGCTGGAAGAGAGGGTGCCACGAGGAAATGGCGTCCGGACATAACTAATGGATTTGGACCGACTTATTCCGACTTATTCCGATATGCAAGCTGAATTTGTACGCTGAACTTGCTCAGAGCTGCAAGGTGTTATCTGGGACTGTTCTCTGTGCTGGCAGGGTCGAACTACAAATACGCAAGTATTCTAAAGCCTGTTGGAATTATATGGGGGCACATAAGTAAAGTGGGACCTCTTAACAAGTGACTCAGATGGCGATTGGTATTTTTTCTTCCTCCTGAATACAACCTGCTTGAGCTAGGGAACTGCTCGCTCAGCAGTGACTCAGATGCTGTTAAATATTTATTTTTCTTTTTTTTTCTGGGACCGGTTTGATTTTGCGAATTGCTAGCTTTCATAAAAGGTCACAATAATATTACTCCGACATAATATTCAGATAAAAACGTAAAACTGAATAACGAATTATATGGGGGCACATAAGGAAAGTGTGACCACTTAACTGTGACTTAGATGGCGATTGGTATTTTATATTTTCTTCCTTCTGAATACAACCTGCTTGAGCTAGGGAATTGCTCGCTCAGCAGTGACTCAGATGTTGTCAAATATTTCTTTTTTTTTTTTTTTTTTTTTTTTTTTTTTTTTTTTTTGGAATCGGTTTGATTTTGCGAACTGCTAGCTTTCATAAAAGGTTGCAATAAGATTATTCCGACATAATATTCAGACAAACACGCAAAACTGAATAACAAGCTGAATAACAAGCTGAATAACAAGGCTTGAGAAGCAAACTCTCATAATATCCGGATGTCCCACGATATATAAGTGATAATTTAATATATGCCTGTCTGAATGGAGGCACAAATAGGGTTTGTTTAGCAGTGTATAATTATCTAAATTACATTGGTGGGCTGAAAAGGTCCATCACAGAAACTGCAAAAGTAACAAGCTATAAATTCAGACTGGGCCAAGGAAAAAAAAAGAAAAAATAGAGAGAGACCATTTGAAGTCGGTGAATTGAAGGAGATAAGAGATCTTTCCTATCTAAGTGGAAGGAAGAGAGGGGAAGAGAGGAAGGAAAATAAGAAAGGGAAGGAAGAGACACAATAAAAAGTCAACAAAAATAAGAGTTATAAGAAATATAAGCGGCTTTAACTCTTGGGGTCTAATATCTGTAGAAAAAGAAATAAAGGGAAAGGATAAAGAAAGAGAAAAGGAAAGAAGAAAAAAGGGAAAAAGAAAAGAAAAAGGGAAGGAAAAACATAAGAAATAAGGAAATAGTAAAGAAGAAAATGGCTATGCCAAAGATACAGAAAAAAACCAAGGAGACCAAAAAAGAAAAAGTAAATGAAAAATTCCCAACAAACTTTTTTTCTCCTCAAAACAAACAAGGAGGAGAAATGTCCTTTTCAGATGAATCTATACCTGAAGATAAAAGAAGCTCCATGACTAACTTTCAAGATTTTATAAAAATGAGTTTAGACAGTCAAACTGAAATTTTTAAAAAGGAGCTGGAGAATAGCACGACCCAAATGACAAAGAGTATGGAAGAAATTAATAAAAGGATAACTAAAGTAGAAGAAATGCAAGAACAAGTAACCAACTATTGTAAATTAATTAAAGAGGAACAAATCAAGATGAAATTGGAATTGGAGACAATGGAAGATCGATTAAACACGCTGGAAGAAAAAGCGAGAGCTAAAAACATCAGGATAAAGAATATTCCAGAAATAATTACCCAGGATAAAATAAAAGCCTATCTAAATGACCTGTTCCTAACTTTGAATTTGCAATATAAAGATCTGGTTACAAGTATGGAAAATATATACAGAATTAAAAAACCGCAAGAAATTCAAAACACTGTCCCTAGAGACTTGATAGTCTCTTTCCATTCAATGACCTTCAAGCAACAACTAATGCAAGCTTTGCGAAATAAAAACTTCCCAGAAGACGACAAATTTAAGGATATTCAATTTTATCAAGATCTTTCTAAAGCTGTAAGATTGGAGAGAAAGAAATACTTTGACGCGCTGAAACCACTCAAAGAAAAGAAAATAGCTTACAGATGGGGCCCAGGCAAAGCCATCACAATATATTGGAATGATAAGAAGAAAGTTTTTCTAAACCCAAAAGAATTACAAGAATGGACGAATTATTCCTTGAGATAAGAGTCTAAAGAGGGGGGAGAGAGGAGGTGGAAGAAAAGGACTTATTATTAGTATTTTTATATATATATATGTATAATATTTTTTTTTTTTTTTTTTTTTCTCTACTTTTCCCTCTCTCTCTGTTCAACAGAGAGGAGTAGAAAATCGAATATGATGGGCAATCCGAAGATGAATATTTAATACAATTGGTTGGTGGGCATACGATAAAACGATTTAGGAAATGGCAAAGTTATTATTTTGGTGATAAATACACGTCACGAATATGGTAATTTATGAACAGGGGGTGGTAGGAAAGTAATAATTAATAAATAGGATGTAACCCAATGTTATAAATGAGTAAAAGCATGAAACCCACTTAGAACAAATAGAAGGGAGATAAGATTTCCGAGTGGATCGACATAAATGGTATATATGTTTGCTGATTTAGATTGGTGGGTATAATAAAGCACTTAGAAGTAGTAGGATTAAAAGGTTAATTAAAGAAATTGATTAGAAAAGAGGTGAATATTAATATTGGAAATTGGTTGATATTTTTAGAAAGGAAAGTAAAGTGGCTACTATATGGTTAAATACAGCACGACACATTTAAGCTTGAACAAAGGGAGTCAAATAATAGATATTGAGGGCTAAGAGGAGGAAAATTTAACTCATCACAATAATAATGAGACACTGAACATGGTTAAACCCAAATGAAATCAATATATGGAGATAAGATATTACTGATTTATTATATGTTGTTTAATTAAGCACTAAGGGGCAAATAGATTAAAAAGTTAATAATAGAATGTGTTTAGAACACTGAGGAATATTTATTTTTGGCAAAATTTTCCTTTTATAAGTAGGTGATGTTTGGAATTTATATTGTTATCATCGCACAATAGACTTAAGAAAGAACATTACGATGGGTTGATCCAAAAGATAAATTAATTAAAATAAGTGAAGTTTTTTTTTTTTTTTTTTTTTTTTTTTTTTTTACGTTCCCTCCCTCCTTCTGGTCTTCCGCCTCCCGGGCTCCCTTTTCCCCCATAGGTTAAAATTTACTATGGAGAGACGAGGGGATAGGGGGAGGACGGCAGGGAGCAGGGAACAGATAATAATAACTTCAGCCTCGTAGGTCCCCCTTACGGGCTACCACTTTAGGGTCTGACTTAGACCTTAGCCCTAGGCATCTCATGAGAGATTTTCTAGGCTTACAGACTGAAGAGACGGTTGTATTTATACTGTCATATCAGCTTGTAAGAATGAGTGTGTATGGGTTTCTCTGTATTATGAGAACTCAGATGTGTGTGAATGAAGTGGGTAGGATGACAGCTCAGAAAGGAATTACTTGATAAAAGAAACAATATGAAGTGTATTTCACTTAATGTACAGGGGCTTAACACCCCTTATAAAAGAATTATGATGAAGGAACTACTCAAGAAAAAACAAATAGACCTGGCGATGTTGCAAGAGACACATTGGAACACAGAAGATAGGAGATGGGCATATGAAGGATATGAGATAATATCACAAGCGTCCTTAAAAAAAAAAAAGAAAAGGGGAGTGGCTATAATCTTAACGAAAAAAATTAATAAAGAAATAATACATGAGGAAATAGATAAAGAAGGAAGATTTCAAATATTGATATGTAAGCTAGATGAGAAAATATATACTCTGGTCAATGTATACCTCCCGAATATACTCCCAACTAAATACTTTAAAATGATAATGGGAAAAGTTGATAAGATCAAAGTGGGACTTTTGGTAGTTTCGGGAGATTTTAATTGTATAATGGATCCTGTCCTAGATAAAAAAATCAGAGATAATAAACCAATATCCAAGCATCTGAACAATCAAGCCAGAATACTTAGAAATATATCATTAGAACATAACCTATTAGATATATGGAGAGTATATAATCCAGAAGCAAGGGAATATACACATACATCAAAAGTTCATTCTTCTCTTGCAAGAATAGATCTAATCCTGGGAGAAGCAAATCTAGTAGAACAAATAATAAATATAAGGATAGAAGAAAACATATGGTCAGATCATAGCTATATGGTCTTCAATATAAAAACAGAAATCAAAAAAAGATCTAACACGACATGGCGGCTAGATGACTACATTTTGAATAACAAAAATGATCAAGAACAAATAAGACAACTAATCACACTGTATTTTAGAGAGAATTGTTCAGAAGAACTCTCAGCAGCCACAATATGGTGTGCTTTCAAAGCTGTCGTTCGGGGGTACTTGATTAAGCTAAAAAATAAGATCCAGAGAGAAAAAGGCCTGAGTAGGGAAAGACTTTATATTGAATATTATCAATTAGCAAGGAAAAATACAATTGTACTAAACACAGAGTCATCTAAACAACTATCAGAGCTTAGAATGAAGATAGAAAAAATAGAAAGGGAAAGAATAGAAAAAAAATTAGATCGGATGAAAGCAAACTTCTATTATGAAAATAATAAGATCAATAAATGGCTTACTAGAAAATTGAAAAAAACAGAAGGAAAAAACAGGATACATAGTATTAGGAAGGAAAAAATATTATTAAAGAAACCAGAAGATATAGCAAAGGCTTTTCAAATATATTACGAAGAATTGTATAATATTCCAAATCAACCAAAAGATCAAATAATAAATGATTATCTGAAGGAAATATGTTTCCCCAAGATTGCAGAAGACCAAAAAGGAAAGCTTAACGCTCCCTTGCAAGAAACAGAATTTCGTACAGCTATAAAAAAATTACTGAGCTATAAAACTCCTGGTCCGGATGGTCTGACTAATAGATTTTATAAAATCTATGGAGATATTTTGGTGGAACATCTGGCCAAAACATATAATGAAATAACAATGAATGGCAGGGGCCCAAAAGAACTTTTACAAGCCAATATAATTCCTATTTTTAAAAAGGACAAAGATCCCCTAGAATTAAAAAACTATCGCCCCATTTCTCTTATCAATGTGGATTCTAAATTATTTTCTTCTATACTGGCAGAAAGGCTGAAAGGGATAGTAGGAGATCTAGTACACAGTGATCAGATAGGATTTGTCCCCACAAGACAGGCGAGCACTAACATAAGGAGAATGATCGATGTCCTGGACTGGAGCGATGGCTCAGGGATTCCCCTCCTGACCCTGTCATTGGATGCAGAAAAGGCCTTTGACAGGGTCGGGTGGGGATTTATGATGGGGGTGTTGAAGGCAATGGGAATAGATGGCTGGATGCTTTCAGCAATTGGTTCTATTTATCAAAACCCGATGGCAAGAGTGGTAGGATTGGATTTGTGTTCAGAGTGGTTTCATTTAAAAAATGGTACCCGTCAAGGGTGCCCATTGTCACCCATTTTATATATACTGTCCATGGAAGCATTGGCGATTAGAATAAGAAATAACCCCAATATTCGGGGAGTCCCTTCTCTAGACAGAGAATTGAAAATCAGTATGTACGCCGATGATACCATTCTGACCCTTACAGACCCAGCCGAGTCAATTGAGAGCCTGATGAAAGAGATAGAACAGTATAGTATAGTCTCGAATTATAAGATAAATATAGAAAAAACGTTAGTGATGTTCAAAAATTGCAATAAAAACTGGAAAGATGAATTTCTTAAGACCTATGGCTTTTCAGATGCTAACGGCAGCTTTGAATATCTAGGCATACTTATATCAGATGATATTGACAAAATAATAGAGATTAATTATAAGAAGCTACTGAAGTCCACTGGAATAACACTAAAAAAATGGAATTGTCTATTCTTTAGCTGGTTGGGAAGGATAAATATAATCAATTCGTATATAATTCCTAGATGGACCTATTTTTTTAGAATGGTTCCCTTAAAAATTCCCCTACCCTGGATTGAGATTGTACAAAGGTTAATTAAAAACTTTATTTGGAAGGGGAAAAGACCGCGTATTAGCCTAGATCAATTAACTAACACTATAGGACAGGGAGGGGTAAATTTCCCAGACTTGATAAATCATTACGAAGCCACTATTGTATACCATACCCAATTATTGACAAAAATAGATTCTCGAAAATTGGCTTGGTATTGTTTAGAGACCCAAACATTGAATGGGATAAAACTAACAAGGGCTATTTGGCAACCAAAAAAGTATGGAGAAGTAATTGGTAATAAAATCCTCTCCCATCTATTAAATCAATGGTTTTTGATTAGAAAAAAACTAAAAATTTTGGGAAATCTATATGGATTTATGGAGATAGGTTTATTAGAGGTTTTCATAAATGACTTAAAAATTGACTCTTGGAGGGGAAGGAATATCCTAACACTAGAAGACATATTATTGAGAGATAAAATGAAAGATTTCCTAACCTTGTCAGAAGTATTTGGTCTCCCCCAAATGGAGATTTTTCGATATCTAAGGATAAAATCCTGTCTGGGGAAGAACCTCGCAAGCAGTAATAATAATAGGAATAGTCTTATAATACAGATTTTTGGAAATGAAAATCCAAACAAAAATATGGCTAAATGTTATGCCCTGATAAGATCATCCCCTAAAATTAACTCATCTAAACAGATAAAGAGCTGGGAACAAGAATGCAATCTAAAAATAGACTTACTAGAATGGGGCAATATGTTGACACAAGTCAAAAAAAATATTCATAATACGATTCTATTTGAGACACACTATAAAATCTGCTATCGGTGGTATTTGGTACCAAGCAGATTAAACAGAATCGATCAAAGGGAGTCCAGCCAATGTTGGAGATGTGGATCAGCAGTTGGTAGCTTTATACATATATGGTGGAACTGCGAAATAATAAAAAAAATTTGGGTGGAAGTCTTTAGAAAATTATATATTTGGGATACAATCTGGATAGAACAATCCCCAATCACTGCTCTGCTTCATTTACATTGGCCGGACCTTTGTTTATACCAACAATATTTAGTGACCCATGCTTTTGTAGCAGTTAAAATACTAATAGCCAGAAAATGGAAAAATCCCACAACAATTGAGTATAAAAATTGGGAAAACCAATTGGTTTTACAGCTCAAAAACGAGAAAACACTATTTAGAACTAAGGAGAACATACGTAAATATGAAATGAGTAAAAAATGTCTACAACTGTTAGAAAGGAATCAGTAGCTCCCAAAAACCCTGATTCAAGGCTTCATCATATTGAATTGCTATATACATAATCATATTCAAAGCAACTCAACTAGGTTGTTACCCTATCCCACTATGTCTTGTGTGTGTGTATGTGTGAGGTTCTAGTATGTACAAATGAGAATCCGTAAAATGGAAGAATTATATATGTGTATATTTTCTATATATGTATTAATATTTTTTATATGAGATATTTGTATGGTATATGTTATATGTTAAAAATCAAATAAAGAAATTTTAGAAATTAAAAATATTTGTCTTAGTCTGTCTTAGTCTGTCGTAGTCTGTCGTAGTCTGTCGTAGTCTGTCGTAGTCTGTCTTAGTCTGTCTTAGTCTGTCTTAGTCTGTCTTAGTCTGTTTTAGTCTGTCTTAGTCTGTCTTAGTCTGTCTTAGTCTGTCTTAGTCTGTCTTAGTCTGTCTTAGTCTGTCTTAGTCTGTCTTAGTCTGTCAGTTTCCTTCCCCCAAATCTCCATTAGATTTTTGTGACAGGAGTTAGTTTAGGGATTGCTGTTTAGTCTGTTTTAGTAAAAAAAAAAAAAAAAAAAAAGTATAAAAAAAAAATTTGTGTGTTTGTAATTTGTTTTAGTCGTGTGTAAAACATGCAGCGTATGTATAACTTGCAGGAGGCATATGCCTTCTTGGCGTCAGACTCTGACGCCACTGACACTGCGTCAGATTTTGACCCAGGTCAGTTTTCTGACATGTCTAGTCAAGACGACATGTCATCTGTGTGTGAGCCGGCTGAAGAAAGAAGCTGTGCTTCCTCTGCTATGCCAAATGTGGAGGAGGACTGGGTACCTCCACAGTTAGCCGAGCCCAACGTCCCCCCTTTTAGTGCCAACGCAGGCATTAATGTTAATGTGGATGGCTTCTCCCCAATGCAGTATGTAGAACTATTTTTAGGGGATACCATCTGGGAGGAGATTGCTTCCCAGACTAACTTGTATGCTACCCAATTTATTGACAACAATCCAGGTAGCTATACAGCCAGGGAGCATGACTGGCATCCCACAGATGTCCCAGAGCTTAAAAAATTCTGGGCTCTTACAATGCTCATGGGGATTATAAAAAAAGCCATCGATTCGCTCATACTGGAGCACCAACCCAATAATGTCGAGTCCAGTATTCTCCCAAACCATGCCTAGAGCCAGATACGAGTTACTGCTGAGATTTTTACATTTCAGTGACAATACCCTCTGTCACCCTAGAGATCACCCCCAATACGATAGGCTTTATAAAATACGCCCACTGCTAGACCATTTTCAGGACAAATTTTCGGATGTTTATACCCCCCAACAAAATGTATCCATAGATGAATCTCTAATGAAATACAAAGGGAGATTAGGGTTCAGACAATACATCCCCTCAAAGCGCTCTAGGTATGGCATAAAACTGTACAAACTGTGTGAGAGCGAAAGCGGATACACATTTGCCTTTCGTGTATATGAGGGGAAAGATGGTCAACTGGACCCTCCTGACTGTCCTGACTCCCTGGGGACTAGTGGGAAACTTGTATGGGGCCTACTAAACCCCTTGTTTAATAAAGGTTACCACCTTTATGTGGATAATTTTTATAGTAGTGTCCGTCTATTTAAAATACTTTATGCTTTACAGACACTGGCCTGCGGCACTGCCAGAAAAAATTTGAAAGACTTTCCACGATCTCTCATAGATGCAAAATTAAAAAAAGGCGAATGTAAAGCACTTCGCAAAGCTGAGGTGCTTGCACTAAAATTTAGGGACAGGAAGGATGTCCACATGCTCACCACCATCCATGACGAACGCATGTCAGACGTCTCTGTCCGGGGCAGAGTAGAGTCCAAACCGGTTTGCATCAGGGCGTATAATAAGTACATGGGTGGTGTTGATTTGGCTGATCAACTGATGCAGCCATATCTTATTTTACGAAAAACCAAATCATGGTATAAAAAGGTGGCTATCTATCTGATGCAAATAGCAACCCACAACTAATTTTTACTTTTAAAAAAAAATAATCCAGGGAAAATCAACTTTCTCCAATTTCAGTTGAAAATAATTTCTTTAACAATTTATGGAGATGGACAAGTTCCAACAACGGTGCAAGCTGAGTCCAGACATTTTATTTTTAAGTTACCGCCAACTGCTAGAAAAAAAAACCCCCAGAAACGTTGCCGGGTCTGTTTTAAAAACGGGAAAAGGACAGACACCCCTTTTCACTGTCCTGATTGCCCTTCGAAACCAGGACTGTGTGTAGGAACATGTTTCAAGCTGTACCACACAGAACAGTTGTAAGAAGTGTTCCTGAATTTTTATTTTATTTTCTGTTTCTTTGGAAAGCAGCCATTTTTTTGTTAGTCAGTTTCCTTCCCCCAAATCTCCATTTAGATTCTATTTGCAGGAGTCAGTTTAAAGATTGCTGCTAAATGTACATTTGCTACCTGCACATTTGGCCTAACAAGTTTTCTGGCAGTAACACATAACCAGCTGGCCAAAACCAGATGACGTGTGCATAAAAACCAGAATAAAGAAAATACCACTACACTTTCTTTGGGGGGCAAAATGGTTGGGGGAAAGAAGTCAAAACACCCCATCCTCTATAACATTTGATGTCTACTTTATAAAAATATATACTATACATATTGTCATGATGGTAACATTAACTGGGGGCTACAAAAATATGTCAAACTGAAGATAGACCAAGCATACCTATATATCAAGTTGAAAAAGTGACATGTACAAGTTCTGATTGTTGCCTTTTGGCCCCCAAACAACCCGGCAACCATATACATGGGGGGTATCACTGTACTCAAGAGATGTTGCTGAACATATTGGCGTGTTGTTTGGCAGTGACACATAACAGGATCTGAATTCATGCCTAAAGTAGAATGTGTGTGAAAAAAACAGAAAATAATACTAACTCAATGTTTGACAAAGCCTGGTGGTAGAATTAGTGCATGGAAAGTGTAAAAATTCCACCATGTGAAATACCCTAGGGTGTCTACTTTTCAAAAATATATGGCTTGATGGGGGTAAAATACATTGGCTCAAATGGGACATGGGCGCAGGTTGATTACATGTCAAAATTCCAAGTTGGGAAACTGATAAGCGCACCTGCCAAACGTGGCCTTTTAGCCCCCAAATAACCCGACAAGCATATGCATGGGTGGTATCACTGTATTCAGGAGATCTTGCTGAATACATATTGGGGTGTTGTTTGGCAGTGACACATAACATGATCTGTTAATTCATGCCTAAAGTACAATGTGTGTGAAAAAACCAGAAAAAAAATTACTAACTCAATGTTTGACAAAGCCTGGTGGTAGAATTAGTGCATGGAAAGTGTAAAAATTCCACCATGTGAAATACCCTAGGGTGTCTACTTTTCAAAAATATATGGTTTGATGGGGGTAAAATACATTGGCTCAAATGGGACATGGGCGCAGGTTGACTACATGTCAAAATTCCAAGTTGGGAAACTGATAAGCGCACCTGCCAAACGTGGCCTTTTAGCCCCCAAAGAACCCGACAAGCCTATGCATGGGTGGTATCACTGTATTCAGGAGATCTTGCTGAATACATATTGGGGTGTTGTTTGGCAGTGACACATAACATGATCTGTTAATTCATGCCTAAAGTACAATGTGTGTGAAAAAAACAGAAAAAAAATTACTAACTCAATGTTTGACAAAGCCTGGTGGTAGAATTAGTGCATGGAAAGTGTAAAAATTCCACCATGTGAAATACCCTAGGGTGTCTACTTTTCAAAAATATATGGCTTGATGGGGGTAAAATACATTGGCCGGCTTCAAAAATGTCCCAAATAGGACATGCATGCAGGTTGACTACATGTCAAAATTCCAAGCTGGGAAACTGATATGCGCACCTGCAAAATGTGGCCTTTTAGCCCCCAAACAACCCAAAACACCTATACATGGGGGGTATCCCTGCACTCGGGAGATGTTACTGAACACATATTGGGGTGTTGTTTGGCAGTGACACATAACAGGATCTGTTAATTCATGCCTAAAGTACAATGTGTGTGAAAAAAACAGAAAAAAAAAATACTAACTCAATGTTTGACAAAGCCTGGTGGTAGAATTAGTGCATGGAAAGTGTAAAAATTCCACCATGTGAAATACCCTAGGGTGTCTACTTTTCAAAAATATATGGTTTGATGGGGGTAAAATACATTGGCCGGCTTCAAAAATGTCCCAAATAGGACATGCATGCAGGTTGACTACATGTCAAAATTCCAAGCTGGGAAACTGATATGCGCACCTGCAAAATGTGGCCTTTTAGCCCCCAAACAACCCAAAACGCCTATACATGGGGGGTATCCCTGCACTCGGGAGATATTACTGAACACATATTGGGGTGTTGTTTGGCAGTGACACATAACAGGATCTGTTAATTCATGCCTAAAGTACAATGTGTGTGAAAAAAACAGAAAATAATACTAACTCAATGTTTGACAAAGCCTGGTGGTAGAATTAGTGCATGGAAAGTGTAAAAATTCCACCATGTGAAATACCCTAGGGTGTCTACTTTTCAAAAATATATGGTTTGATGGGGGTAAAATACATTGGCCGGCTTCAAAAATGTCCCAAATAGGACATGCATGCAGGTTGACTACATGTCAAAATTCCGAGCTGGGAAACTGATATGCGCACCTGCAAAATGTGGCCTTTTAGCCCCCAAACAACCCAAAACACCTATACATGGGGGGTATCCCTGTACTCGGGAGATGTTACTGAACTCATATTGGGGTGTTGTTTGGCAGTGACACATAACAGGATCTGTTAATTCATGCCTAAAGTACAATGTATGTGAAAAAAACAGAAAAAAATTACTAACTCAATGTTTGACAAAGCCTGGTGGTAGAATTAGTGCATGGAAAGTGTAAAAAATCCACCATGTGAAATACCCTAGGGTGTCTACTTTTCAAAAATATATGGTTTGATGGGGGTAAAATACATTGGCCGGCTTCAAAAATGTCCCAAATAGGACATGCATGCAGGTTGACTACATGTCAAAATTCCAAGCTGGGAAACTGATATGCGCACCTGCAAAATGTGGCCTTTTAGCCCCCAAACAACCCAAAACACCTATACATGGGGGGTATCCCTGCACTCGGGAGATGTTACTGAACACATATTGGGGTGTTGTTTGGCAGTGACACATAACAGGATCTGTTAATTCATGCCTAAAGTCCAATGTGTGTGAAAAAAACAGAAAAAAAAAATACTAACTCAATGTTTGACAAAGCCTGGTGGTAGAATTAGTGCATGGAAAGTGTAAAAATTCCACCATGTGAAATACCCTAGGGTGTCTACTTTTCAAAAATATATGGTTTGATGGGGGTAAAATACATTGGCCGGCTTCAAAAATGTCCCAAATAGGACATGCATGCAGGTTGACTACATGTCAAAATTCCGAGCTGGGAAACTGATATGCGCACCTGCAAAATGTGGCCTTTTAGCCCCCAAACAACCCAAAACACCTATACATGGGGGGTATCCCTGTACTCGGGAGATGTTACTGAACTCATATTGGGGTGTTGTTTGGCAGTGACACATAACAGGATCTGTTAATTCATGCCTAAAGTACAATGTATGTGAAAAAAACAGAAAAAAAATTACTAACTCAATGTTTGACAAAGCCTGGTGGTAGAATTAGTGCATGGAAAGTGTAAAAATTCCACCATGTGAAATACCCTAGGGTGTCTACTTTTCAAAAATATATGGTTTGATGGGGGTAAAATACATTGGCCGGCTTCAAAAATGTCCCAAATAGGACATGCATGCAGGTTGACTACATGTCAAAATTCCAAGCTGGGAAACTGATAAGCGCACCTGCAAAATGTGGCCTTTTAGCCCCCAAACAACCCAATACACCTATACATGGGGGGTATCCCTGTACTCGGGAGATGTTGCTGAACACATATTGGGGTGTTGTTTGGTAGTGACACCTAACAAAATCTGTGAATTTATACCTGAATTGCAATTTATGTGAAAAAAATAAAAAAAAATAAACTACCTATGCAAAGTTTGACAAAGGTTTGTGGTAAAATGGCTGCATAGAAAGTATCAAAATATTCTTAGATGAATACCCTGGGTTATCTAGTTTAAGAAAAATATATACATGTGGGGTGTTTTTTTGGAGATTTATGACATAACAGTGTTACAATGTCACTATTGATACATTTGAAAAATGTAAATTTTGAAACCGCAATTTCCTACTTGTACTTATAGCCCTATAACTTGCATATAAAAGCAAAAAAACACGTAAACATTGGGTGTTTTTAAACTAAGGACAAAATGTTTAATCTATTTAGCAGTTTGTTTCATTCGATTTTGTAGATCAGTAAAATATTTTTTAAGTAGAAGTCAAAAAACAAGTTTTTTTGTTTTTTTTTCACCATATTTTACTATTTTGTTTAAATTAAATTATATGACATGATAAAAATAATAGTATGTAAAGAAAGCCCCTTTTGTCCTGAAAAAAACAATATATAACTTGTATGGGAACAGTAAATGAGAGAGCGGAAAATTACAGCTAAACACAAACACCACAAAAGTGTTAAAATAGCCCTGGTCCTTAACGTACAAACATCGCAAAAACAGTACGGCCCTGAAGGGGTTAAACTGCAATTGGATAAATACTTGCAAAAACACAACATACAGGGATACAATTTCTAATTAGTGGGGTAATAGCTGCTTGATCCAAGGAGACATCTGACTTCTATTTTGGTGTCATGAAGGAATTTTTCCCTAGTTTGTTGCAAAATTGGAAGCGCTTCAGACTGGGTTTTTTGCCTTCTTTTGGATCAACAGCAACAACATATGTGAGGAAGGCTGAACTTGATGGACGCAAGTCTCTTTTTAGCTATGTAACTATGTAACCCCTTAGTGACCAGACCGTTTTTCAATTTTCTTACCATTAAGGACCAGGGCTGTTTTTACATTTCTGCAGTGGTTGTGTGGAAAATATATGCAAGGCCGAGGGCCGGTGGTAAGCAAACACCACCCAGAAGGAGTAAGTAAAGCTAGTGGATACAGCCAGGGAAAGGAACATGAAGCAGAAGCCACTGATGTTCACCCAAGTGAACAAGTCAAAGGCATGAAAAGCAGACTGACTTGGGGAGTCAGAGAAGACAACTGAAGGAATATTAAACAATTAATCTGTCAGTATTGTATAAGTTGAATTATTTTGTAAATGTAGTAGCAAGCTCTTTTGCAGAACCGCTTACAAAACATAACTGAAAGGAAGTCACAAGCTATAACAGTTTCTATGTAAAAGGATGCGCTTAACCACAATGTACATGGGATATTTTGTAAGAATAGATTATTGAATATTGAACGTAACAGCAGAACCTACTTCCTCTTTTATGTATCTCGTGTAACCTTTTTGGAAAGCAAATTGTGTGTCTGGTTATTACGCTTCCATAATTCTTCCCTGAATATTCAGCTGACAATCGAGGGTTGGAGAACCGTGACCAGAGTGTCAGGATTCACACCGTGACCTCCAGACTGCCAGACGGGGTCGCCCCTTTATTGCCCGAAGAGGGATTTGAACCTGTGCACTCGGCAGTTCTGAACCTGCTCTATTACCTCTGAACCATTTCAGGACTGTGGATAATTCCCGTCTAATCTTGAATTGCCTGCAGCACTAGGGGGCTGGACTTCACCTGGCTCAGACCTGTCAGTTACTCTCCAGCTGAATCTGTTTCCTAATCAACAAGGTATAAGACACTGCCCCTCCCTAAGGGCAGTGTCAGTTCAATGACTCTGGTTAGAGTATTGCTATTCCACGTTCCAGTATTGTCCTGACCTTGGATTGCTACTCGTTTTGTACCCTGACCTCTGGCATACCTTGACCTCGGCTCGCTACTCGTATCTCCTGATTTCTGGCACCCTCTGACCATTGGCTTACCTACGACTATTCTCCTGGATTCCCTTTTCTGTACTGCGACTTCAAGCATTCACCTGCACAGCCCCCGTGCACAGATTCACAGGCCAGGTGAGTTCTACCTTGACCACCTTGGCCTGTGTCTAATTGCAAGGGTGAGCATTTATCTCTGCATGTTGGACTCCCAGCAAGGTAAGCCTGACAGATTGAACTGACCATTATGGAGTCCACAGAGATAATGCTCACCTCCCTTGCTCAGCAAGGTTCCAGCCTGACCCAGACTGTTTTGGAGCTACAGCAGGAAGTTTTATTTCTTAAAGGCACAGTACGCCCAGTCCCAGAACCGGTTACAGTTATGCACTCAGCTAGCGACCCTGCTGTCTGTAATCCTGAAAAGTTTTCTGGAGATTGATCCAAATACAGGGAGTTTCTTAATTCCTGCAAGTTATTAATTTATCTAAAACCTCGATCTTATCCCACTGAAAGATCTAAGGTTTGTTCAGTTATCTCCTTCCTAAGAGGTGAACCTATGGCCTGGGCCCACTCATTTTTGGAAAATGATGATACCATCTTAGACTCATTGGACGAGTTCTTTGAAGCTATGTCTCTTCTTTATGAAGATCCTAACAAACAGTCTACTGCTGATTTAACCATCAGAACCCTTCAGCAAAAACATAGACCTGTCGAAGATTACATTGCTGAGTTTAAAAGATGGGCAATAGAAACTCAATGGAACGATATAACCCTGCGCAACCAATTTCGAATTGGGTTATCCAAAGGAGTAAAGGATGAACTTTCTAGAACTGAACTTCCTACTACATTAAACGCGCTGATTCAACTATCAATCAGCATTGACCGAAGGCTTAGAGAAAGAAAGGCCGAAAAAGCTCTCTCGGGTTCATCATGGGAAAAACCATTGTTACCAATTGAACCTATGGATAGCAAGACCGCTGTGCCTAAACCAGCACCACGTCCCAGAGGATCACAGATTCCCAGAAACAAAGGGAATCTGTACCAATACCACAAAACCGTGTTGCCTCATATTGCTCCTGTTCCTAGGAAGGCCCCAGAGGAATCTTACCTTCCTCTTGACTCAGATGAGCCTATGGAAATAGGATTGGTCCAGCCCAAAGTGACTAGCGAAGAAAGAGACCGGCGGAGAAATCATGGCCTTTGTTTTTACTGTGGTGAAAGGGGGCACTTTATCTCATTCTGCCCAATTCGCCCTCATCGACCAGAAACTGTTCAAGTTGGGGTTATGCATACCCATCCGGACAACTCTGCACCTCTGCCTGAGAAACACCAAAGTCGCTGTCAGTCTGGTCCACGCTCCGTGACACATAAGAGTACTCAGACCACGGTAGTTTAATACAACCTGTGTTTCTTTAGAATCAGCTACCGGTACCCCTGAAAAATCTCTACCTCCTGCTCCAGACACATCTGTACCTCTTCTTGATGAATCTACTATTCAAGAAAGAGCAAGCACCTCCACCACTTCCTACCTACCCAAAGGAGAACCACCTCCAGAGGACTCACCTAAGGAAAAAGTTTCAGATAAAATGGCTCCTGGGACAAAGGTTATTTCCGCCTGCACCAAGCCTCTGAATGGCCCAGACCTCTCTCCATCAGTACCCGACACTGCTACCCCAAAGTCCCCGACTGAGGGTCTCCGCTCTGGAAACTTTGACTACAAGGACTTCTTAAGAGATACAGAGTCCGAAGACGAGGATTACAGTTCCCAAAAATAATCTGTTCACGCCCAGAGTGCGTTCTTAAGGGGAGGGTACTGTCAGGATTCACACCGTGACCTGCAGACTGCCAGACGGGGTCGCCCCTTTATTGCCCGAAGAGGGATTTGAACCTGTGTACTCGGCAGTTCTGAACCTGCTCTATTACCTCTGAACCATTTCAGGACTTTGGATAACTCCTGTCTAATCTTGAATTGCCTGCAGCACTAGGGGGCTGGACTTCACCTGGCTCAGACCTGTCAGTTACTCTCCAGCTGAATCTGTTTCCTAATCAACAAGGTATAAGACACTGCCCCTCCCTAAGGGCAGTGTCAGTTCAATGACTCTGGTTAGAGAATTGCTATTCCACGTTCCAGTATTGTCCTGACCTTGGATTGCTACTCGTTTTGTACCCTGACCTCTGGCATACCTTGACCTCGGCTCGCTACTCGTATCTCCTGATTTCTGGCATCCTCTGACCATTGGCTTACCTACAACTATTCTCCTGGATTCCCTTTTCTGTACTGCGACTTCAAGCATTCACCTGCACAGCCCCCGTGCACAGATTCACAGGCCAGGTGAGTTCTACCTTGACCACCTTGGCCAGTGTCTAAATGCAAGGGTGAGCATTTATCTCTGCATGTTGGACTCCCAGCAAGGTAAGCCTGACACAGAGGGACCGAGTCACCAGAGTAGCAGATTTACCTTTCAGCTTGGTGTCAGTAAGTGGGATTGTAGCCAAGCCATTGCGGTGAGTAGTAATTCCTTGTGTCTATCTTGACGCCCTGAATCTCTGATCCCCATGGTTTTGTAAGCCTACATCATTTTAGGAAAGGTTATTTAGTATATGTGTTTCATGTGACTCAGTTTACGTAAGGTCCCGTTAAATAGTCTAGTAAGGGAACTAGACAGGATATATATATTTCTAGTAAGTGAACTAGATAGGTCTAGTAAGAGAACTAGACAGGAATAGACTAAGGTGTCTATAAGTGAATATACTAGGATAAAAGAAAAAGTGTACACAGATAAATAGGTTCACCGTGTCCACCCTCTAATTGTCATTAGTTAAATCTTGTGGTGGTTGTGAGTGTGAATAAGTGTTTGAAAGATTTGTCCTAGGAATGGGAAATAACATTGTGACGAAGTGCCCTTCGCCGCTTGGGCCTGGAGAGGACTGCTTGCCAGCCTCTTGCCATGTGATTATGGTCCCTGGGACATTGGGCCCTTTAAAAACAGTATTCGGCCCTAACAGAGTGCATGTCACTCATTCTGGCCCTTTAAATACAGTGGGGCCATTCGGTACTTGCCCTGTGTGAGCAGTGATACCCCCCAGATAGCTATGCCATGGAGCCTATTCATATAATGAAAGACTTTGGCTCCATGGCAATTAAACTGTATTTGTGTGGTCTGCGTGCCATTCAACTAATAATGTGCACGCAGCCCTGAGCTATCTGGGGATATGTTACATGTCTGTGTTTAATGTATAAAAAGTAACTTTTTTGTATTTTAAAGTGTTGTACTGTCTTTGTGTAACCATGTGCTCAATGGAGTCTGCCTCTATCCCTGGATAATTGGATTACTTCCCCTCATTGTCTCCAGGATAGAGGCCTCTGTGAAACCTGTGTGAGCCAGATTTTGCCATGCTGCCAGGGGTTTTAAAAGATACTTTACTAACTTTTGAACCCCTGGTCTGATTCATGCCATTTTTTAATATGTTGTTCCCCTGAAGGGATTGATTGTGGATATGTATTTTTATGCGAATGTGATGTATATTTTGGGAGTTATGAATGTTGTGTAAAAACTGTATTTTCCCTACCTATGATAATTGTATTTTCCTGTGTGTACAGATAATTAGTTTACAGGTAGAGGGGAGGGCTATGTGTGGGATGTAACTATTGTGTGATTGGTTAATGTACGTTACTGTGTGTGTCCCTCCCCTTCATGGGAGCACCTAATAAAAAGGGCTGCAAGCTAGCAGCCAGAGAGTTCTATTTTTACCCTCAACTTGAGTCCTGTCTCTTATTGGGGGAATCTGC
This sequence comes from Pelobates fuscus, assembly GCF_036172605.1. Lineage (NCBI taxonomy): Eukaryota > Metazoa > Chordata > Amphibia > Anura > Pelobatidae > Pelobates > Pelobates fuscus. The sequence goes on along the minus strand of NC_086323.1, from coordinate 206,806,491 downwards.
TACAAGGGATTGCTATGCTAGGCATATTCCCTTGCTATAGTCACTGAGCTCTTGTAAGAGCTTGTTCCGGCTTCGTTCTGAAGGGAGATAGCTGCAGCCTGCGGTGCTTATGGTGTCTGGTGGAGTGCTTGGAGTCCTCTGGAAGCGCTAGGAGCATCTTTCAACGGAGGTACCCAGTCGGGGTGCCAGGCGATCCGTTACAAACATGTAAGAATATGAAGTAGTTAACTTTTCTTGTTCATATGTATTTTATGCTTAGATAAGGTTTATAATCATTAGTGCCGACTGTAAGGATATGAAATAGTTAAACTCTTTTTGCTTTATTCTTTATGTCACATAGAAGTATAAGTTTATTACTCTGTTTTATTGTAAGTTATTTTACATGGGATCTGTGTGCCTGGTATGATTGTTACTTTAATACCATAAGCCCACTACACTTTCTATGAGAGTGGGATAAGTGTAAATGTGTTGCATTATTTGCATGATAAGCTCAGTATTTTTATACTGAGACAAAAAGTCACTTCATTAGTATTTGAACGTTAATTCCCCGTATGGGATTTATTGTATAGAACACCAATCAGCACATCTTCCCTGCCCTGTGTGTTTGTTGCAAAGGATCCATACTGTAAATATGATTTTTGTTTGTAAATAAGAGAGCAACATTTACATTTTCAGTGGTCCAACACATGCTTCATTTTGTGCTGTAAGCTAACCTTTTTATTGCTACAGATGCCTACTGCATATGTGTTGTGTCTTCTATGTCTCACAATATATGTGTTCTTTTAAATTGTGGTATATAGCCTGAATCAGAGATCATGGACGAAGGTTTCTACCTGTTTTACTAAGGCTCTTGGAGACTGACCGGTCTAAGGTTTGCCGTGCCTTTTAACATGGTATAGTATACATTTTTAAGTCTCAGAGTTCTGAAACCTATACAAGATGTGTAAAAAATCAAACTTATCGCTGTAAATTATATATAAAAACACCTGTATCCCACAGTAAGTTAGATTATACACAAAAAAATAATGAAAAACTTGCTTAAGAGTCCATAAAGTTCTAGAAGGGGTTAATCTTGTGTTGTAGTAGGAGATGTAACATCAACAGATACAATGTAGCTTTTTCCGTGGGTAGTACCTTCAAAGGATACAAAAAAGGCTTGCATAGTGTAAAACTGTTTTAATAATAAAAAGATACCCTTACATTAGCAAGTGGTGATACTTGTCTCCAAGATATCACAAATACACATTGTAAAGTCAGAGGCTGAACAGCCGTTTACCGTCCGCTGCTCTCAGCAATTCAAAATTCCCGCCCGATCTCAGCGCTGATACGGTGGGGTATAGTCTGTAGAATAGGAGCGTTTAGCGTGTGATCGATTCCAAGCCGGCTGTGTACATCAGACCTCTGTATCCGATAGCACTTCAACGCGTTTCGCCCGCTCTGCCGGGCTTTTTCAAGATAGTGTATCGGCTAAACGGAACGTTCTTAAATACATTCCAATCTGATCAATTCATAATAGACCGCTGGTGGTCTCATAATTTTAACACATAAAATGCAGGAAATAAAGGGAATACTATCCTTCTTAATCATAGAACACATCACATACAAGTGTCTAATGTAAACAATAAAATATAGAAATAACGTTATTGCACATGACATGTATTAATACAGAAAAAACTAAAATTCATTACAAATCAAAGGGCAGGTAATATACTTATATGCACAATTACCTAAATTAACCCCTAAACTTCCATCATTCATACCTACTAATGGAGAAGGCATATTAACGAGTAAGAGAGATGAAAAAGTGGAGAAGTTACCCAAAGATGAAGTATATAATTGAAAAAATTGGTAAAAAGTAGTGAAAAATGATACAGCAAATGTGTATATTAGGGTAAATTGCCCATATTAACCCTTTAGAAATATTCATAAAATAAAGGAACACACCCATACCATAAAACACACCCATACCATAAAACACACCCATACCATAAAACACACCCATACCATAAAAGGATAATAGGGATCGAAGAAATGTCATTTCTTTTAATATGCAAAGGCAGGACAAATACCCCATATTGCTTTTTATGGCTCTAAATAACGCCCAATAGTGCAAAGTATCAAGAGTGGATGATATAGAACTAAAAATGATTGAAACATGGTGTGCCATGCTCGCATAAAGCTATTCAAAAATGGCTCGCCTTAAGTTTAAAAGAATTCAAGTCTAGGCACCATATATAGAAGCTGGTTACAGAATACTTGCAAGTTTTAGGTCCACATTCATGCCCAGTGGAGCCCAAGTTTTTAAGCCAAAAATCCAAGACATTTCTTGGTATATTAGTTTCTTAGCCAGTTCTCCCCCTCTCCATGGAACGTTAACCTTTTGTATTCCACAGAAAGTTAGACAACCTGGGTCACTCCCATGGTGTTCCATGAAGTGTTTAGACACAGAGTGTTTATCACATTTTCTTTTTAAGTTATATATATGCTCATTGAGTCTAGTCTTCAACATCCTTTTAGTTTGCCCTACATATTGTAGTCCACATGGACATCCTAGGAGATATACAACTTGTTTGGAGTGACACGTAATACACTCCTTTATGTTGTATGACTTCTTGGTGACTGAGGACTCAAAGCTAGAGATTCCTCTGAAGGGGGACTTGTGGTTTTACACACACTGCAGTTTCCACACTTGAAGAAACCTTTTCCTGTATTCAGAAAGTGCGTTTTAGGTTTCAACTGTCTATAGCTGTGTACCAACTGGTTTTTAATTGTTGGTGCACCCCTAAAAATTATTCTTGGTTGTTGAGGTAGGAGGGGAGCTAAGATTGGATGTTTATGTAGAAGGTGACAGTTCTTCTTAAAAATGTTGCATGACTGCTATAATTAAAAATAATGGGGCACTTAAAATCCTGTGAATCCCCCTTATCCTTCTTAGATGGATTTATAAGAGTGGTTCTCTCCAAGTCCTTAACTTTGTCAAGTGCCAATTCTAAAAGCTCAGGTTCCTATGCTTTCTCTATAAATTGTTGTTTGACCCTCTCTAGCTGTTGTTCACAGGTTATGGGGTCCGTGCAATTCTTTGTTATTCGTTGGAACTGTCCATATGGGACATTCGTCAGCCATGGTGGATGATGGCAACTTGTTCTTAGGATAAAGCTATTCACGTCAACCATCTTAAAAAAGGTTTTTGACTTCAGGTTCCCCTCTTCTACGTAAAGGACTAGGTCAATAAAATCCACACTAATGGTGCTTTCAATTATTATTATTTGAAAGTACAATAAAATACAATAAACTTTGCTGGTATCAGACAAAGTGTAAACATCTCTAATGAGACAGGAAGGGGTGTTTTATAAACCCCTACATACTTAACCCTGAATAGGGCTATAACACATACAAATCACCTTGCTGGTATACGCGGAGTTTTATCGTTGTGTTTGTATATGCATTTTGTATCACACAGCTATGTTACATTGCTGTCAGCCTCCCCAGGTTTGTCTTATTAAGAGTTTATAAGTATGTAGGGGCAGCACCCCTTCCTGTCTCATTAGAGATGTTTACACTTTGTCTGATACCAGCAAAGCTTATTGTATGTGTAGAAGCCCTATAAAGGGTTAAATGTGAAAGGGTTTATAAAACACCCCTTCATGTCTTATTGGAGATTCTTGGCTGATATCATCATATCTAATGGCTAGTGTAGGAACTCACCTTTTGAGGCTTGCCTTGACGTGGCCGGTGAGCTTATATATTCAAATGGCCATTGGAATAAAAGCTAAAGAGCCTCCATTTTGTTTAAATGTATTTGGGGATTTAGGCCAGAGCGCAGGTAACATTCTCTTTGTTTTACTATAAACATATAGCAAGCATTCCAGACACGGCCATTCCAAAATATGGCTGGGGATGGTGGGCAATGACTTTTGGTTATGTTAAGCCTAATTATATATTAACTTATTTATTCAAGCCGTGGACACATTTATCCATAAATCAGTAATGTGGTGATTATTTGGGGAGGGGATTGTTGGGGAGTTTTAGATCTACCTGCCCTTATCGCGACAATACACATGCCATGTGGGCAATGTGGCATGGATGTGGGTATAAACATATAGCAAGCAATCATATTTGTATTGTATTAAAATGTAGCAATGCGGTTTTATTAGCCATGAGAGAGGCCGTGGCTACATTATCTTGACACCATTACAGGTTTACATTTGTACAAACATTCAGCACATACTGCGTAACAGGAAAATATTTACACAACAAAATATTTCTACTACAACAACCACTAAATATTAGAGGGAACATTGTGTACTGATCTCATTAATTTCTACATGAAAACGGTCTTTATACAGATATAGTGCTGACTGAATAGGAACACAGTGGGATTTTACGGATTTGGCAGTTTTTTAAATTACATTAATCATTATAGCTCCCATCACACTCAGTCAGCTAATATTCAATAATAATCAGCCGGTACACATAAAGACACACACATTCACATACAGGCATAAAACACATGATGGGAATTGTAGTCGAGAGCAGCTATCAGTACCAGAGCTGACATTACAGTATACCTACTTACATGCCTCTGTGGATTGTGTTACGTAGGATGTACCAAGAGACAACCACACGTTCGAGTGGAAGAGCATATACGTTATATAAACACGGGATTTAAGGGACACAGTGTGTCTCAACACTTTAATATTAAACATGACAGCAATCCGGGATTTACATTATTAGGTATACATACAGTGACAAGTGATTGGAGGGATGGAGCCGGGGCAGCGACCTGAGACAAGGAAACAAAGGAACGACAGCCCAGTGTATCTGACATTTCAGATACAATAAACTCTAACTCTCATCACAATCAGACAACACAAACTCACACACACACACACGGATTGGAATTAAAACACAATCTCTAACATGCAGGATACAGGCTGTGACTATAGTTTAATTATAGAGATGTCTGTCTGTATTGAGTAATTCTGCATTAATGTCAGTAACATTCACCCACAATCACACACAGTGACACACAGAGCAGATGTTGCTTAGTAACAGGCTCCGCCCATACTCAGGTAAAGTGGGCAGAGCTAACACTGTTGTGATGCTCCGCCCACACCCAGATCAGTATTACCGGCTCGTGATTCCCACTCCGGGATTAAATCTCTTTAATTAGATTAATAAATCATTCAATACATTCTCAGCCAGGTATTGCCCCCATATACCCCGAATATAGCATGAAGCGGCTCAGTGAAGGTGGCAGTGAAGGTGTGTAAGTGTCTGATGGGGTCACACAGATCATAAAAGGACAGCCGCCCGGCCTCGTAGTCCAGGAATATCCCGAATCTCCGGCTGGAAGGGGGGTGGGGGGGAGGTAACTGGATTCTCTTACTGTCATGTCTCACATAATACTGATTATTATACCAGCTCCTTCTCAAACCCCAGGACTTGATATTCCATCCAATCTCTGACTGACGTCCTTTCCTGGCTATACTGCGATAGGCCATCCCTACCACCCATCCCCCTGATTCACTGCCCTCCACTTCCCAGTAATGTCGCCCTGAGGAGAAACTCCTGGAGCTTAAAACCTGATTAGACTGAAATCTCTCTGGTGTTTCTGGGCCACTCTGGTTTATTCTTGACCTGGATACAGTTTTCATATCACCTGATACAGTTACATTATTACCAGCCGTGTTTACATCCAGTAACATATCTGAAGCCGTGTTTAACCCCAGTAACATGTCTGAAGCCGTGTTTACATCCAGTAACATGTCTGAAGCCGTGTTTACCCCCAGTAACATGTCTGAAGCCGTGTTTACACCCAGTAACATGTCTGAAGCCGTGTTTACACCCAGTAACATGTCTGAAGCCGTGTTTACCCCCAGTAACATGTCTGAAGCCGTGTTTACCCCCAGTAACATGTCTGTAGCCGTGTTTACCCCCAGTAACATGTCTGTAGCCGTGTTTACCCCCAGTAACATGTCTGAAGCCGTGTTTACCCCCAGTAACATGTCTGAAGCCGTGTTTACCCCCAGTAACATGTCTGAAGCCGTGTTTACATCCAGTAACATGTCTGAAGCCGTGTTTACACCCAGTAACATGTCTGAAGCCGTGTTTACCCCCAGTAACATGTCTGAAGCCGTGTTTACATCCAGTAACATGTCTGAAGCCGTGTTTACACCCAGTAACATGTCTGAAGCCGTGTTTACCCCCAGTAACATGTCTGAAGCCGTGTTTACACCCAGTAACATGTCTGAAGCCGTGTTTACCCCCAGTAACAAGTCTGAAGCAGTGTTTACCCCCAGTAATATATTAGCCGGTACATGGCGCTGTCTCTTTACTCCGGTCACAATCCCAGCTAATCCTGAGTGTAAGGTCACTGAGATCAGACCCACATCCAGATCCCCTACAGCACGGACCTTGTTATCATCTCTCTCTCTGTCCTCATTATCTCCCTCCTCAGTATCACAATAGTCAGCGCTGTCTGATTCCCGTCCTTGTAAGACAGTTAATGGGTCCATCATGTTACACAGCTCCTCAATGTGACCCATCTTCCTGGACAGATCCTCCTTCTTTATTTCCAGCTGCCGGATTAGATCTGAGACTCGGAGTGAGACCTGCTCTTTCTGCCTGGAGATCTCACTCAGGACTCGCTGCTGTAGAGCTTCCAGCTGTTCCCTGATACCCCTAATCAGGGCAGTGACTTCCTCTGTTACCCCAGCTGCTTTATCTGACACTTCTCTCCTGAGCTCCTGCAGGCTCTGGACTCTTTTCTCAGCCTCCTCTCTCTTTAAGGTCAGTTTCTGCAGAATATTTCTCAGTTTCTCCTTCTTCTTCTCAGAGGCCTCATTCAGAGTCTCCACCGCGTGTCCCCTGTGCTCTCCAACTGAGCAGTACACACAGATAAAGGCAGCATCCTCAGAGCAGTAATACTCCAGGACCTTCTTGTGGACGGAGCATTTTCTGTCTCCCAGTGAAGTGGTGGGTTCAGTTAGGACATGTTCTGCTGTCTGGCTGTGTTTCTTTAAGTGTTTATTACACAGAGAAGCTTCACACAGCAGACATGTTTTAGCAGCCGGTACAGGAGAGTCACAGTAAGTACAGGCGATCCCAACCTCCTCCTGCTCTGGGTGAGTAGATAGGAAACTCTCCACTATGTTACGCAGTTTTAGAGCTCTTTGCAGGTCTGGTCTTGTGTTAAATAATTTTCTGCATTCAGGACAGGAATGTCCTCTCACCCCCTGTGTGTCCAGCACATTGTCAATGCAGACCCGGCAGTAGCTATGTCCACATGTCAGGATTACAGGATCTGTATAAATGTTCAGACAGATGGAGCAGGTCAGCTCGTCTCTCAGATCAGCAGACGCCATCACTGGAAGCAGGAACAAGAAACTAAACTTAAAGTTTGTCATTTCTCAGAAATCAGTGAGTCATTGTATACTATATTCCACACCCAGGGGGCGGACAGTTTGTATCATAGGATTTAACTTCCTGACTGTTAACCCTGAGAGTTCCTGATGATCTGTCTTTTCTATAACACAATATTCAGAGCGTATAAACTGCAATTTTATAGCATGACAGGAGGCTTCATATTTGCTTAAAGGGACTCTATAGTCACCATATAAAAGCAAGAAAGACAGGTCCCCCAGCCTTCCTTCTTGCTTTTATATGTACTTTCATTTATTAAAAATAAATTTCGAGGTGTTTTTATATTAAAAACTTACCTCCGTTCCAGCGCCGAGCTCCCCGCTAGGCCGCGCCCCCTTTTTCGTCAAAATGACGAAATCGCGGGGCCCAATGGGACGGCTTCGCGCTGCACCAATCGCGTTCTTCATAGAGCGGCATTGAATGCCGCCCTATGAAGAACCTGAGCGCTTTACCGCGCATGTGCGCGGAATGCGCGTTCGCGAGCTGAGCTGTCTGACTGACAGCTCAGCTCGCTTTCTAAAATTATCAATAAGGGGGGGGACCTACTGTCCCCCCCCGGCCCCCACCCCTGTGCGGCGGGTGGGGGCCCTAAAATTATCAATAAGGGGGGACCTACTGTCCCCCCCCGGCCCCCACCCCTGAGCGGCGGGTGGGGGCCCTACAATTATCAATAAGGGGGGGACCTACTGTCCCCCCCGGCCCCCACCCCTGTGCGGCGGGTGGGGGCCCTAAAATTATCAATGAGGGGGGGGACTTACTGCCCCCCCCCGGCCCCCACCCCTGAGCGGCGGGTGGGGGCCCTAAAATGATCAATGAGGGGGGGACCTACTGTCCCCCCCCCGGCCCCCACCCCTGAGCGGCGGGTGGGGGCCCTACAATTATCAATAAGGGGGGGACCTACTGTCCCCCCCGGCCCCCACCCCTGTGCGGCGGGTGGGGGCCCTAAAATTATCAATGAGGGGGGGGGACTTACTGTCCCCCCCCCGGCCCCCACCCCTGAGCGGCGGGTGGGGGCCCTAAAATTATCAATAAGGGGGGGGGACCTACTGTCCCCCCCCCGCCCCCACCCCTGAGCGGCGGGTGGGGGCCCTAAAATTATCAATAAGGGGGGGACCTATTGTCCCCCCCGGCCCCCACCCCTGAGCGGTGGGTGGGGGCCCTAAATACAAAGGGGGGGACCCTAGTTAACCCTCCCCCCCCCCCCAAAAAAAAATATCTCCCTACCTACCCCCCTCACCCTAAAAATAATGAGGGGGGACCATTAACTAAAAACCTGTAAAAAAAGAAAAAATGAGATAAAATCAAATTACCATTCGATGTTTTCTTTCTTCTAAAATCTTCTTTCTTCAGCCCCAAAAAAGGCCAAATAAAAATCCATAATAACCGACGCAATTAAAAAAAAAAAAAAAAAAAAACGAGCGCAAAAAAAAATAATCCATCTTCACCCATGGAGGGCTCCGCGCAGACTGAGCTCCGCAGGGCGGGGGAAGGCTTATAAAGCCTTGCCCCGCCCTGCAATTATGCTAAGAACACTCTGATTGGTGGGTTTAAGCCAATCAGAGTGCTCTTTGTCATTTTACAAGCGTGGGAAAGTTCTTTGGAATTTTCCCACGCTTGTAAAATGACACAGAGCACTGTGATTGGATGGATTTAAAGCCATCCAATCACAGTGCTCTGTGTCATTTTACAAGCGTGGGAAAGTTCTTTGGAATTTTCCCACGCTTGTAAAATGACACAGAGCACTGTGATTGGATGGATTTCAAGCCATCCAATCACAGTGCTCTGTGTCATTTTACAAGCGTGGGAAAGTTTTTTGGAATTTTCCCACGCTTGTAAAATGACACAGAGCACTGTGATTGGATGGATTTCAAGCCATCCAATCACAGTGCTCTTTGTCATTTTACAAGCGTGGGAAAGTTCTTTGGAATTTTCCCACGCTTGTAAAATGACACAGAGCACTGTGATTGGATGGCTTGAAATCCATCCAATCACAGTGCTCTGTGTCATTTTACAAGCGTGGGAAAATTCCAAAGAACTTTCCCACGCTTGTAAAATGACAAAGAGCACTCTGATTGGCTTAAACCCACCAATCAGAGTGTTCTTAGCCTAATTGCAGGGCGGGGCAAGGCTTTATAAGCCTTCCCCCGCCCTGCTGAGCTCAGTCTGCGCGGAGCCCTCCATGGGTGAAGATGGATTATTTTTTTTGCGCTCGGGTTTTTTTTTTTTTTTTTTTATTCCGTCGGTTATTATGGATTTTTATTTGGCCTTTTTTGGGGCTGAAGAAAGAAGATTTTAGAAGAAAGAAAACATCGAATGGTAAGTTGTTTTTATCTTATTTTTTTTTTCTTTACAGGTTTTTAGTTAAAGGGTCCCCCCTCATTATTTTTAGGGTGAGGGGGGTAGGTAGGGAGATAAGTTTTTTTTTGGGGAGGGGGGTGGGGGGGAGAGGGTTAACTAGGGTCCCCACCCCCTTTGTATTTAGGGCCCCCACCCACCGCTCAGGGGTGGGGGCCGGGGGGGGACAATAGGTCCCCCCCTATTGATAATTTTAGGGCCCCCACCCACCGCTCAGGGGTGGGGGCCGGGGGGGGGGGGCAGTAGGTCCCCCCCCTTATTGTGAATTTTAGGGCCCCCACCCGCCGCACAGGGGTGGGGGCCGGGGGGGGACAGTAGGTCCCCTCCCTATTGTGAATTTTAGGGCCCCCACCCACCGCTCAGGGGTGGGGGCCGGGGGAGGGGGACAGTAGGTCCCCCCCTTATTTTTTATTTTAGGGCCCCCACCCGCCGCACAGGGGTGGGGGCCGGGGGGGGGGACAGTAGCCCCCCCCCCTTATTGTGAATTTTAGGGCCCCCACCCGCCGCACAGGGGTGGGGGCCGGGGGGGGACAGTAGGTCCCCTCCCTATTGTGAATTTTAGGGCCCCCACCCGCCGCACAGGGGTGGGGGCCGGGGGGGGGCAGTATGTCCCCCCCTTATTTTTTATTTTAAGGCCCCCACCCACCGCACAGGGGTGGGGGCCGGGGGGGGACAATAGGTCCCCCCTTATTGATAATTTTAGGGCCCCCACCCGCCGCACAGGGGTGGGGGCCGGGGGGGCAGTATGTGCCCCCCTTATTTTTAGGGCCCCCACCCACTGCTCAGGGGTGGGGGCCGGGGGGGGGAGGAGAGTAGGTCCCCCCCCCCCCTTCAACCACTATTGTGGCCGGACAGCATCCCTGTGGGTTCGGGCTTCAGCTGTCAGCTGAAGCCACGCCCACAGCAGTGCTGACAGGCTGTCAGCACACAAAGCGCGTTCACAGTGCTTTGTGTGCTGATAGCCCGTCTGATGCATTCACCCAGAATGCATCGGACGAGAGGCCTTTTTAGGGCCTCTGAACTCGGAAGTCCCTCTGGTGGCCGTCTGATTGACTGCAACAAGAGGTGTTCCAAGCTTCCAATGTAAACACTGCATTTTCTCAGAAAGCACAGTGCTTACAAGAAAAAGGCTCCGGGTAGCTGTAGCACTCACCTAAACAACCTCATTAAGCTGAAGTTGTTCAGGTGACTATAGTGTCCCTTTAAGTCTCTCTTTACTAGAACTCCACAGCAGCACATTAACATAGAGAGATAAACACCAAAGACAAAAACATAAGGTATCTATATAAGGCTCCTCCTAAGCCACCATTTCCTCTTTCTTTGCTGCTCCGCATCAGTACAGGTCAGAGTACCACTGCCTCCTGCTTCTAGTGGGTGGCTTTGGGATTTAGTGTGATTTATTTATGATTGTTATGAACTATGCTTGGTTGTGAGATTTATGTGCCTTTCTGGCTCTTTTATTTTCTTTGGGGAATGTTTCCTTTACATTACTGGTAGTTTGCCATGTGTTTATTTATACAGATTACTGGTAGTTTGCTATGTGTTTAGTTATACAGATTACTGATAGATTGCCATGTGTTTATTTTTACAGATTACTGGTAGTTTACCATGTGTTTATTTATACAGATTACTGACAGTTTGCCATGTGTTTATTTATACAGATTACTGGTAGTTTACCATGTGTTTATTTATACAGATTATTGGTAGTTTACCATGTGTTTATTTATACAGATTACTGGTAGTTTACCATGTGTTTATTTATACAGATTACTGGTAGTTTATCATGTGTTTATTTATACAGATTACTGGTAGTTTGCCATGTGTTTATTTATACAGATTACTGACAGTTTGCCATGTGTTTATTTATACAGATTACTGGTAGTTTACCATGTGTTTATTTATACAGTTTACTGGTAGTTTACCATGTGTTTATTTATACAGATTACTGGTAGTTTACCATGTGTTTATTTATACAGATTACTGGTAGTTTGCCATGTGTTTATTTATACAGATTACTGGTAGTTTACCATGTGTTTATTTATACAGATTACTGGTAGTTTACCATGTGTTTATTTATACAGATTACTGGTAGTTTGCCATGTGTTTATTTATACAGATTACTGATAGATTGCCATGTGTTTATTTTTACAGATTACTGGTAGTTTACCATGTGTTTATTTATACAGATTACTGGTAGTTTACCATGTGTTTATTTATACAGATTACTGGTGGTTTACCATGTGTTTATTTATACAGATTACTGATAGATTACCATGTGTTTATTTATACAGTTTACTGGTAGTTTACCATGTGTTTATTTCTTTTGTGCCTGTTTTTTCCTTGGGAGTTTTGTTTTACCCTGTTGGCTTTATTGTTTATTCTGTTTCCTCTGACTTATTGGCCGTGGTGGTCGCCGAGAAGCGGTCTTCCGACCGCTCCCCGTGCCGACCGCCGGGACCGCGGAGAAAGACTCCTGCGGTCCCTCGTGTGTTGCCTTTGATTCCCGCCCGCCGGCTTCGTCCGCCGAGCGGGAATCCCCGTTTTGTTCTTTACCCTGCCCGCGTCCCCGCTCACTCGCTAACACTGTTATCAGAGTGGGGACGGAGCAGGGATCTACTCATTTGCCGCGGGAGCCTCCGCGACCGCGTGGTCGGGCAGCGGGTGGGCGGCTCTCCACTGTTTGCCGCGCGTGTCACTGCCTTATTAAAGGTACAGTGACTAGTTGGTCCAGTGTGTTTCCCCATCTCCTGGGCGGTTTGGGGGTGCGTATATTTTGGTGACAGCTTTCTTTTCTGTCCATGTGAGGCAGCTCTGTGAGCCCTTGCATCATAAATTAAGCCCCATATATGAGGGTCGCAGATGCAATCCCCCTCACCTCCCCTAGTTACTAAGCAATAGACTTTAGTTTTCGATTCTTTGCATGTGTGCTCGCCCTGCATGTTTTTCTATGGACATGGTTTTACGGTTTACTGGTTTTCCTGACTTCCACATGGCACTGCGTGCCTCCTGCAGGTGTCCCTGCCTGGTGTCCTTACCCACTTATTGAACTAGGACTGCTCTAATCAAGCCCCAGTTGCCTGATGGAGGTCGCACTGGCGTCCAAAGCCAGGGATTGTGGGTTCAGGCCCCATCTGGGTGGTTGAGCATGGCACTCGTATTTTGTGGCCTAATGGATCAGGCACAACCATATAAAAACTAAAGTGTTTCGCTATCTTGAAGAACCTTGCCTATAAGGATCCAGCTTCGTCTCTACCCTGCACCCTAATAGTCAAGATTCTACTACATGTCTAAAAGGATCTAGGTTTCCGCCTGCATTATACCTCTGGGTCGGTACCGCCCGTACCCTTATACTGGCCTGCCTTGTCTGTGCCCCTTGATTGGCCTGCTTTGTCTGTGCCCCTTGATTGGCCTGCTTTGTCTGTGCTCCATGATTGGCCTGCTTTGTCTGTGCCATACTATGCATGCTATTGGACTGGTGGCTCCATACCCTGGATAACGGTTTGTTGAGCCTGCATGCATTATTACTTGCCTCTGCAAACACTAGGGGTGCTGCCCCTTTTGCCTGCTAATGATACCTGTTTTCTAGCTTCGTAGGTATCAAGTATCATAGACTCAGACTTTATGGACGCCTCTGCACAGGAGCAGAATTTGCAGGCTTTACTTAATGCGGCTGTGACCGCATCTGTTGAAAAAGCCCTGGCTAGGGCCCTCCCTCAACCACATACGGACAGGGGTGTGTGTGGAACCCCTCATTTGGCAGAAGACTCAGATGAGTCAGACTCTCAGTGCGAGAGCAGGCAAGTGCGCGAACGCGCTTTTGAAAGGGTGAAGACCCTGAACCACGCTCCCGGACGGGCAAGACTCCGGCGAAGTGACGTGGTTTGAGGTTGACAACCTCGCCGGCCAGGCGCCACCGCCTATCGGGCGCAGGGGAGGAGGCCCCCTTAACCCCCCCCACCTTGGCCGCGCTGGATGTGTGGCGGGCAGGCCAGCCTCCCTCAGATGGAGAAGATGTTTGGGTTGAGGACCTTGGCGAGGGTCCAGGTGGACGCTGGGAAGAGGAAGACGCGCCACCGACTAGGGCCCCCACGACAATGTTGGGGGACGATACCCTTTTGGGCACTACTGGAGAACCTATGTTACAGCCTCAATCTATCCGCCGCCCCAGGTCCTCGGACTAGTCACTGCCCGACCACTTGGCACAATTCGTGCGCTACTGGGTCCGTAGACCCCTTGGAAGTGAGGCCTGCAAGAAGCTGCGGGCGGAATGCCCCAGATCGGTACTGCCGGACAGGGTGGCGGTTACCCCGGATGTTGGCCCTAACAGACGAGGCCTTCACAGAAGGTAGGGCTCTGGACCCAGCCACCATGAGGGACTGGGCACTTTGTTCCATTTGCCTGCTGGGCAATGCCACTGTGGCCCTTTGCACGGAACCCAGGAAGACAGCACTCTTCCATATGGACAACAAGCTGTCGTATTTGGGAGCTGAAGATGTGGGTCCCCTGGCTAAAGGTCTGCTGTTCAGGGAGCCTTTCGTTGAGGAACTGCAGAAACAGGTTATTCTGTTTACCTCCCGGGATAAAGCGAAGTCTTCGATCGGGAAGGTCTTCCGCCCACGGTTACCTTCAGACGTATGGGTCCTTGGGACAGTGCGGAGTTATGTCACAGACTTCCACTCTTCCCCTACACAGGTTGGATGCCCGAGGATCCCCGTCATCACAAGAGGCCAACAGCCCTTGTTGGAGGTGGAAGTTCGAGCTCCGCTAGCCAAAGGCGCGGTCCTACAGGCCCCGGATTTGGGGGGTTTCGTCAGCTCGATTTTCTCCTGGTAAGGGAGAAGTCTGTAGAATTCCGTCCAGTGATCAATTTAGGAGAAATGAACGCCTTCGTGGTATACAACCACTTCGAGATGGAGGGTATTCACCTTCTTCGATGACTTCTCTGGCCAGTAGACTGGGTCACGAGACTGGACCTAGAAGACGCTTACCTCTCCGTCCCGGTGGACGGGGCCTGTCGCAGTCCCCTCTGATTCGTATGGAGAGACTCTCCGTACCAATTCCCATGCCTCCCCTTCGGCCTCAGCTCGGCCCCTTGGTGCTTCACCAAGCTCCTGAAACCGGTGGTCACCCAATTGAGATCAGAGGCTGTACGCTGCATCATCTATCTGGACGACTTGCTTATCTTTGCGAGGACCCTGCCGGGCTCAGATTTCGGACGCGCTCTGCGTTTTCCTCGTTGGAATGCCTGGGGTTCGTGGTCATTCTGAAGAAATCGGCCTTGGAGCCTGCGCAGACGGTGGAATTCTTGGGTTTCGTAGTCGTTGCGCAAGACGGCATTCTCCGCCTGCCTGTGGCGAAGATAACGGCCATTCGGAAGGAGATCAGACGTGTTTTCGACAAGACCGGACTCCCCTCCGGAGGTTGGCTCTCCTCTTGGCCTCGATACAGGTGTTCTACCCGGGCCCACTACATTACAGGGCCATGCAGCGGCTGAAGACGCACTCTCTACGCAAGAGACCCTCTTAGGACCAGATGATCTCCCTGGCCTCGGACGTGCAGGCCGGATTGAGCTGGTGCCTCCTGCATATATCCGCCTGGAACAGCAAGGCGATATTCGGGATGACCCTGGACTCTTTCAGGGGTGCCTGGAATGTCGAGGCGTTATCGCAGTTGGCTAGTGGACTTCTCTGGGATTCCTGGGCCTCTGGGATGAGGAGGTGTTATCTCTCAACATGGAGCTCCTGGTGTCGCTGGTGCTTGGAACGGGATACCGATCCCTTTACGGGTCCTGTATCTAGTGTGCTGAATTTCTTGTCTCATCTCTTTGACCTGGGTCGGTCATATCGCTCGGTTATCGTGGTTAGATCAGCTATCTCGACGGCACATGTCCCGCTTCGAGTTTTTCCCCATCGGCCAGGATCCGCTAGTCTGCAGGCTACTGCGTGGAATGAGACTGGTGCGCCCTCCGGCGCCCAAGTATTCTTCCCTCTGGGACGTGCGTTTGGTTTTGGCGTTCTTTCGGAATTGGCCTGATAACCAGGACCTTTCTCTTCGCCGGCTTTCAGCGAAATTTGCCCTCTTGTTGTGTCTGGTTTCGTTCAGACGTGTTTCGGATGTCCGGGCCTTCGATGTCGGCGCTTTCTCGTTTTTCTCCAGAGGGGATCTCCGTCAAGGTGCTTAGACGTACCAAGTCGGAATCAACGGTTGTATCATGCCCTTACTTCTAGGACTCGCCTAAACTTCGTGTAGCGAAGGCACTGGCGCGATGGATAAGATGTCTTTTGGCTCTGGCGGGCGTGGATGCGACCTTCGGAGCGCTTTTGGTTAGGGGCGCCGCAGCTTCCGGAGCTTTTTTGGCGAGCGCTTCCCTTCAGGACATTTTGCGTTCGGCGGACGGGTCCCGTGTAGAGTTTTTTCGCCTATTTTACTTTAGACAGTCGGAACATGCTTCTTTTGCTTTGCTGTCGGAGCGTTAAAACAGCAAATATGAAGCCTCCTGTCATGCTATAAAATTGTAGATTATACTAGCTTTAGTGTAACTATAATCTTAATTTTATTAATGACAGGAGGCGAATATTTCCCACCCAATTTGATTTCTTCCCCCCCTTGTTTTGGATGGATTGCATTGATTGTATTTCTGTTGATTTGTCTGATTATCTGGGCTAGGTTGGTTAGTCTGGGGTGATGTTGTGGGAAGTGCATGTTATACTGTATTGACGGTCATTAGTATGGATTTCGTGTCTTTATTCTATCAGTACTGGATCGTGGGATTTATGTTTTATCAGTACATTTCGTTCACTAATCAGTGTTTTCGATTCTGTTTATTTCGTTTCAGTTTAATGGTTCGACTTCAGTTCATAGGATCGGCCATTTGGCGGGTTAAAGATCAAGTTCATCCATTATCCGAAGTTTTTCCAGATGACATTCATCGTTATGTTGTGAATTTTTCTTTATTTAGTTATTGTCATTGTTGTGTACGTTACGTTGTCGCAGCGTGAAAGATGAAATGGTGGCTTAGGAGGAGCCTTATATAGATACCTTATGTTTTTGTCTTTGGTGTTTATCTCTCTATGTTAATGTGCTGCTGTGGAGTTCTAGTAAAGAGAGACTTAAGCAAATATTCGCCTCCTGTCATTAATAAAATTAAGATTATAGTTACACTAAAGCTAGTATAATCTACAATTAATTGTCGTTCCTTATTGTAAGTTTATTTTCTATAGAAAGCTCTAAGTAACGTGTTACAGTGACAGTAACGGCTGCTGGCCATTTTAATGGATTCTAACCAGAGTCTGCAATGCTCTAACCGTCGTTAGTCTCCAAACAGTTCTGATTTCGGTGGGACTCTCCCTATTTGGTTCATTGGTGTCCTGCATCTGGGGGCTCTAGGGAACTTTCCCCAGCCAGCACTGAGTGAGCCATTATTGGACACATTCACCCACTGTATTGAGGGCACCAGGACCATGGAGAGAAAGCTTCAACTCTAATAATACAATAAGTTATAATAATACAATGAGCTATAATAACTGTAATAATACAATGAGCTATAATAACTGTAATAATACAATAAGCTGTAATAATATAATGAGCTGTACTAAAACAATACGTTATAATAACTGTTGTTATGGGCAAATGCAAATATTACAAGTTTTAGAATGAAATGTTGTATTTCTTAAACTGTGTACTTTGTCTTTAAAAGATATTGCAAATTGGGAGCCAAGCAGCCGAGCTAAACAGTCGCATGTCAAAAGAGCTCCCACATCTTCGGACCAAAAATCACCATTTACATACGATTGCACCCGTTTTGGGCTCCTCCCGAGGTCCAGTGGCGACAACGTAACACGATGGGGCGCAAGAGCAAGAAAATAAAACCCGAAAAACCGAGGCAGGGACCTACGATTGCGGATCTCCTGCAACAGACAAACGAGGCCTCTAGGCCCAAGATGGCCGCCTATCCGGAAAACTATTCCGAATTATCTGATGACTTCTCCTCAGGGGAAGATGCAGCAGACTTCACACCCTTGCAGAGACCTAATCTAACCGTCCAAAAGGCGGATACCGCACCGGTAACAACAGAGGTACTGAAGGCGCTTCTCGCAGACCTCCAAGGGAACATCCACGCGGATGTAGCCTCACTCCGCAACGACATACAGGGCCTGACAGGCCGCATGGGAGCATTAGAGACTGCCTCCACTGTCTGCTCGGACCAACTTACCTCTCTACAACAGGAGGTTATAAGCTTACAGAAAAAGAACGAACGCCGACCATGAACAACGTTTCTTGTCGTTAGAGGATATACGCCGAGCCAACAACATCAAAATAAGGGGCATACCAGAGACTACCCCACAGGCCGAACTACCACACCTCCTGAGGCGTTTGCTGGTGGCCCTACTGTCACAACGGCAGGCGAAAGCACTTACCATAGACGGCTTCTTTCGAGCTCCAAAGCCGGCCTCGGCCCCAGCGGCAGCACCACGGGACCTGATTGTCCGGTTCCAGCAAAGCTCAGCCAAAACTGCTGTCCTGGCGGCAGCTAGAAATCATTCCCCATACAAATTTGAATCCATGGAACTATCTATGTACGCAGACCTCACTGGGGGCACCTTGGCCTGGAGAAGGCTGCTCAGACCACTCACGACACTCCTGCAGAACCGCGGATTAAAATATAAATGGCACCAGACCCGCAAATTGATGATACTGCATGGAGATTCCACATACGAAGTACGAGACCTCCAGGAAGCTGCAACTCTACTCCCCACACTGGGACTCCCTCAGGACGCTCTGACTAATGCCCTGGCACAAGCCACATCCAAGCCGGCACACAGATGGAACCCTGACAGAGTGACACCCTTCATCCCCCGCGGTCCCACGACTGGCCTGATCGAGACAGTGACTACCTGAGCCGAGATATGCTGGACTTAATTGTTTTACCGTTACTATATGTTTTACAGCCGCAGTTAAGTTAGTAGGCTGCTACAGATATTGGCATGTTAGCCACACTCCTTTTAATAAGAAGGTCTACCGACCACTTTGCCTCCCCCCCCGCCCGTCCACAGCCTAGTACTTCCATAGACCACGAGTCTGTCATTTACGGGCGTAATTAACAAAAGAGATAGACATAATGACCCATGCAAGAAATCACTGGTAGCGTCTCAACGGCGAATAAAAGCCAGTGACACCCATCGAGATGCCTATACCATCCAGGTTGAGGAATCAGATTACATGTCTATCCCCAGTAGTGCCTTGAAATATCACCACTTTATTATACCTCGTTATTTTATTTTTTGTTTATCTTACTCCACCAGGGAAAAGTAGACGCATTTCTGTAATTTGCATACATAAACGTCTGTACCCTTGCGCAATATTGCACGAACTATAGCCGCAAACGTTCCCTATGAGCACGCTAGTGGGATACTTTCCTGACCAATGTATAAGACAAAGTTAGCCTAGACCAGAATATTGTTACTAATCTTCTTTCTCAAAAAAAAAATGTGCCTAGCCTCTAATACCACTTGTTTACAATCCTTTATATTATGCTCTGTGTACGACAACCGTTGTGGTTACGCACACATGTTTGTTATACTCATGCACTACTTAAATAAAGAATAAAAAAAAAAAAAGATATTGCAAATTGACAAGGTGTTCGAAATGTAACATATTGTTTTTCATAGATGTTTCTTTAAGTAATAACCTCAGTGCATAGTATGTTAGGCCAACCCCCGGAGTGGATAAGGAGGGGGGAGCATGACTGCTGCCCGGAGAGGTTGCCATGGCGACAACAATTGATACAATGTTTGGGATGAACCTGGACCGGGGTCACTGGGAAATACTTACCAGACCAGTGGAGAGCACGCTGAGGGAACCTAGCAGTGCTGTTTCTGGTCACCTTAAAAAAGAAAAAACTGCTGTTAGTGTTTTAAAACTGCTGTTCCAGAATTTTGCCACTGCAGTTAATAACTTAACATCATGGCTCATGTCCCTGACATGCCCAGAGAGGCTCTACTTACGATTTTGCAGGCCTTTCAGAGGCCACCAGAGGACGTCGTACCCCCCGTTCCAGGCCGCCATCCAGATTGTCTCCCAGTCCGGTGCGGAGAGCCAGGGCTGTGCCACCAGCAACTACCTGTCCGGGGCCGAGTGAGGCTGGCCCCCTGCGGAGGAATCCGGTTTCCGGAAGAAGAAGGAGCGGGGAGAGGTGTTCCACGCGTCGGATGGCCCGGTCAGGGCCTGGCCATCAAGATGGCGGATCCCAAGATGGCGCTGTGGGAGAGGTGAGGTCGCGCAGTCCTCACCCTTCTTTTCCGGCTGCAGCGGATGTGACGTCAGGGGCGTGCGGCCACACGCCGGAAGAGGCGGGGTGCTGCACACCGGAACGCTGGTGGCGCGTACGTGACGTCTGCGGGTCAAGGAGCGCAAACGTCACAGGCCACTGCCGATCCCGGAAGTCCGGGTGAAGATGGATCCGGAGATTCCGGGATGGAGCACCGCTGGCCCCCCGAAAGTGGAGATGGCCAGCGGGTGCAGGCAGGCCGGCGGAGGAACTTGCCAGGGCCTCTTTGGACCACCAGGGAGAGGAGAGGGACACAGGATTCCCCTCTTCTTCATCACCCCAGGAGACCTGAAGGTGCTTCTGCAGCCACAGAGGAGGGAGGGACGCAGGATTCCCCTCCACACACCCACCCCAGAAGATCTGGAGCTCCCATGGGGGTGAGCCGCCAGCCCCCTGGAGGGGCAGCTGGCAGGCTGGCCACAGGACCTGTATTGACGGATGGATCGGATGTGGAGCTGATGGAGAGACCCCTGCTCCAGAACCGTGAGTTGGAGTGCGCACGCGCTTGGTTAGGGGCAGAGGGGGTCTCTGGGCTGGAACAAGGGAATACAGGGGAAGTCATAAAATTGCTGTGCTTAGTATTAGATCGCTTAGGGCAGGTTGGCTTAACTGTGCAGGACGCTTCGCTTCCCACGGGGACCCCTCCGTTGGGTTCTATGGAGGGTACTGCAGGGGGGTCGGTGTGTGACATAGCCCCCCTGGGGATGCATGTGTTGCTGGAGGTGAAGGAGAAAATCTTGAAGGGTGAGTATGTGGACCTCATATTGTTAGTCCCGTGATAGGGAATCCGCTGATAGACCGCGACGTGGTGAGGCGACGGAGATTGGAAAAGGTAAGGAGCTCCCCCGTACCTTCGGTAATTGGTTGCAAGGATTTGCAACTTACGCTAGTATTTTGTCGACGAGGTTTCCAGAGCGGGCCCCGTCTTTGTTTTCTTATTTGGATTTAATTTGGGGGGCTTATAAAGTTTATGGGGGTCAATGCTGGTTTAAATACGACCAGCAATTTAGACAAAAAATGGCGGTTCGACCGCACATGCATTTTGGCATGCAAGATGGTAACCTTTGGTTGCTTCTCATGACCCCATGCCATCCAGCCTCATCGTCCTTTCCTTCGGCCGCCGGCGCTCCTGGTGGAGCGTCGGCTGGGATCAAGAAGGGCATCTGCTGGCTCTTCAATGAGAGTCAGTGCAGGTGGTAGAACAGTTGTCGATTTAAACATGAGTGTTCCCACTGTGGTGGGGCTCACCCGGCGGTTCGTTTTTTTAGAAGAGGAAAACCCCTCCCCAGGACGGCATCAAAGGATGACGCTCCTCGGGGGGAGGACCCTGGTACGGGTGGTAAAACTGCTTCCGTGGCTCGCACGGTACCCCATGCATAGGGATGCGCGGGTGCTTTGGGAAGGTTTCACCGACGGTTTTAGGATCCCATTTGCTCCATCTGGGGAGGCGTCGTTTGCGCACAATTGGTCCTCGATTCGGGGTAAGGAAGGGATTCTGGCGGCTAAGCTGCAAAAAGAAGTGGTCTTGGGACGGATGGAGGGACCGTTTTCCTTTCCTCCGTTTGATAATTTGCGGGTGTCCCCATTGGGCCTCGTTCCTAAGAAGGAACCGGGGGTGTTTCGGCTGATTCATCACCTGTCTTTTCCAGCGGGGGCTTCGGTTAACGACGGGATTGCGAAGGAGGATAGTCGGGTCCGATACGCTTCTTTTGATCGGGCTCTGGATCTCGTTCGGGAAGCAGGGCCTAGGGCCCTGATGGCTAAGTCTGATATTCAATCGGCCTTTCGGTTGCTCCCAGTTCACCCTTCCTGTTTTCATTTGTTGGGGTGTCAGTTTCAGGGGGAATTTTTCTACGATATGTGCCTCCCCATGGGTTGCTCGATTTCTTGTTATTATTTTGAAGTTTTTAGCTCATTGCTGGAATGGATCGTATCGGAGGTGTCAGGTTTTTCTTCCCTCTTGCATTATCTTGACTATTTTCTGTTCGTCGGTCCGGCTCACTCTTCGCAATGTGAATATTTGTTGGGACAGTTTAAGGCAGTTATGCGAGATTTAGGGGTTCCAGTGGCAGAAGACAAGACAGAGGGCCCGAAGGCGGTTATTTCCTTCCTGGGTATAGAGATTGACTCCATCAGTTTGGTCTTTCGGTTGCCCAGTGATAAATTGGGGATCCTTACGACCATGGTTGATCGGGTGAAGGGTGCGCGGAAGGTGCAGCTTCGTCAGATGCAATCCCTGTTGGGCCACTTGAACTTTGCATGTCGGATCATGCCTATGGGTCGGGTGTTTTGTAGACGGCTGTCTCTGGCTACTGTCGGAATTTGTCTTCCCCATCATTTTATTCGGGTCACCAAGCGGCTCAAGGACGATTTGAATGTCTGGAGTGAGTTCCTCACAGGGTACAATGGTCGGACATTTTGGCGTCGAGAATGTGGCCCTGGAGTTGTTTACGGATGCCTCCGGCTCCCTGGGCTTCGGGGCATTTTTTCGGGGATGTTGGTGTGCGGAGCCTTGGCCTGCTGCATGGCGCGAGGCGGACCTGATACGTAACTTGACTTTTCTCGAGCTTTTCCCTATTGTGGTAGCAGTGGAATTGTGGGGGGAGGAGCTCGCGAACAGGCAGGTAGTTTTCCGCACGGACAACATGAGTGTGGTCCATGTGGTGAATCGTTTATCATCTGGCTCGGTTCCAGTATTGGCTTTGCTACGCCGGTTGGTTCTGCGTTGTTTGGAATTTAACATTTGGTTCCGAGCAATCCATGTTCCCGGAGTGTCTAATGTCATTGCCGACTCTCTTTCTCGCTTTCAGTGGGCTTTGGGCATAGAGGATAAGGGATATTCTCCCCACTCCTTCCGGATTGGTGCAGCAACTCAGGCGCGGCAGGTAGGGTTGTCCGATGCTGCAATTCAGCGCATGGGTCAATGGGATTCTCGCAGGTTTCAACTGTATATACGTCCTCATCTGTTATAGACTGTTGGTAGTTATGATGTGTTGTTTTTCTTCACAGGTTCCCCCCGGTATGTTTGGATCATCGGTCACTCCTTTATTTATTGGGCGGCTAGGCGTGCTGAGCACAGACCATACGGCCGGAATCTAGGGCTCCCGCATGAGCAGGTTAGGGTTCGATGGCGGGGGATACGGGGTTTGGAGTGGCACCAAGTGTATCCGGAGTGTGTCGCGCTCCGGCGCTTCGTGACCGGGTCAGTGGTTCTGGTACTTCATGCCGGGGGGAATGACTTGGGACGGTGCTGAGCTGTGGATTTAATTTACGCGTGCAAGCACGACTTGGCCCGCTGTATGGCGCTTTTCAGCGAGGTCACACTGGTGTGGTCCGAAGTTATTCCTCGGCCGGCTTGGGGGGCGCTGCCACACGCCAGGGCGGTGGAGCGCGGCAGGCGTCGGTTCAACATGACGATTTCACGTTTTGTGCGTAGGCTGGGTGGCTTTGTGGCTCGTCATGTGGAGCTGGAAGGGAACAACGCAAACATAAGGAGGGCTGATGGGGTCCACCTAAACGAAATTGGGCTGGGTATATTTAATTTGGGGTTACAGTCAGCCATTGAACAGGCGCTGGCTTCGGGGGGACGCAGTCCTCTCCAGGGATAGGGGAGAGGCTGCGGTGGCGGTTTGTCCTTCGCCAGCAAGTGGAACTGAGAGCAGTGCCCGGACGGGCTTGGGGAGTCGCAGCCTGGTTTGGTTGAGGACAGACTTCAGGCTGAAGAGGCTCTGGAAGATTTGTTGTGTTAGCTGTCTGCTGGGAAAACCCAGCAGCTGACAGTTGGTTTAAATTATGCTGGCTTAATAATAAAAGCTGTGGCCGTTGCCCTTACCCACAATTTGGTTGTCTGTGTTTTATTGGGGGGAAGGGTAACGGAAGATAAAAAGGGAGAGGGTCAGCAGCCAAGGCTTATCCGGAGTGGATAAGGAGGGGGGAGCATGACTGCTGCCCGGAGAGGTTATCATGGCGACAAAAATGTATACAATGTTTGGGATGAACCTGGACCGGGGTCACTGGGAAATACTTACCAAAATTTCCATCACGTATGCACCCTTTAGTTATGGCCTTGTATCTTTGCCAAATTAAGGGAGGTCCTAAATTGATTTAAAGTAGACAAGTTACTTTTTCATATATGAACTATGGTGACTCTAAAATGAAGACACCTAAGGTATAAATAGGTGTACTTTTAAATGTTAAGAGACAGAGGAGAGACTTGGAGACAGATGCTGCTCCATCTTAAAATGACAGAGGGGCTGACATGATGAAATGTTGAGAAGGGTATGTTAACCTACTAATGATATTTGCAAGTATTTAATTTCATCTTATAAACTCTGCTATAATGGATTTGATATGTCTATATTTCTATTTTTATATAATAAATATCTAAAAGACAAAATCTATTGCTTCCAAGACAATCCTTATTTTATATTGTATTCTCAATTATTTATATATGTAAATAGAGGATCTCTTACACTAACTATATAAAATTATGGCTAAGATATCTGTATGGTTAGCCCTACTAAGTTCTATGCTTTAAGACATTATAGTGGTAAATAAAGGAACCGCCAGCGGTTACAATTGGCGACCACGAAGGGACTTGTACTTGGAAGCTTTAAATAAAAAAATAATAAATACCTAGGTAACCTCTTACACGTAAGAGGAGACACAATACTTTGTCATGGCACAAGTCTTGAAATATCAAGAATCTATTGAGCTATTTGTAGCCCAGACTCAGAGAGAGATCTTCATCATGGAGAGATGATTTTAATGTGAACTTGTACAATGCACTTTAAGTTCAGGTGACAGGTACATTGTAATTAGCATACAATGCTGACATTTTGTGGATCTTAATTAATATCATAAGAGAACAAATATACATATTTGGTAAACTCCCTGATATGCCTAATACACCAGCACAGCATGGCCCATTCGTTCCAGGACAGTGGATTGCAGGCAGGGGGATATGTTCTTTGTAGCTGCTTAGTATGCACAGGAAAAAGATTAATGCAAAATGTTGTCAAAAGAAAAGTGATAAGACAGAGCGATGATAGCAATACTTGCTATTATATTACTAATAGATTTCGTAGTCTAATTCCAAGAATGCAAAGCAAATTGCATTATGGCTTAATGAAAACATTCATGCAACAGACAGACAGGACTTTTAATTATTGCATTACTGCGTTCTGGATTCTAACATCCACTATATAAGAAAAGTTTTATAAAACAGTGATATTTTCTATATTGTCAGTTACGCTAGCTGTTGATTGAAAATCAGGAATTATAACTGCATAACTATTTTTGGAGTCTGGAGTTTCCAGCCAAGGTTGCGGAGATAGGAGACATGTAAACATTCCAAGGAATTGAGAAGTCGTTGGTTTATATTCCAAATTAGGAACAACATTATTACATACAGCCATAAAGAGAAAGACATGGCTTTTACATACATTCAGTGCAGTACAATGCAGTACACTGCAGCATATATTTTATATAATATATGATAACTAGCTCATATTTGTTCCTAAACAGAGTTGAAATTATACTACCCTCCTAGAAAAAATGCTCTGCAAAAATAAATATTTATAAAATGATTAAAAATAATATATATGTAAGGTAAATCAGGGCAAAATAAAATTGTAACTATACAGGATCTCTGATAACTTTTAAACTGAAATTATTAAAGGATTATTTAAATAAAATGTTAAATACATTTACAGCTTTAAATGTGACCAAAAGATACTAAATGATGTGTTAAGCAGCCAGCCCAATTCACAAGAATAGCATAAGTATTCTAGTATTTAAAGTGAACAATTCCTGCACATAATGACTTTGCTTACTCGGGTACAGTCTTTAGTCTATTGCAATGGCAGGATTAAAATCCACCAATTTTAAAAGGGAAAGCTTACTTAAATAAGTGGTACTATCCCACTGTACCTGTAGTGCTAGCAGTAAGGAAATTAGAACAATGATATTGTACTACTGACTCTAATCAGATCAGACACATGTAATCTCAGTGAATTTCATAAACTAGGTTTTCATAAAATAAAATAAATACACCAATGTTGTTTATAAATAAATGTATATAGACTAGGTAATAAGAGCATTTACATGCATTCAGCAGCCTGCTCCCTCAGAGCCAGAAACAGATTAAAAAAAAAAATAAAAATAAAAAGTAGGTTTTAAAAAGTCCACAGTCAACCACACATGATGGGGGAAATAATTGCTTCTTTAAAAGCTACCGTATATACTCGAGTATAAGCCGACCCGAATATAAGCCGAGGCCCCTAATTTTACCCCAAAAAACTGGGAAAACTTATTGACTCGAGTATAAGACTAGGGTGAGAAATGCAGCAGCTACTGGTAAATTTCTAAATAAAATTAGATCCTAAAAAAAATATATTAATTGAATATTTATTTACAGTGTGTGTATAATGAATGCAGTGTGTGTGTATGAATGCAGTGTGAGTGTATGAATGCAGTGTGAGTGTATGAATGCAGTGTGAGTGTATGAGTGCAGTGTGTGTATGAGTGCAGCGTGTGTATGAGTGCAGCGTGTGTATGAGTGCAGCGTGTGTATATGAATGCAGCGTGTGTATATGAATGCAGCGTGTGTATATGAATGCAGCGTGTGTATATGAATGCAGCGTGTGTATATGAGTGCAGTGTGAGTGTATGAGTGCAGTGTGTGTGTGTGTTGCAGAGCCTTGGTGGGGGATGGGCAATTTTTTTTTATTATTATTATTTTAATATTTTTTTTATTATTATTTCATATTTTTATTTATTTAATTTAATTTTTTTATTATTTTTGTATTATTATTTAATTTTTCTTTTTTTTATTACTACTAATTATTTTTTTTTCGTCCCCCCTCCCTGCTTGATACATGGCAGGGAGGGGGGCTCTCCTTCCCTGGTGGTCCAGCATTGGCAGTTCAGTGGGGGGCTGTGGGGGCTGTAAGAGAGTTTACTTACCTCTCCTGCAGCTCCTGTCAGCTCTCTCCTCCTCTGCGCCGTCCGTGCAGCTCCCTCTGTCAGCTCCCAGTGTAAGTCTCGCGAGAGCCGCGGCTCTCGCGAGACTTACACTGGGAGCTGACCGAGGTGCTGAACGGACGGCGCGGAGGAGGAGAGAGCTGACAGGAGCTGCAGGAGAGGTAAGTAAACTCTCTTACAGCCCCCACAGCCCCAGTCTGTATTATGGCAATGCAAATTGCCCTAATACAGACTATTGACTCGAGTATAAGCCGAGTTGGGGTTTTTTAGCACAAAAAATGTGCTAAAAAACTCGGCTTATACTCGAGTATATACGGTATATGCTGCCACAATTATGTATATAAATACAGATTAGGGCACAGCGTAGAAATAAAAATACAGTTTCAAATCTCATATGTGGGGATTCAGTTCCACCACATATTGGTGTATCTTACACTAATTCCAGTGGTAGATAGTGCTAATGCTGAAGGAGGCTAATTTTAATAATAATAATGAGTTGTAAGAGCATTGTAAATATACAGGGCCGGTGCAAAGATTTTTGGCTACACAGGCGAAGGTGAATTTTGCCGCCCCCCTCCCCCCGACACACAAATAAGATGTATCTTTAGTGGTGTCCCGTATCCAGCCTTTTGAAATCCCCATTTAGTGTATTGTATATATTAGTGTGTCTTATACCCTCTTGTATATGTCTCTTACAACCCCCATGTGTATCTCCTCCCCCCCCCCCCCCAGCCCCTCTGTGTGTCTTTCTTTCCCACAGCCCTTTTCTGTGTGTCCCTCTTCCCCTCGGGGCCCTTTATGTAACTTTTCTCTCCCAAGCCATATAGACATAGATATATAGCTACACACACATACAGGCACATAGTCACAGAAATATTCAGGCACACAATCAAACAAACACAGTCATACAATCAACACATACAGGTACACAGACATACAGTCATACAGACACACACATATAGATAAATAAAGACACAGTTATACAAACACAGACATACAGACATACAGAGACATGAAGATGCAGGCATACAAAGACACAGAACAAAGCATACAGATGCATACAGGCATGCAGAGACATATATACACAGAACAAGGCATACAGAGACATATGGATACGGTCATACAGAGACATACAGACACAGGCAGAAACACACAGACACAGTCATATAGAGACATACAGACACAGACATAAATACACTTTCATACACAGACAGACATAGTCATACAGAGACATGCAGACACAGGTATACAAAGCAGGGGCAGATCCAGAACCTAATCGTGGGTGGGGGGGCTGGTAGTGAGTTTTAGTGGGGTAATAGGGGCTCTAATTGAGGAGTTAGGGGCTGTAGTTGAGAGTTAGGGGCTGTAATTGGGGGCTTAGTAAATGTAGTGGGGAATTGGGGCTGTAGTAGGGGGTTAGGGACTGAAGTAGGTTGATGGCTGCAAGTGGGAACAGGGGCTGTAGTGTGGGGGATATGGGCAGCAATTGGGTGAGAGGGGCTGTAGTGGGGGTAATGACTGTAGTAAGGGAATAGGGGCTGTACAAGGGAGTGGAAGGGCTGTGGTGGGAGAAAATGGGCAATGTGGTTGGAAACGGGCAGTAGAGGGGGACACAGGGGCAGTATGGTGTGGGCACAGGCTGTAACGAGGGACACTGAGGCAATAAAGTGGTGTCACAGGAACAGTATGGTGGGGGTAAATGGGAAGTAGAGGGGGGGACGGGGGGAACAGGGGCTGTATAGGGGTAGGGGAAGTAGAGGGGGGAGACAGGGGCAGTAGAGGCGTGTGAAAGGGGGGCAGAGGCAGGGGGCAGGGTCTGTAGAGGGAAATAGAGGAGGCACAGTGGATAAAGAGGGGGTCACAGAAGCAATAGAGGGGGACATGGGCAGTATAGTGGGGGCAGGGGCTGTAGAGGGGGGCATGGGCTATATAGGGGGCGCATGGGCAGTATGGTGGGGTAGAGGCTTTAGAGGGAAATAAAGGGGCTGTAGACAGGGCAGGGGCTGTAGATGGAAATAGAGGGACTGTAGAGGGGCAGTATGGTGGGGCAGGGGTTGTGGAGGGAAATAGAGGTGCTGTAGAGTGGTACATGGGGCAGAAGAGGAGGACAGGGTCAGTATGGTGGGGGCAGGGGCTATAGAGGTGCTGTAGAGGGGCAGATGGGGCAGTATGGTGGGGGCAGGTGCTATAGAGGGACGTAGAGGGGGCATGGGCAGAATGGTGGGGGCAGGGGCTATAGAGGGAAGTAGAAGTGCTGGAGAGGGGCACATGGGGCAGTAGAGGGGGGGCTGGGGCAGTATGGTGGGGACAGAGGCTATAGAGGGGCTGTTAAGGGGCAGGGGTAGTATGGTGGAGCAGGGGCTATAGAGGGGCAGGGGCATAGAGGGGCTGTAGAGGGGGCAGGGGTAGTATGGTGGGGCAGGGGCTATAGAGGGGGCAGGGGCAGTATAGTGGGGGGCAGGCGCATAGAGGGGGCAGGGGCTATAGAGGGAAATAGAAGTGCTGTAGAGGGGGTAGGGGCACTATGGTGGGGGCAGGGGGAGTATAGCGGGGGCAGGGGGAGTATGGTGGGGGCAGCGGCAGTATAATGTATAGTGGGGGGAGGGGTAGTATGGTGGGGCAGGGGTAGTATGGTGGGGGCAGTATAGTGTATAGTGGGGGCAGGGGTAGTATAGTGGGGCAGGGGCAGTATAGTGGGGCAGGGGCAGTATGGTGGGGCAGGGGCAGTATGGTGGGGCAGGGGCAGTATGGTGGGGCAGGGGCAGTATAGTGTATAGTGGGGCAGGGGTAGTATGGTGGGGCAGGGGCAGTATAGTGGGGCAGGGGCAGTATAGTGGGGCAGGGGCAGTATAGTGGGGCAGGGGCAGTATGGTGGGGGCAGGGGCAGTATGGTGGGGGCAGGGGCAGTATGGTGGGGGCAGGGGCAGTATGGTGGGGGCAGGGGCAGTATGGTGGGGGCAGGGGCAGTATGGTGGGGGCAGGGGCAGTATGGTGGGGGCAGGGGCAGTATGGTGGAGGCAGGGGGAGTATGGTGGAGGCAGGGGGAGTATGGTGGGGCAGGGGTAGTATAGTGGGGCAGGGGTAGTATAGTGGGGCAGGGGTAGTATAGTGGGGCAGGGGCAGTATAGTGGGGCAGGGGCAGTATAGTGGGGCAGGGGGAGTATGGTGGGGGCAGGGGGAGTATGGTGGGGGCAGGGGGAGTATGGTGGGGGCAGGGGGAGTATAGTGGGGCAGGGGTAATATAGTGGGGCAGGGGTAATATAGAGGGGCAGTATAGTGGGGCAGGGGCAGTATAGTGGGGGCAGGGGGAGTATGCTGGGGGCAGGGGGAGTATGCTGGGGGCAGGGGCAGTAGAGAGGGGCTGCAAAAAAAACAAAAAAACGTTTTGATTTACAAAATAAAATAAAAGTAAACATACTAAAAGTTATTCCCCTTCCCCTCCCAGGGACTTACCTTAGGCCAGGAGGGAGAACCTTACCCCTGGTGGTCGGCTGGGACGGGCTGCACTGGAGGCTGGAGCTGCAGTCAGGACCGCTGGGGAGTCTGGGAGCAGTAGAAGTCCCGCCCCCTTCTGACATCTTCAGAGGAGGACGGCTGACTTCACTGCCAGGCTCCTGTGTGCTGGCTGCAGGGAGAGAGGGGAGATTACAAATCCGAGTCTCCAGCCAGAGGCAGGGGCGGAGCCAGGGGCAGGGGATTCGGATTTTTGCGCCCCCCTCCTCTGGCGCCCTAAGGCGGCCGCCTGTGCCGCCTTATGGATGCGCCGGCCCTGTAAATATAATAATGCAAAATTAGTTTGATATTGCAAAGCCAGCAATATTCTAAACAGACATTAAAAATTAAGAAAAAAAGAAAAATCATAATGCATAAAGAATAATGCAGTGTCAATTAAAGTGATAATGCTCTGATATAGTAAATCCCATTGTATATCGCATATCTGCTATATGAAAAGTATAATTAAAGTGACTTTACTGTCCAAAGCCCCCTCACATCTATTTTATAGAATCTATACTTTTCTGTGGTCACCTCCAAACGGGCCTCTAAAATTGGGGGGCTGTAAGGGGTGCTCATCCCAAAAGGAATCAGATTTCACACTTAAAAAATAAATAAAAATAAAATAATTATAATAATTGAAGAAGTATTATGAGAACATCCAGAACATGCATTTTTGTATTTAATCTTAATTTGCAGACATTTTATACCTTAAAGACATATAAAGGATATTTAATTAAATATTCAGGTATCTTTAAAAAAATAAGCAATGTTAAAATAAATAAATAAATAATGATATATATTTATTTATTTTACCACAATATAAACAGTCACAATATAAACAGCTTTGCTAAACAGATTTAAGTACAAGGATTTTGTCAAAAAAATATACAGAATACGTTTACAACAGGCAGGTTTAGCATAAATGCAAAGTTGTTGTTTTTTGGGGATTTATTATTGCCCAAGAAATCTCTGAACATATTCAGAATTTTTGAGAGCAGGAAGTAAGACCGCAGATTGCAATGGACACCAATACAATATTGCTTTGCTGATTGAGGTCAGAGCTTTAAAGAATAAATAAATAAATGTTCTATAGCTCGCTAGACCACTGGCTTTTAATGAACAGTTGGCACAACACTTATAAAATAGTTTGTAATACTGCACATTATAGCTACAAGGGTACAGAGTACAAATGCTATTTCACTGTTTAATACACTTACCCAGTATTTAAGGACGACATGTTTCTTGCAAAGTAATCGGGACTTAGAGGGAGGTTCTAACTACGTTTAATTAATTAATTAATTTACTAAAAAGAAAAAAAGGTTTGTTTAGTTTTTTCCCCTGCAAGTGAATTTTCAGCGCAAGGTCATTTTGTGTTCACAGACTATTCGGATTTAAAAAAAAAAAAAAAAGCTGTTCTTTATCTCACATTATGAACGGCCTTGTAATTCCTATGCACACTAAAAGTTGGCTTTTAAATGTTATTGTTTTAACTTTAATATTTCATAGTTAATACAGAGGATAAAGTAATTTAAAGAAAGTATATTAATTGATAGGATTTCATTTATCTATTTTGGTCCATTGCTAACTGATCTCGAGTCTCAGTCTGGTGTTCAAACAGTTTTTCTTACGATACGTTGTGAGTTTATATCCACATTTGTATATTGCTTTGTGGACACAAATTGAAAGCCTGGCATTGTAATACGTGTATGGACATGCTTATAACAAAGCATGGTCCCTCTCCTCATATAGTTGGCCGTTAACAGGCACTTTGATGCAATGTGTCTACCAACGCTTTTCTGTGGTCACTGGATCACAAAAGCATACCCTATCTCTCAGTCATGATGCAGAGTTTATGCTTGCAAGGTGTGACGAAGTGCCCTTCGCCACTTTGTCCTGGAGAGGCCTGTTTGCCTGCCTCCTCCCCTGTGACTATGGCCCTGGAATGTATTGCCCTGTAAAACCTACATTTGGGCATAATGGATTTGTGTATACTGCTCCTGGCCCTTTAACCCCTTAACGCCGTTACGGCGTGCTATGCCGTCACGGGTTAAGTGGGCTTTAACGCCGTTATGACGGCATAGCACGCCGTAACGGCTTGCAGCCCCAGGAGGTAAGTTATACTTACCTCCGCCGCGATCCGCTTCGGGAGGACTGCCTCACAGCCCAGGCAGCCCTCCCACGGCAAATGAGGCCCCCGGGGGCCATGTGATCGCTCTCAAAGAGCGATCACATGGCCCCCTATAGCTGGCTGTGGATATGCCAGCAGGGGGACTGTTTGAAATATCAGACAGTCCCCCTGCTGGTGGGAAGAATTAAAAAAAATAATTAGACATGTGTAAAAATAAAATAAATGCATTTTTATATATATATAATATGTATATATATTATATATATAATATATATACATATTATATATATGTAACGTCATACAAAGTGTATTTTAATATTAATTTAAGTATATATATTAATATTAAAATACACTTAGAATGACATTACATATATATAATATGTATATATATTATATATATAATAGATGTACATATATATATTATATATAAATACGTATAATTAAAATAATAAATAAATTAAATAATAAAATAAATAAATAAAATATTGAAACAAAATTTAATATAAATTATATATGCATATGTAATTTCATTCTAACTGTATTTTGTTATTAATATATATATATCGGTAACAAAATACACTTAGAATGACATTCTATATATATCTATCTATATATAAAATGCAAATAACCGCAAATATATATATATAGATAAATACATATAATTACATAAAAGATTACATCAGTATACACGTAGAATTTAAATACCTATAAATGCATATATATTAAAATTCTACATGTATATTTAAATAATCTTTTAACGTAATTATGTGATTTGATTAATTAAAATTTGATTGACATGCATGACAACACAGGGAGAAAGTGCAGAGAATTTAATTTGCAAGCACTATATTTGACCCTGTAACTCTCCAAGACACCATAAAACCTGTACATAGGGGGTACTGTTTTACCCGGGAGACTTCGCTGAACTCAAATATTCGTGTTTCAAACTGGTAAATTGTATTACAACGATGATATTTTAAGTAAAAGTGACGTTTTTTGCATTTTTTACAAGCGAACTGCACTTTTATGGTCTATATTATTGTTGTAATATGTTTTACTGTTTTAAAACACTAATATTTGTGTTTAGTGAAGTCTCCCGAGAATAACAGTACCCCCCATGTACAAGTTTTATGGTGTTTTGGAACGTTAGAGAGTCACATATAAGGCTTGCATTTCATTTTTTTCACATTGAAATTTGCCAGATTGGTTATGTTGCCTTTGAGAGCGTATGGTAGCCCAGGAATGAGAATTACCCCCATGATGGCATACCATTTGCAAAAGTAGACAACCCGAGGTATTGCAAGTGGGGTATGTCCAGTCTTTCTTAGTAGCCACTTAGTCACAAACACTGGCCAAATATTTGTTTTTTGCTTTTTTCACACAAAAACAAATATGAACGCTAACTTTGGCCAGTGTTTGTGACTAAGTGGCTACTAAAAAAGACTAAACATACCCCACTTTCAATACCTTGGCTTGTCTACTTTTTCAAATGGTATGCCATTATGGGGGTAATTCTCATTCCTGGGCTACCACACCGTCTCAAAGGTAACATTACCAATCTGGCAAATTTCAATTTGAAAATGTAATGTTCTATATTTGACCCTGTAACTTTCCAAAACAACATAAAACCTGTTAATGGGGGGTACTGTTGTACTCGTGAGACATCGCTGATTACAAATATGTGCATTTTTTTTGCAGTAAAACCTAACAGTATTATGACATTCACAGTTAAAATGTCAGACGGAAATGCAAATTTAAAAAAAAATCTTATTTTCTCACATTTTTTTTACTTTTATTCATAATAAATGATGTTCCATATATGAATAGTTAATGATAGATTAAAGCCCTGTTTATCCTGAACAAAATGATATATAATAAGTGTGGGTGCATATAATTTGAAAGAGGGGAACTACGGGTGAACAGACACATAGCGCAAATTCCAGTTTTTGTTTACGTTTTGTTTTGATCAGAACGTGCACTATTGACTCCGTCCTGAAGGGGTTAAATACTTGGGAGCAGTGTTTCAACGGTTTAACTGGCACTTTGAATGAAGTCGAAGTGCCGAAGCCGTCGAAGTACCAAAGCCATCGAAGTGCCGAAGCCGTCGAAGTGGCCGCCATTACAGCCGAACACGTGGCGGCGGCCATTTTAATGCAGTCGAACGCGGTCAGCGGTGACCTGTACCTTCCCCTATCCTTCGACATCACAGCTGGAGACTAAGTCCCGTTCGAACGTTCGAGCACCCGTTCGAGTGGGACTTTGTCATCTTTTCATGGGAAATAGATCGCCACTCGACTAGCGACCACCGCGGAAGTTTTAACCGCATTTGACTTCGACACTTCGACAAAAGTCGAAGTGCGTTCGAATATTCGAACACCGACTTCGGATGAGACTTTACTGATTTTCAGGACAGAAATAGACCGACCACACAGCCTGAATCTGTGGAACTGTTTTTGGGCATGCAAACAGGCGTGCGGTCGGTCCAAAGGGACTTTTTAAAATCTCTGGAACCACTGGACGGATTCTCACGAATTTTGAATATGTTGTTCCACAATTTATGTTGTCCATAAAAATATAAGTTGTATTCCTGTGCTATGTAAAATGAGAAAGTTATAAAAATGCATAAAAATGTATACGTTTTAGCTTGGAGATAATTGAGTAGATACAGTAGGAAACTCAATTATCTCCCAAGCAGAGGGGAGGGAACCTGTGGGCTGTACTATTCTATTATTGGTTATTTTATGCCTCCCCCTGGGTGTGTCCTGTGTGTACTTTTTGTAATAAAAAGCAGGCTGGGTGTCCCAGACCTCAGAGTTCTTCTTGACCCTTCAAAACGTAGCCTTGTCTCATTATTGGAGGGAACTGCTATATCACACTGGGGATTGCTATGCTCTGCATATTCCCCTGAGCTTAATCACTTAGCTCTTTTAAGAGCTTGTTCTGGATACGCTCTCCTGGAGGAGAGGTCTTCCCCACACGGTCCTGGAGGACAGAAGCTGATCCAGGGTGGAAGGAAGACGACGCGGCTCCAGTTAAGCTACGGCGGTTGTGGAGTCTGCGGTGGTTGTGGTGTCCAGTGCGGTGCTTGTGGTCCTCGGCGCAAGCTAGGAAGCGTCCATCAACGGAGGGTACTCGGACGGAGTACACGGAGCTCCGTTACACAAGGATATCCAGAAATAATCCACCTGGTATCCGCATAATTACTCCTATACTTTAGAGGGGTTAATTACATAATAACCATTGAAGGTAATATGTTGGTTGTTCTTCCTATAGAGGAAGAACATGGCTAGGACAAGCTCTTATAGAGAGAGGTAATGTACTTCTGACTCCTGAAAAGGAATATTGGTGGTCCAATATGGGAAATACTGTAATTCATGTGTTTAGTAATCATAAGCATTTGCTTATTGTCACATTACTGATGTACGGCTTATTGAAATATTACTATCTAACGTACTTTTTGAATTACTATACGTTATAACAGTAATAAAAATATGAGTTGTAGTAATATAATATACTGTGCTTCTACCATGAGAAGTAATAATATAATAAACTGTAATAATACAATAAGCTGTAATAATACAATAAGCTGTGATAATACACTGATCCGTTATAGTACAATTGTCCCCCTGTCACATGCTTTCACTGTCTGACTACACATTACGCCTTGCTGTACTAGGAGTTGAGAAATACAACAACCCATCAATACATCTTATTATCGATGTATTTAGATGTATTTAGATTGTGAGATCGTTTGGGCAGGGCCCTCTTCACCTCCTGCTCCAGTATGTCAAACAATGTTAGAATAAAATGTTTGTCTTGTTTACCTATTATACTGCGCTGTGTACTATGTTGGCGCTATATAAATAATAATAATAATAAATTGTCTGTATCAGTGAAATTAAGCATGAAAGCCTTTCTATAAGCATGGTGCAGACAAAACATCGCTATGAAGTGAGGTGTGTGCAAACACTAAAAGCAGAATATCTGCAGGGTAGCCCCGTAACACAAATCAAATACAGACTATCGATAAAAGGATATATTAATGAAAAGGCAAGACACATATTTCAGGAAATAAAAAATCCTTTATTAGATTCCAGTGTGAATTCTCCTGTCTCCATGTCTATTGTTTGTTCCTCCCATTAACACGAGTGCATTATGCCGAAAACCTATCGATAGTAAAGGAAAGAGGTCCAGGCACTCCTTGGTTCAAAATGGGCAATTTATTAGAACCACAGCAACGTTTCGACCTTCTCGGTCTTTTTCAAGCTTACAACTACATCAACTAACTCAGTATGTTTAGGTAAGTTATACAATTTAATAAAATACAACACATATATGAACGAGTATGCAAGACAAATGACAGCTGTGCTAGTAATGAGCTTAAATGAATAATCAACATAAATTAATGCAAAACAGCTACTGACCGTGTGTAGGAAGGACCGCCAAAAAAACAAGCTTCCCTGTAGACGCCGCGTTGGAACGCAAACTGCGTCCCACTATTGTTATCTGAAACACTATCGATGTCTGAATTTTTATTGTATTTTATGTTTATATATCTGTATCTATATAAATAAAAACAAGAAGTGCTGTAAATGGATGGAAAGATGAAAAGATTTAATTTATATAAAGTTCCAGCGTTCTCCCGACTCAGAATGTATTGTAGAAGGATAGTTTAGCGCCATTTTTCCCAGTTTCAATTACTTCACGATTAACAGCTGTGATTTCTGTATTTCAGACGCTAAATGCGGACGAGCACAGCGGTCTCGAGCTGCCTTATAGCGTCATTCTACTATAGGTTTACTCATTGACGTGACTTTGTTAATGTTATTTTTTTATAATAATTAAGGAATTAAATAATGTATCTGCCTGAATCTATCTCCTTTTGATATAATCAAACATAGATATGTGGGAAGATGTTATGTTACTTAAAGTAAAATCATTAAAATAAAGAAGGGTATTTTTTCACCCTTTGGGATGACAGTACAACACGTTGGTTAGGGAGTTACCATAGCAACCACAGTACATGTGCTGTGGTTGCTATGTGTGGAGAGCATAATGACCACCATGGGGAGGACTATACTGCTCTCCCTTGTTAGTTAAATGATTAACATGGAGTCTGTGCTACAAGAATTGACTGACAGGTGGGAGGACGGCTGCCATCAGAAAATATCAGGACCCCTTAAAAATACTGGTTGGACCCCCGCACAGAGTTATATACACATCTAAACAATGCTAGAACAGACACGCTCACACACAGCATCAAACAGACACACAGATGGTTATGTACACGCAGTCACACATATTGCCATACACTGTCAGACACACACATAGCCAGAGACTCATGCACATACATAGTTAGATACATACACATTATCAAACACACATACAGACAGACATGGTTGCTATCAGGGTGTGACAACCATGTCACTGATCCGGCGGCCCTGTAGGACCCAGCTGCCCGAGCCCCACATTTACAATATGTAGTGACGGATCTGTCCCGGTGCACCGGGCTCTGCATGCCGATGTGGCCCATCGGGTGGCCCATGCACTTTGAGCCACCCGATGGGCATATGTTTTCAGGGGCCCAGTCAGCGCTGCGGCCATGTAAAAATGGCAGCCACAACTATGCTGGGAGGAAGTGACGGCTGGTCACTACCTCTCAGCTTACTTCGCGTGGGAAGGAGGAGGCAGTGAGAAGGGATAAGTCAGCTGCCAGACTGACTCCCATCAGCTCTAGCCACCCTCCTGCACCAAAAAGGTAACAAGCAGGAGTGTGGCTAAAATATAAGCTGCATGTGTCTGAACTGCCGGACAGCAAGCAGCAGGCATCAAACCTCGTGGTCCTTTGTTCACTTTTCTATATAGCTATGACCATAATTGACGTCAGACATTTTGAATATAACTCTGGCCATATAAGGACAAGACCCCCAATCTACATTCCAGAGTTCTCAGACAAAGAAAGCCATGTGACGTATTGATACTATTACCGTGTAACACTGAAGAAGCCACGCACACAGAGTCCGGACACGGGTCAGTTCAGGAAGTAAAGGTCTTTATTCTCACCGATCGGGTCTCAGCTGAACTCCTGTCTGAGCACTGAGCACATGGAGCAGAGGCTTTTAATAAGCTACGCATCCCCCATCTGTACCCTTACACCAATCAACAAACAGGGTACACAGGATCACCTTATATGGGCAGGCAACATGGCCCTTTTAGGAGAATGGAATGTGGTTTCAGTTTTGCACATGCTCAGTTCATTGATGACAGTATCTTAGCTACATGTAACTGACTAACAGATACCTGTACTTGTATATGCCACATGGAGATTTTAGGCCTACTAAATTTTGGGCCTAGCTAAAATCCCATCACATTTCCCCCTTTGATGCTTCTGATACAAAGTACTCCAGATGCATCACTTACCATTCTTTGCCAATACCACTCAGGTAATTATAAAACAGGGGAGACCATGTGAGCATTCTAGCTTAATCTTATGAATTCTCAAAACTCATCGACCTGATTACAAATGATTATTGTTTGGGCTAGAGGTTAGTATCTCCAGATGGCCATTACATGAGCTTCTGTCTTCCTTTCTATAGTGCTCTCAATAACACTACGTATGGACCGAATTATTAATGGAATCAAGCAGGGTAGTAAGAGGCATAAGATAATATTAAATACCACTCCTCTTACCAGTGCTTTTATCCCTCCAAACTGTTCATTCCAGCTTCCAAAACTACATGAATTATACCCGTTCCAGATCTGAGTAGGTACGTGCGTTAATTTAACCATGTGGCTGGTAAGGTCAACCACAGCTTGCCCTTCATCACCTATATGCAGACAGCAATTACTAAAATTAAACTTTACGC
The DNA here is from genome assembly GCF_036172605.1 of Pelobates fuscus. Lineage (NCBI taxonomy): Eukaryota > Metazoa > Chordata > Amphibia > Anura > Pelobatidae > Pelobates > Pelobates fuscus. Next base: position 206,766,911 of record NC_086323.1, on the reverse strand, counting down.
ACACACCTCCTTCTACTTCTAATAAATAGTGAAGAGCCAGCCTATTTTGGTAAATGGCTGACCTCATACGGGTATTCTGTTTTGCCAGGAGGTTAAGTGCTTCAGCTGTCTCATTGGTTATAATCTCAACCCACGCCTGTAATCTTATGATGCAGTTGAGCATGTATATGGGGGTCCGGTAACCATAAGCACCATCTTCAGCCCAGGTAGCAGGTCCATAATGATTAATAATTCGCTGGGGTGGCCATTCATCATCTTCCCAATTACCAATATTTAATGATTCTCGCTTTTTCCTATGATTTACATCATAGACCTTAACTCCCAAGGTCTCTCCTGTTTTGGATTGGTAACAAGAAGACGATCTTGTGGTAATTCTGAATATGCCTTCTTACCACAAATCCAGTATAAATTTTCTGAGGCTCTCCAGTTAGATGTAGCCGATAGATCAAACCATACCTCTCTTAAATTGGTGTAATTAAAAAAAGGATTGGTAGGCTCTGAGACATTTGAAGCTGACCACCAGGTAGTATTATGGGTACAAGCATCATATGCTTACTGACCTAGACAAGTCAACTCGTCTACAGGTGTGTTATACATTGGGCCTCCCCTAGCTAAGCATACATGACCTATTATGGATGTTTTTAGTTGCCATTCCGATTTTTCCCATATGGTTGCTTTATTACTGGAGTGGGAAGGCATCTGTTGCTCATTTGTCTCGGAACCAGGGTACCATTCTTCTCACTTCTCACTTCTCACCATGGCTATTGGTGTCCCATATTTGTACCTCCACATACAAAGCAGTTAGTTATATTAAGACTACTTGCAATGCTCACAGCCAGATCGATGACCAGGTTCTTAACAGTGTGGGGAACTTCGTCTTCAACACTCACCTACTCATAAAAGGAATGGACTACCTGATGAGTTTGGGCATTCAAGGTCTTGGTTTCAAGGCCTATATATAGGATGGCTCCTGGGTCTGTCCCTGTAACATATATTTGGAAACCGAAAAGATTCCCAAACGTATTAATACATTGCTGTGGATTAGAAATTGTCATGTGTACAGGATTACACTCCATTGATTTACAATGAGGAGTAGTAGGTAACCTCTGAATTATCAGATCTTGGTCTACTGATTTCCCCCAGGTCGCCCAACTTACACATGACCAATATGGGCAAAAGTTGAAGTCCCTATTTGGACAAACAGGGTCAGTAGATCTTACTGGGACATAGATATTTATCATTAAACCCATAGGTTCGTTCCCACTTAAGATACCACATATGTTCTAAGGTTTTCCACTACCAGAAATTGCTTTGCATGCATCGAATAGTAGGATGCCTAAGGAAGAAGTGGTACTTAAAGTTTTATTTATCAATGCGCCCTGAGAGAAGGTATTTCGAAGAACCAGCCAGATTATACGGGGTTGGAATTGGGGATTAAAGCACTTGGGTTCACCTGACACTGGCTGACACACACTATAATCAGTGTCTAAGTATCTACATCTAGACACAGATCCTTTACAATCAAAATGCGAGTGCCAAATAAGAGTTTGGGATATCTGGTTACCTGTTTTTGTAGTCTTAATACAACTATCACAGCCTTGTATGTCATCACCTTTACATTCCATATATATATTAAAAACACTAAGACACAGAAAGAAATACATTATGATTGAAGTCTTCATCCCTATTTTCAACCGTGCGACAGCACCTCAGCTTCCTGCTTGTGATGCCTGCAAGGAATGTTGTTCGTCTGATCTTCTCTTCACTTCACAGAGGTCCCTGCGAGACACTCTGGCTATGAAACGTTGGTAGGTGGTCAGGCTTTATTATGGCCATCAAAACACCTACTTGCTGCTCTCTTATCTTTCTCAACTACGGTTCAAATCGTCTCGTACCTTTAATCAAACTTCAGGGACAGGATAGTTCGCTTCAACAAGGATTCTCAGGATCTGGGGTAACTTGCCAGGAATCTGCCGCTGATTTAATCCTAGAATGATGAATCCAAGGAGTCACTTCCACCACCTTTACAGCAGGTTCAGTTTTCAACCACTCCTTCTCCTGAGTTTTATACACTGAAGTCCATTGGGACAAAGGTGCTGGTATAAGGGCAGTAACGTAACTCACGTTATCTTCCTGTCTTGATTCTGCCGCTTGTTTGGCAGTACTATCTGCCATATGATTACCTCGTACTATATCAATGTCACCTTTCAGATGTGCTCTGCAATGTATAATACTGACTTCCTTCGGCTGCCATACCGCCTCCAACAATTGAAGTATTTCAGCTGCATACTTGATTTCTTTCCCCTCTGAATTTAGGAGTCCTCTTTCCTTATATAATGCTCCATGGGCATGAGTTGTTAGGAAGGCGTATCTTGAGTCGGTGTAAATATTCACTCTCAGTCCCTCAGATAGCTGCAAATCCCTTTTTAGTGTGATTAATTCCGCTTTTTGTGCTGATGTTTCTTTTGACAATGGCCATTATTCTATCACCTTGTCCATGGTGGTCACTGCATAACCTGCATAGCGGATTCCTTCTTTAACAAAACTGCTACCATCCGTGTAGTATTATATATATGGATTCTGGATTGGGAAATCGTGGAGATCAGGCCTGCTAGCTACAGGTCTTTGCCATGAGCCCAAGTATTGTGTCACCACTCCTACAGGCATTTTCCTTTGCTCATATACATACAGAAAGAAAGGGCGAGTGGTCTGGTAGGACGAGGGCTGGGACACTCATGAGTGCTTTCTTGATTTCCTCAAATGACTTCTGTTGCTCTGTAGTCCACAGGAAGGGATCATGTTCTGTGCCTTTTCATACAGTGGTTTTGCCAGTATCGCATAGTAAGGAATCCATATCCTACAGAATCCAGCTGCTCCCAAGAATTCTTGAACTTGTCTTCTATTCTTTGGTACGGGTATGCGGCATACAGCTTCTTTTCTTTCAGGTCCCATTGTTCTTTGACCCTCTGAAATATGGAATCCTAAATATTTGACAGTTGACTGACACAGTTGTGCCTTCTTCCTAGATACCTTGTATCCTGCCTTCCATAGGATATGAAGAAGTTCATGAGTTGCTTGTTGACACATCTCATCTGGCGTTTTGATCATGTAACATCATCCTCCCATTGGAAAGCAAAGATACACTGGCTTTCAGCAGCGACTCGGAGACAAAAGAAGGCATCTTTGAGATTTAAGACTGCATAGTAGGTTGCACCACCAGGAATTAGGGCAAGCAAATTATAGGGGTTGGGTACCACTGGGTGTATGTTAACCACTGCATCATTAACTGCTCTTAAATCTTGTACAGAACGATACTCATCAGATCCGGGCTTTTGAAAAGGTAATAATGGAGTGTTCCAAGGGGAGGTACAGAATTTCAAGATGCCATACCTCACAAACTTATCCAAGTATATCTGTATGCTTTTCTTGGCCTTCTGTGGTATATGGTACTGACGAAGGCTAACAGGATAAGCCCCAAGCTTTAATTCAAAATGTATAGGTGGAATATAACGGGCGAGTCCTGGAGGATTATTTTCTGCCCATACTCCTGGAATATCAAATAATGATCCATCACTCTTTGGGCTTGCGGTTATCATTGCAAAATACAGACGACATTCTTCTACTTTGGGCATAAGTACGGCAAACATGCCCAGTGATTTATTGAACAGCAGGGACGTTGATCCATTGGGTAGAAATGTTATTTGTGCTTGAAGCTTTGACAATCGATCTCGTCCTAGAAGTTGAATTGGACACTCTGGCATATATTGGAACTGATGCTTAACAAAATGGCCCCCTAGTGTGCAAGTACGACTCCTGAGAACCTGTCTAAAAGCTCCTTTCCCAGTAGCTCCTATTACAGTAACAGTCTTTCCAGAGGGAGGGTCTACTAATTTGGTCACAACAGAGTCTTCAGCAATCGTATCAATCATGAAGGGACTTTTCTTTTCCCCAATTGTTACTTCGACCATAGGATCCGCTCGGCCAAGGGGGATGGAGCCCAGTCTGTATCAATAGTCCTCCATGACTGTATCAGCCAAACCCACAAAGTCCCTATATTTTGGTCTCTGAGTAGGGGGATAGTATCTACCTTCCTGGTAGTCTGTTACTACTGTCGCTCCCTCCAAGACTTCCTCTTGTCTAAAACTTGTTTTATATTCCCTCTGTGGGCAGTCACTTTTCCAATGTCCTTTCTCTCTGCAATACGCACATTGATTTCCACCGAACTGTGGTCTGTCATTCCTAATCTCACCTTCCTTTTCTATCTCTCCTCCTTGTCTACACACTCCTGTAATTGGATACTTTCCAAATAGATTGGATAAAATCAATGTCACAAAAAGATGACAAAGCACATTTTTTTCCCCCTAAATCTGGTAATACGACATTAACTCTCTTGATGCGGACCTACATACTTTGAATTATATGTTGACAATAACTTTCACTCCTGTAATTGGATGATTACTATACTGTTGGCCTCGATAAAATTGTTTCCTGGTTTCCCCGACTTGGCTTGGTTTGTGGAATGTGGAATGTCTGACCTCATCTTGGTTCTGCCAATCGTCACCTCTCTAGTTCTCTCTGTGGTGCCTCTCTAGGGGCACTCATGTTCAGTCTGATTATTACAAGGATTGGTAACATAAATCTATCCTGCGCTTGTACTCCGTGTCTAGCTCTGACCTATTCTCTAGTTAGGGTTAGGTCTTCCCTGACATTAAGCTGCAGATTTCTGGCCTACAATAGTAACAGAAGGAACCTGCCACCTCGTTATGTCTTCCTGGAGGTTAACAGCAAATAAATGATTCAGTGATGGCATTTTAGACACTATGAAAACTAAGTGATGTTCTACCTTGTAGACTCACATAGTGTCTTTCTATCATGATGTCATGATATATCACACCATTCTGAAATGATCACCCCTTATTAAACCCTAACCATTATTTATTCAGTTAAAACGTATAATAAAGTTTGTAATTAAGTTGTAGCGGCCTGGACCCTGCACCAGAGTCTGCCCCAGTTTCCTGGAGGGGACTGCTTGCTTGCCTCCTGCCCAGTGATTATGGTCCCGGGAAGAGGGGATCCTTTAAAGAACTATATTTGGGCATCATGGGGTTTATAATGCTGTCCCTGGCTCTTTAAATACTCTAGAGCAGTGTTTGTACTTTTAAACTGGCACTTCGAATGCAGTCGAAGTGCCGAAGTCATCGAAGTGACTGCCATTTCGGGACTTCGACACGTGTTCGCGGCCATTTTAATTCCCGAACAGCGGGTCGAGTGTCTGGAACTAAAATCAGACACTCGGGTAGGCGAACACCGCTGAGACCTCCAGACCTCCATAAATCCGTACCGAAACTACCGAATGTCCCGCCGTTCGGTAGACAGACTAAGTGAACTATGGGGATTCATCCAAACCTCAGGATATCCATGGATGGCAAGCTGTTCGGGACTTTTAATATACAAACAGAGACCGACCGCAAGGCCAAAACTTATGGAACTGTTTTGGGCATGAAAATGTGCCTGCGGTCGGTCATAAAGGACTTATACCTATCTCCCGAACGGCTGAACGGAAGTGAATGATTTTTGGGTATGTTTGCATTTGGAATGTGCTGAGTAATAATATGTAACTTTTATTAATACTGGATGTATGGTTTTAGAGTTATGAAAGTTGGGTAAAAAGTATGTTTTAAACTGTACGTATAATTGGGTTACCTCTCAGGCTAAGGGGAGGAGATATGTGGGATGTAACCATTGTGTGATTGGTTAATGTACTAACTGTTGTGGATACCTCCCTTGCATGGGAGAATGTCTTAAAAGGAGGTTGTGTGAATAAACCTAGAGTTCCTGTTTAACCCTCAAAGTGAAGTGTCGTCTCATTCTTGGGGGAGGATTTATTGTATGCTGTTCCAGTTTGACTGCTAGGAGTGTAAACCTATTTGTATGGTTTCCTATTCAACTGTCTACAGCATTCATATGCTTGAGATGATTTATATGCTTCTTTGGTTCGGTGATTGTGGTGTCTGCTGCAGTGCTTGGAGTCCTCAGGAAGCGCTAGGAGCATCCTTTAACGGAGGTACCCAGTCGGGGTGCCAGGTGATCCGTTACATAAGTCATCAGTGAAAAAACTGTGGGGACGTGCTGCAGAGCACCCAAGCCACAAAAATAAACCATAACAGCCAACTTTAAATCTTAAAGGATTATTCCAAACACCTTTAAAACTTCAGTATTTTGCTAGCTGCCGAAGGCGTAGGTCCACCTCCGGCAGAGTCATTAGCCAGCATGGAGCTTTAGTTCTGGACTGGTTAATGTCAATTCTGTGCACAAACACTCCTTCATTGGCTGAGAGCGATCACTGATGCTCTCAACCAGCAGGACCAGGATCTGACTTTTGCAGCCCTGAAGAAGCTAGATATTGTTCAACAAGCATGAAGGAACACCTGACATCCGTCATGACCCAGGTAAGAGGCAACTCTTTGCAGAAGGGTCTTCCCCATACCAGGGAATGGCACTAGGATACTCCAAACATAATCTTAGTGGGTATCATGCTTGGAGGTGTGCATGCACGGGGTGACAGAAGCATCCACCTCAGGTGCCAAAGATTTTAGGTATGCAGCCAAGTATTTTACATTAAATCAATCACAATTTGTTTCTTAACGGACAATGAGAAATCAAATTACAGGGACACTGAGCACCAAAACCACTACAGCTTAATGTAGCAGTCCTGGTGCAAAAATCACATCCCTATAGGTTGGTAATTGTAAACATTGTGTCACATCCTGTCCTGTTCTGCGGAGATGCCTGGCCTTGGCTTCTAGTATCCAGTACTCTTTTTACAATTCTTGTTTAGTTTTTCTTGGTTTTTCTGGTTTTCAATTCTATGTCAGGTTTTCTTTATGCTGGGTTTTCTGGGTAAATTCCTGTATTCCGTTCCTGGAATTCCCAGTCTCCTGGATTCCTTTAAATGTTTCCTTTTCCGTTAATCCTTTTGTTTCAGTTGGTTCCTGCAGGCAGTTGTTCCAAGTCCCCCTTTCTTGCAGGTAATTGCTGTGTGTGTTGTATTATTGTTTATTTAGTCATGCATATCTAGGTAGATAGGAACCCACCGTAATTGGAGTACTTTGCCGCAGTTGGTGGGCTGCATACATCTTGGCCATTTATGTATGTCTAAATCTCCAATGTTTTACATATATAGTACTTAGTTATGTCTCCTCTTGTTTTACCTTACATATCTTGTCTTGTTTGATTTTGTATTCCCAGTTCATGTACAGTCCTGTCCCTGTTCTGTAATGTTTCCCTTATGTATTGTGTATATGTTCTGGGTTTTGCTTTCTATCCTTCTCCGGTTCTGGGTTCTACTAGTTTTGTCTTGTTTTCTTGTTTGGTGCCTCTCCTAGTCTTGCCTTGTTTCTAGTACTGGAAACATCTCAGCATATCATCTGCTCCTCGCATCCGTATAAGCTGCAACAGGGTCTTGGTATGTGGTCGCACAAACGCTGGTGCTCAACACCCAGCACCAAGCCCTACTGATTCACTTCCATGCTGAAGACTCCTCATCAACTACATCAGGCACAGGGGTTCTGGTCTAGGGACTGCCCCCGTGACACACTGGTTTCTACCTGATATTAACTGCTACTAAATAATGTGTTAGGATGATTCTTGCCAATCTTTCAGCAACAAATTATTGAATCAAATGGAAATGGTCACTAATACACTGGGTAAGCTTGAAGTCGATGATACCACTGACACCAGACACACACGAGCCAACAAATCAGACCTGCTTTCAGTGTTTCATTTTTATTATTTGGGATCAGGCTTTTAAACTGCAATTTTTTCAACATCCATGGCATTTGAGGCATATACATGTTTTAGAGTTTCGTCATATTTCATTTTTAATTATATGAATTTCTGTAAATTTCTACATGGACAATAAGGTTTTAGTTGGGGCGATATAACACTATAAATTAAAAAAAATCAAGCTTGCTATAAAAAGGTACTGTACACCCTGAAAATAAAATATGGCACACAACAACACTGTTTAAACATATATTAAATAATGCGTTATTATATCTTTCAGGTTTTATAACCATTAAAAGCTCCAACACAAACCAAAAAATGTCAAACTGTCTACAAATATTTACAAATTTAACTGAGCAGAGGTGAGCGTTGATCTATACAATGTATTATCATAGAGTGTTAGCGTTTTGGGGATGTTTAAGGAGAAAACTGACCTTACAGTTAAGTAAAAAAAACAACTACAAACGGTACCATCTTGTTGTTATCCTACATGTTACAGGACTTTGAAGAAACCATCCAAATCCTCCTTTTAGTCCACTTACGTTAGGGGTGAATGAATGGAATTTGCTCCCTAGACATTGACTTGTAGAGTTATACTGGTGGACTTCGAGGGTAGCAACTAGCTATCAAACACAAAAAATGAATGATGTTTTTGATTATACACATAGAACATCCATTTTCTTTATATTTATACAGATCACGTAGTGTCAGGTAGCAAAGTTTCCCAGATTTCTTTACCCTCATTTGTTTATGTAAGATGATTTCCAAGAGAAACATTTCTTAACTGTGTAAGATACGCAATATCCATATAACGTTCCCATAATTGCTATGCCACAATGCCCACTGACAGCCGCACAGTCTGAGAAGCCGAAAAAGGAATCTACTCGAATGTGCTTTGAGGGAAGGTGTACAATTACCATGTCTAGAGCAGTAATTCCTGGTGGTCATTTGTGATGAACGCCTATTATATTGGCAAGTGTATGTCTGAATAGTGATCGGCTAATCAGAGAGGCTGTTTTTATTGGATACCGTGCACTTTGGGGGATGATTGTATTTTAAGAATGTTTTCTAAAGAGAGCATCACTGAAATACGATATTTAAAATCACTTATTTGTGTCTGCTACTTGGTGAGTGACATGCGTACCTTGTAGTCAGGACTTGGTTTAATACTGTTAGAAAACCTCACAAATGCCTTATCTGTAGAAGTCAAACCGTATTGAATCAGTTGGAAAGCTTATTAAATCGAGGCCAAGATGCCAATTTATATGATGGAGATGCCATGTTATAGTGAAGGCTAACATGTAATACAGTTTGTGTTGAGATCAATTGCCAGAATTAGATAAAGAAATTGCAAGCAGAGTCCATTGCCGGCGATCCTCTATCTAAACATAATGCCAACTTTTTTGATAATTCCACCACCTTTAGGAAGACTAAAACAAACTCATCCAATGCACTCAAGTGATTAGTACAGCAATCTGCTGGCATCGATTCACAGCAAAGAGAACACACAGGTAAACACTAGATACGTTATTTTACTATCTGGCTGACGATAAATGTAAATTATACTTTGACCATGAAGTTTTTAGAGATATGACAAATCCCATGGACATCTCCTCAATAAATTATCACGTGTCTTATTCACATGTTGTTATGGTTACGCTGCTTGTATGAGCACAGTTTCAAAAATAATTCGAATAATGCCCACTGAGAAATTGTTTACAGGTATATATTGTAGATTTTAATCTTTGTTTGAATGGGGCTAAGGAGATTTTCATAGAAAACATACGAAATTTAAAATGCCTATAATATAATTTCTTTGATTGTCAGACAGATAGTAATTCTACTTCCATTTTAGCAGTGTAACTGCCATTTCAATAGTCCATGGTGTCCGTTTATTCGTGATACACCCAATCCTCTTGCCTCTTCAATGGTTTAAACTGGGTCTTCTTTTGAGAAGGTTCCTGGAAGACGGGGGTCAGGTGGTGGCAAGCGTTCGATGTCCGATGTTGGAGTTGAACTACAAAGAAAAATGGTAAAAGTAATGAAAGATAAGATTAATAATCTCAGCGACAGAAAACGTTACTGCAAAAAAAATAGGTTTTCAGTTGGCCTATATTAAAACATACAACAGACTAAATAAGGAATGTTGCCATCTTTTTTAGAATCCATTTTTTTTGTCCCAGGTTAAAACATAAATAAAGCAGAGTGTGAAGGAAGAGAATATTACATATTATTACGAAGACATAATGTTCTCAAACCCTTTACCACCTTGTATCTGTGACCAAAGCAACTTCGCCACTGACTTTTGGAGGAGCCTGCTTGCCAGCCTCTTGCCCTGTGACTATGGCCCTGTGGTGAACTTTGGGGCTAAAAACCCTGTTCGTGCCCTTTTCCCTTCTACGGTGCAGTATATGGGGCTTACCGAATGGATTAGGCTTATGGTGTTCGCTTACCGAACAAACTGTCGAACAGCCGGACCACCCGCAAGTGGAGTGTGCAACCTGTTAACCTCCCAGAAGGGTGGTCGCCGTTCGTATAGTCAAACACGTGACAGTGGCTATCTTGTTTAATTGAACGTGGTCAGCAGTGTTTTGCCGTTCATAGAACTGAAATCGGACACTCAACGGTATGAACACGACTGGGACTTCCACCTCCATCTATGTTCAGCTAAATATGCACATAATCTACTGAACACACTTCAACACTGACTTTGAGCATGAGCGGTTCCGTTCGACTATTTGAAGTACACTTTAATCATTGGAAATAGATCGTCCACACAGCCTAATTCTCTGGAACTATTTGGGGCTTGCGGCTGGTCAAAAAGAGACTTTAATTAAACTTTTGAACCCCTGCTCTGATCTGGGTGATTTTGATATGTTGTTCACCCAGATCAGGGCTATCAGGGCACGTGTTTTTTATGTTTGGGGATAATTACGTTAATACATTATCTACCTTAATTGTATCACAGGCAAAGGGGAGGGATTGTGTTCTGTATGTGGGAGTGTCAGGCATTGTTACATTGTTTCTATTGGTCTGTACAATTTGTGTCCTGTGCCCCATCAGGTCCAGTGGGTGTTCCTCTGGCCTGAAAAGTTGTATAAAAATCCAACCTGTAGCATCAAACTCTCAGATCATCTTGGACCTTCATGAAATTTCAGTTCATGTTTGGGGGATTGGAAGAACTACACTCTGGGGATTGCTATAATCACTATACTCCCCTGAGTATAATCACCAGCTCTTATAAGAGCTGTTCCTGTTACGCTCTCGGGACTAAGAGAGGCCTACCCACTGGAAGCTGGATCCTGATCTTGGGTCCAGGGTGTGTGGAGGACGGCGAGACCCCAATCAAGCTGCGGCGGTTTGTGGGGTTTACGGTGGTTATGGTGTTCCAGTGCAGTGCTTATGGTACTCGCCAGTACTAGGAAGAAGCGATTGATGGAGGTACCCGGTCGGGGTGCCAGACGATCCGTCACAGTATCTTCCTTCTTTCTTAGCGATCATAAAGCTGGGTGAGCAATGGCAGCATCTACTTGGTGGTCATAAAGTAAAATAAGGAGGAGTTCTTTGACTCTATGTCCAAACTAGTTGGACCAGACACAAAAAAACAAGGTCAGTGTGGTGGTACCACCTCCACCTATGGGCTTGGACCCAAGAAATACATTTTATAAGCAGAGAGAGGAGGAGTGACCCCAACGAGGGGGAGACTCAGTACTTGTATATGTGCATGAAACTACAAAAAATACTTAACAGCTAAATAACTTTCTTGGAGACAGTTCAGTATGTATAGGAGGATAAAATGTCCCACAGCACAAAGTTATTTCACATGTATCCAAAAATATTAACTTTATTACAATTATATACAAAAAAGATACAATGTGGACTGCGCTGGGTAACAAAAATAAATATAAATATAAAAAGCAGCCACTCCCCACTTTGTCCTTGTTTATGGAGGTTAAAATCAAATAAATGACCCGACGCGCGTTTCGGTGTAATGAACTACACCTTTGTCAAGGGCTAACCTTACCTCCAGCTGGACCCAGGTTTTAAATGCATGCTGACCAGTTCGCTATGATCTTCATGCATCGTAAGTTACGTTGTGATTGCAGTTCACGTTGGAATGCGGTGAGGGCGGAGCTGGACAGCCTGATGTCATCTGTGTGACAGATCAGTCCGTCTGTTTTTCTGTGTTACTTGGGAACTCCCCCCTTCTCATATGGTGCCTCCTGTGGGCGTACCTATATCCCTCCATAGCTTCACCCATTAATATGAATCAGTCCTGCATAGAGTTTCATTGGGGGAAATTAAATGAATCCGGGGACTATTTAAGGTGACAATGTGTGAATATACAGGCTGCCTGTGACGAAACCAACCTCGCCACTGAGAACTGGAGAAGCCTGGTTGCCCGCCTGCTGCCTTTGGACTATGGCCCTGGGAGATTGGGCCCTTTACAAACAGTATCCGGCCCTAACAGATTGCATGTCACTCATTCTGGCCCTTTAAATACAGTGGGGCCATTCGGTACTTGCCCTGTGTGAGCAGTGATACCCCCCAGATAGCTATGCCATGGAGCCTATTCATATAATGAAAGACTATGGGAAAGACTTTGGCTCCATGGCAATTAAACTGTATTTGTGTGGTCTGCGTGCCATTCAACTAATAATGTGCACGCAGACCTGAGCTATCTGGGGATATGTTAAATGTCTGTGTTTAATGTATAAAAAGTGACTTTATGTATTTTAAAGAGTTTTATGTTGTTTTGCAACCATGTGGTTAATGGAGTCTGCCTCTAGTCCTGGATAATTAGATTTCCTCTCCAATTATCTCCAGGGCAGAAGGGAGGAAGCCAGGATGCATTGTGGGGATGTTTTACTTTTACTGTTTGAGCCAGAAGGAACAAAAGATACTTTTAGTAACTTTTTAACCCCTGGTCGGATTCATGCAATTTTTTAATATGTTGTTCCCCTGAATGGATTGATTGTGGATATGTATTTTTATGTGAATGTGATGTATGGTTTTAAAGTTATGAAAGTTGTGTAAAAGTATATTTTGAACTGTACACATAATGGGATTAAGTGTCACACTAAGGGGAGGGGATGTGTGGGAGGTAACATCTATGTTATTGGTTATTTTATGCCTCCCCCTGGGTGTGGCCTGTATGTGTACTCATGTAATAAAAACCAGGCTGGGTGCCCAGCACCTCAGACCACTGCTTGACCTTCAACACGGAGCCTTGTCTCGTTCTTGGGGGGATTCACTGTATGCTGTTGGAGATTTGACTGCTAGGAGTCTAAGCTGATGTCTGCTTTTCCTATTCATCTGCTAGCAGCTATTCGTGAGGTTCCAGCTTGGAGTGCTATCTTATTCCCTGGTATGCAGTTCGGGAGTTTGATGCATTCGCCTGTATCTAGTTCATGAGTTTTGATGTTCTGCAGTAGCTGTGCCTTTCTGAGAAAAGGGGATTATCGCCTAAACGGATTTTAACCCCTCATATGCTGAAACGGTCCGTTACAATTGGTGGCAAGCGGCGGGATCGTTCCTACAGCCAGAAGGACAGCTACAGAACACCATTGCTTTGGATTTTTACAATTTGAGGGCAACGCATGTCTGAGTACAGCGACCCTGACAGCACCAGGATGGAACCAGCAGTGGAGTACAATGAGGGTGACATGGATGACCGGGATGCATTAAGGAAAGGCATCTGGTACCAGGCCCTGGATAACGTACAGTACCAGCGGGGCAAGAGTCTCCCCAGTGAAGAGCAGCGATGGCAGACACGACTGGCACTGCGGATGCCCTTCCTGGGAGAGCAGCCCCTGAAGGGATGGGTGAAGGAACTAGAGCACCGGGTATGGCAGGAGCTATGGCTGGAGGATGCCTACCAGGCGCTCTGGTGGTATATGGCACAGTATATACCCTGGACAGCCGAACATGACAAGCCAGAGGGAGAAGAATTTGATGGTCCTGGCTTGTTATGGGAGTCCTTTGCAGAGCCTGGCTTCGGGAGCCCTGCGCAAACCAGACTGCAGGACATTTTCTATGAGAGGGAGGCTAGGCATGAGTGGGATGACCCCCATGAGGTAGAGCAAGACCTGGCTCACCTAGCAACCCTGGAGTGGGAACTGGAGCAAAACTACCAAGATCTCTTCCACTTCATTGGGAAGGCTCAGCAGGACAGTAAGGTGACAGACCCAGATCCAGACCCCTTCCGCTGGGAAGATATTGTAGAGATTTACTGGGAAGAACCCCAGGTGGCCGGTAGAGATGGGACCGAGGTCTCTCCACCGGCCCTGCAGGGAATTGGGAGCCCAGTCTCCATTCCCCAGCGGCAGGCTGAGTTACAGGGGGCAGAGGTAGTTGGTCCCACCCCCCAGCAGCAGAGTGATATGCCGGGAAGGCAGTGTGAAGTGCAGGGAGAGGAGAGCAGCGTCCTCCCTCCCCAGCGGCAGGCTGAGTTACAGGGGGCAGAGGTAGTTGGTCCTACCCCCCAGCAGCAGAGTGATATGCCGGGAAGGCAGTGTGAAGTGCAGGGAAAGGAGAGCAGCGTCCTCCCTCCCCAGCGGCAGGCTGGGTTACAGGGGGCAGAGGTAGTTGGTCCTACCCCCCAGCAGCAGCATGATTTTTTGGGAATTGGGAGCCCAGTCTCCATTCCCCAGCGGCAGTGTGAAGTAGAGGGAGAGGAGAGCAGCGTCCTCCCTCCCCAGCGGCAGGCTGAGTTACAGGGGGCAGAGGTAGTTGGTCCTACCCCCCAGCAGCAGCGTGACTTTTTGGGAATTGGGAGCCCAGTCTCCTTTCCCCAACAGCAGGACACTGTATTAGGAGAAGAGACAGTCGGTCTCCCTCCGCAGATGATGGAAGTATGCATGGGAGAGGAGCTTATTACCACCTCTCCCCAGCGGCGGATTATTAATGGGCAGAGTGTTCTATCGGGAGAGGAGCTTGTTACCCCCTCTCCCCAGCGGCAGTTTAATGTACCAGGGGGAGACTGTAAGCCCCCCACCGGTGCAGATGGGACCGTGGTCTCTGCACTTACCACACAGGGGGTAGGGATGGTCGGTCCTACCCCCCCACGACAGAACTATGTATCCAAGGGGGAGACAACCGGTCTCCCCATTCAGCAGCAGAGCTATGCAACGAAGGGGGAGACAATCCGTCTCCAGCAACCAGGCTCCAACCAGACTACTCCGGTGGTAGTGCTGGCATCAGGACAGAGTACCGCTGGTCTCTGCCCACTCAGCAACCCACCAAGGCAGCCTACCAGTCCCCTGCACAGCCGGGGTGAGGCACCTGGACATGGACAACTTTCTCCTCTACCCAGGTGTAGTAACCATTTATTGTGGGTGGGCTGTACTGATGTTTCTGCTTTGTGGGTGGGTTGCTGGACTAACAAGGGCACTGACCGGCAGGAGGTCAGGTACCCTGTTAGTCTTTTTGGAAAGGGGGAGAGATGTGACGAAACCAACCTCGCCACTGAGAACTGGAGAAGCCTGGTTGCCCGCCTGCTGCCTTTGGACTATGGCCCTGGGAGATTGGGCCCTTTACAAACAGTATCCGGCCCTAACAGATTGCATGTCACTCATTCTGGCCCTTTAAATACAGTGGGGCCATTCGGTACTTGCCCTGTGTGAGCAGTGATACCCCCCAGATAGCTATGCCATGGAGCCTATTCATATAATGAAAGACTATGGGAAAGACTTTGGCTCCATGGCAATTAAACTGTATTTGTGTGGTCTGCGTGCCATTCAACTAATAATGTGCACGCAGACCTGAGCTATCTGGGGATATGTTAAATGTCTGTGTTTAATGTATAAAAAGTGACTTTATGTATTTTAAAGAGTTTTATGTTGTTTTGCAACCATGTGGTTAATGGAGTCTGCCTCTAGTCCTGGATAATTAGATTTCCTCTCCAATTATCTCCAGGGCAGAAGGGAGGAAGCCAGGATGCATTGTGGGGATGTTTTACTTTTACTGTTTGAGCCAGAAGGAACAAAAGATACTTTTAGTAACTTTTTAACCCCTGGTCGGATTCATGCAATTTTTTAATATGTTGTTCCCCTGAATGGATTGATTGTGGATATGTATTTTTATGTGAATGTGATGTATGGTTTTAAAGTTATGAAAGTTGTGTAAAAGTATATTTTGAACTGTACACATAATGGGATTAAGTGTCACACTAAGGGGAGGGGATGTGTGGGAGGTAACATCTATGTTATTGGTTATTTTATGCCTCCCCCTGGGTGTGGCCTGTATGTGTACTCATGTAATAAAAACCAGGCTGGGTGCCCAGCACCTCAGACCACTGCTTGACCTTCAACACGGAGCCTTGTCTCGTTCTTGGGGGGATTCACTGTATGCTGTTGGAGATTTGACTGCTAGGAGTCTAAGCTGATGTCTGCTTTTCCTATTCATCTGCTAGCAGCTATTCGTGAGGTTCCAGCTTGGAGTGCTATCTTATTCCCTGGTATGCAGTTCGGGAGTTTGATGCATTCGCCTGTATCTAGTTCATGAGTTTTGATGTTCTGCAGTAGCTGTGCCTTTCTGAGAAAAGGGGATTATCGCCTAAACGGATTTTAACCCCTCATATGCTGAAACGGTCCGTTACACTGCCTATTTATATTATTATTTCTAGTGTGTAAGGAGGTTAAAGAGTTAGGCACTAATGTACTAGTCCAGATCTGTAAGGATTCCCAAATTCAATAGATCTGGACTATTAGTGAAAAATATAATGTTTCATTTCAAGCTATATGCCTAATAAGATATTAAGCCAGGGACCCTCATTCAGTGTTAAACTGCTCAAAAATAGTTTAACACTGAATGAAGGGTCAGGGCCAAGAGACTCCAGACACTATAACCACTTCAATGAGGTTAATTGGTTTTAGTGCCTACAAAGTCCCTTTGAGTCAACGAGCATTTATAAAACTCTAGAAAGCCTTGAATATTCTAGTTGCCTAGTAAAATGTCCAATTAATGAATGGAGGGGAAACCACTTAATGCTTTACTGCTGGGTGGAAAGGATGGAGACGCAGTCAAAGTGTTAGTCTTTGCCAGCTCTGCATACACAGACAGTCACAAAAAGCTGATGAATGACGATGAATGTTGACGCATGAAGACAGTGGCTCACATAACACGTGCAAGCTGACATACTGTTACCTTTGGTGACTGGAAAATGAGACTTTCCAGAAGAAATCTTGGGACTATTCTTCTGAAGAGGCTCAGGAAATAAAAAAGGTAAACGGGGGGAAAGAGACAATTCAGCAAAGAGCTTAATAAAATATTACACCTGTACTTTAGTCAGGAGTACAATATGTCTGTTTTTATGCAAACAATGCTTCGAGCTGAGTCCACCTACAATTATATAGTTATTGTCAAATATTTTTTATATATATTTATACATTTTTTATATCATTCTTAGAATTTGTGTATTTTTTTGAATAATTTCATAGCATATTAAACATTTATATAAAGTTTGTTTTGTATTTATATCATTTTCCATTTACTTTTATTTTTATTTACATTTATTTTGTTTATGTTTTCAGTATATTTTACCCCCTAATTACAATATATTCAGGACTTCTAAAAGAAGCATTAAAATAGAGGGTTGGTGGTGCCCACAAGTCTACCAATTGCAAGCCCAAGGAGTTTAAAAATAGGAAGTTAAAGTTGGAAGAGTACAAATTAGACATGTACAAAAATTAAGTACAGCAAATTCCTTTTTACCTCCAGATTCGATCTTGCTTTTTTGAGGACATCATGCGTTCTGTTAACTGAATAAATAAACAAATAAATGGATGAATAGATAGAAAGATAGACGGATACATTCATATGTAGGCCTAGTTCAAAAACATAGAAGGGGTGGGGCAGGATTCAATTTTTTCTCCAATGGGAGGCTACTTCTCCAGGAGAACCCCAACTTCATTATATCTGGTGTCTCCTGCTAAGCTTTACGTTGGGATAGAGTCGTCAAATGTTGAGTAAAATACTGGCCCCCGCTGACTGTCACTATAAGTGGGACACCAAGGGGGAAATAGAGATCAAATAACCCTCCCTCATGTCTTCCATCGACTTTTTCCCGGTTTCATCTCTTCGCCCTGTCTCACCTCTTTCGTTGTCTTTTCCCTTCGGTTTCTCCTGTAACCTAATGTTCTTATTCAATTTCCTATGGAGTCTTTATTACTCAAATACATCTTGGTCCCAATACATTCAGTCACTTATTTAAAGGTTTCTTTTCACCCTGTCGACCCCTCACTTACTATTTTCCTTGTTATTTTTACCTGTTTCATTTAATAATTATTTTTCTTCTGTTTTTTCCACTCTCTCTCTTTATGTCTTCTCTCTAATCGGACTTTGTCTCCTTTGGAATTTCTCTTGTGACATACACAAATCTCCCTTTGTCCTGTCCCAAACCAAACATTACTGGCTAACTGAGTCCATAGATGGACATCCTGATAAAATATACATTGATTGAACAATGCGTTAAATCCCATACCCATTCTAATTATCTAACAGCACTGGGAAGGTACTAGTTATTGAGACAGAAGAAGGCTCTGATGGTAGACAGGATGGAGCTGGCTGGTTGGAGTTATACCTGCCACGTATTGCAGGCAGCTACTGGCTGACATTCTTTGTCCCTGTTGGCATAGCATGCAAATTACAGGAAACACAACTTAGTTTGAAAGTGCAAAATGTGCATACGTTGGCTGACAATGAAGTGCTCCATGCTTTCTTTTGCACGATTTGTACTTTTCAGACGATCCACCATTTCTTGAAGCCCTTTCTCCTGCTCTTTCAGCTTGGCTCTCAGCTGGAAAATCTCATCTTTCAAGGCCTGCTCCTGGTAAACAAAAAGGTTACACAAATGCATCACAACAGTTTTGTTGCAAAAATAATAAAAAAAATTATGGATAGAGAGAAGAAAATTTACTCAAAATACCAACTCATGCATTAAAGTTACTAGTAACAACTAGTAATAAAATGTGAGCAGGATATTGCTTTGCTGCAGAAGGATTTAGATAGATCGGATGACTGAGCACTAAAATGACAGATGCAATTTAACGTAGAGAAATGCAAAGTTATGCACTTCGGAGTTAAGAATGCACAAGCAACTTACACCCTAAGTGGTAGTGAACTAGGGATAACCACACACGAGAAGGATTTGGGAATTGTTATAGACAACAAATTAGGCAGCAATATGCAATGTCAATCTGCAGTTGCTAAGGTCAGTAAGGTTTTGTCATGTATAAATAGGGGCATAAATTCTCGAGATGAAAATATAATTTTGCCTCTTTATAAATCACTGGTAAGACCACACCTTGAATATGCTGTGCAATTTTGGGCGCCTGTTCTAAAGAAAGATATTATGGCACTAGAAAAAGTGCAGAGACACAAGGGCTACACAATTGATAAAAGGAATGGAGCATTTTAGTTACGAAGAAAGGTTAAACAATTTTAATCTCTTTAGTTTGGAAAAACGGCGCCTCAGAGGGGATACGGTAACATTATACAAATATATTCGAGGCCAGTACAAACCATTAGCTGGAAATCTATTCATAAACAGGGCTATACATAGGACACGAGGTCACAAATTTAGGCTGGAAGAAAGGAGATTTCATCTGAGGCAAAGAAAAGGTTTTTTTTACAGTAAGAGCAATAAGGATATGGAATTCTCTGCCTGAAGAGGTGGTTTTATCAGTCTGTTTAAACTGCAATTGGATAAATACTTGCAAAAACATAACATACAGCGATATAATTTCTAATTAGTGTGGTAATAGCTGCTTGATCCAAGGAGACATCTGACTGCTATTTTGGGGTCAAGAAGGAACTTTTCCCTAGTTTGTTGCAAAATTGGAAACGCTTCAGACTAGGTTTTTTGCCTTCTTTTGGATCACCAGCAAAAACATATGCGAGGAAGGCTGAACTTGATGGACACAAGTCTTTTTTCAGCTATGTAACTATGTAACCCCTTAGTGACCAGACCGTTTTTAAATTTTCTTACGGTTAAGGACCAGGGCTGTTTTTACATTTCTGCGGTGTTTGTGTTTAGCTGTAATTTTACTCTTACTCCTCGGCGAATTATGACTCCACGGCCATGTGATCACTCTAACAGAGCGGTCACATGGCCCCAATAGGCATCCGTGAATCGGCCTGCAGGGGGCTTCCTGAACTGACAGGTAGTCCCCCTGCTGGTAAAAAAAGATAAAATAAATAATACAATATATATATATACATATACAAAATTACATAAATAATTCTATAAATATACACATAGACTTCAAATATATAAATATGCATATATATTTAAATTCTATGTGCATATTTATGTAATATTTTTACATCATTAAGTAATTTTATTGATTGCAATTTGCAGGACCTGCCTGCTAAATACTAGATATGCTTTATTTTGCCAATTATCAAGCAGTGCTGACCTCCTTTTTTTGCTGAGCAGCATTCGGCATGTTGGGCAGAGCCGCTCTCCAAAACATGCTGATCAGGGAGCCACATTCCTCCAGAATTTTTTGCAAGGTGTTTGTAGTAGAAAAAAGCTTTGTGATACTTCCATACTCTCGCGCCTAAATGGGAACAGATATTGTGGTGAAAGGAATGGGCTATTATTGGAGACACATGGAAAATATAAACTTTTACTAAACATGTTAAAGAAGTATTCTAACTATCTACAGGGATTAATCACTTTCAGTGTCTCTGTCTTTAGAAACAGTTGATGTCCCGTCATGTAGTATGGTAAAGGGGACTGCTCACTAACTGTATAGGTTAGGTTACCCTTTTTTGCACAAAACATTCTGTTTTCCACTAAATTTATCTTAAAGGAACACTCCAGGAATCTCATTGAAGTTAGTTATGGTGCGTGGAGGTACTAGGTGCTCTCTTATCTGAAGAGGTTAATCATTTGCGAATGGTTTAATCCCAAAGTCATCTTAATTGTGGAAGTTCTCCTAACAACTCTATCTACTCCTCCAGCCCTGGTTCCAATGCAGTAGCCCTTCACAGGGCGCCATTGATAAGCTTAGAGCGTCAGCTATGCTCTCAGTCATAACTTCGTAATTGAGGTGAAGATATTATTGTGCCAAGTATATTCTTTAAATATTTAGCAAATGACATCTTTAACCAATATGGACAAGGCACAGCAAAGGCACAAATTGCCTGAGGAAGAACAGAAACATTGTTTCATTTCTCCTCTTGTCTGTATGCTGCCAACAACCAGGTGCAATGGGCAGAACTTATAACAATGATTGACAGGGAGCTAAGATGGATGAATGTCATATAGATCTCTAAAAAACATTCTGACGCTTTCTGTTGGCCCGTTTGTTTTGGCTTTAAATAGTGATAGAGCAGGCCATCTTCGTGTATCCATTCTTCATGCTTGTCTTCATGGCTTCTAAGGCCATACAAATTTCATTTACGATGCCAAAGTGATTGGGCAAGAGACCAAAGATGTCTCTAAAGTGAGGTGAACAGTGATTTGGGAACCCTTGGGTCAAATCACACATCCACAGACAATGGTAGTGATTGGACACTTGGGATTTCTTCTTAGGCGAAGTTGAAATTGGTTAGGCAAAAAATAATAGGCCCGATGAGTAATGCATTCATACTTTTCAACTCTTATTGCTTTCCTCACATTTTACACTCAAAAAATTATCTATCTCATGATTGTTGTGAGATAAAACGAATAACCTTTCAGTGAGATCTGCATAGCTTGTCAACTATAGGAGCGTGGCATCCCTGTCGGCTGGCATAGGTCATTTACTCTATTTGTGGCAGTTGCAGAGACAGCTTCTGTTGGAGTCCACATGCATGAGTTAAGTATCTAACACAGAACATTTTGGATATATATGCTTCTTCTCAATGTGCGAGTCAAAGCTAACCGGGAGAAGATAAAATGTAGTATACCCGCCAATACTGCCTACCAAGTGTCTTTAAAAGGGGCATGTCCATGCATAAAGTGGGTGACCCACTCCTTAACTGGGTGGACAGGCTGACCATTGATGGAATCCATTTACCGATGATGGAATCCATTTTTGTGGTGACAGAAACCCAAAAATCGTGACTGTTTGAAAATAAAAAAGGACTGTTGGCTCCTGTGATGTAGTAACAAAAATCTATGTTGATTACTCTGCTGCGTACAGCAAGACCAAATATAGAGTGGGGGAAATTGTGATGGGAATGCTTTGTTATTACATCATATGCCAGCTTAGCCTATTGCCACCACAATTCATTATGACATATCGTAACTAGAAGTGCTAGCTAGCTACCATAATTATTCATCTCAGTAGCACCAATAGCAATGTACGTCAATAATATTAACATGTTCTGTGAAAATGCTAGAATTGTATAATACCTTTGTTCCGTGGATGTCTAAGAAGGGTTTGTTAAGGGAAGACTGCATGAGAGCTTGGATTTTCTTCATTAATATATGACCATCTAGTAACTGCTGCTTCAAAGCACTGAAGTCATCAATGTGGCCAATGACATGACGACCATTTCTACTGGCAAACGAACCATCGTGAGCCTCCCCCTCCAGCTGATCTTCATTAATGTCCATAGATGATGGATAGAATTTCATGTCTAAAAAAACAAGAAATGTCAGTGTGTTACGCCAAATTCCAAATATTCAGCATTTAAATCTTTTTTTGTTGGGCGAGTCACACACTCACACCATGATGCAAATGTGGGTCATCTACAATGAAGACATTCTTTCAGACCTTCCATTCAATGTAATAACAGACGCAGAGGACACAAAGGGGGTGTGCATGGTCACAAGGGCAGTGTAGGTATGCTAAACAATATAAAAATAAAAAAGTAGATTTTGCTTTATTTAATGGTCTAACCAAATGGCTTACAAAGTGTAACAATTGCACATATTTACTAATTTAAAGCAATGTCTGTTTGGAGCCACTAACAAGCTCAATGCATTGTGTGATGCATACACGGTGCTCTTTCCAATACAGTCTCATTCAAACTACAAGATTAAAGGGACACAAGTCATCAGAACAACTACAGCTTATTGTACAGTATGCAGCTTATTGTATAGTATACAGCTTATTGTACAGTATACAGCTTATTGTATAGGATACAGCTTATTGTACAGTATACAGCTTATTGTATAGTATACAGCTTATTGTATAGTATACAGCTTATTGTATAGGATGTGGTGGAATCTCAGTAAAAATACATTTACTAGGACAAGATTGCCACGTGGTATGTGCACTTGCAAATGTTGATGTATCGTTAGGTTGGTTGCACGTGGCAACGATACAATCAACAGTGTACTGAGCAAGTGTAGGAATACAGGATATACGAGTATTTCCCCTCCTCCATTGTGCTGGGCAAGCCATGTGGTCAAACAGGAATTTAGTCTCTATTCGGTTGATTAGATAAGAGTATGTGTAGGTTGAACTGATTATGGGAGGAGCTACATGCCTATATAAGGGACCTACACTGTATGATCAGGACTCAGACTTTGCTGTATTTTGGTGACATTAGTCCCTCTGAGTCCCGGTCGGTGAATCGAATAAAGAATCTCTTCCTTCCTGAAGAAACCTGTGTCCATCTCTCTGTGCTTGACTTCCGTCAGTTTCTCCGGTATCAAGGATACAGCTTATTGTACAGTATACAGCTTATTGTATAGGATACAGCTAATTGAATTTGTTCTGGTGAGTAGACTCATTACCTTCAGGCTTTTTGCTATAAACCCAGTCTTTTCAGAGAAAATGCAGTGTTTACATTACAGCCTAGTGAGTGAGCTGTGTTTTCATTTTTACTGTATATATTGACCCCCAGCAGCACCCCATTTAAGCATGTTCTGGTGAGTGCAACCAACCCCCTGTTTTTTTCATATGTTTACATTACTGTCTAGTGATAACTTCACTGGCCAATCCTCCGATGGCTGCTAGAGGTGCCTCCCCGGGGCAGTGCCGCACAGTGTGACTGACATTCAGCGTCTCCACCCTCTGCATGCAGACACTGAACTTTCCATATATGGAGTTCTAAACGAAAAGTCATTTCCGTGTTCAAAGTATAAGATGTGGGGAATTGTAATATGATGTTAGATTGCTTCTTTCCAATCTCCATGAGATATCTCTGTGTATGGTAATGATCAATTAAAACGCTTTTATTGAACCTGGTAATATTTTTTTCTACTTCCACAATCCGGAGGCTCCTGAGAACTCTTGTATGATAAACTCAGCATTTGTCAGCCAGGCCCAAAGTGATATTAAGCGGAAGTTACAGAAGTTAGAGGGGTTTGCAGGAATGTCCACAGCTAATGGAGGTTGCAAATAAGGTATATACAAATAGGGAAACTGAGACAAAGTGTGAGGAGGAACGTAAGATGAGGAAGAAAGTAGATATGCTAGCGGTAGCTATCACAGGTGTAGTGAGACAGGGAGGGGAGATGGACAGAGGAGTTGAGACAAGGATGAGCAGGGGACCACTAGGTAGAAATCAATGTGCTTATTGTAGAGAGGAAGGACATTGGAAGGGTGAATGTCCACAGAGGGGATATATTGCAGGCAGTAGACAAGAGAGAAGGGGGCGAGGTGG
This sequence comes from Pelobates fuscus, assembly GCF_036172605.1. Taxonomy (NCBI): domain Eukaryota; kingdom Metazoa; phylum Chordata; class Amphibia; order Anura; family Pelobatidae; genus Pelobates; species Pelobates fuscus. The sequence continues at coordinate 206,742,575 of NC_086323.1, read as the reverse complement.
TTATGGTGGTAGCTTTAGAGGACGAGGAAGAGGAAGTTTTGGAGGAAATAATGGAAATAGCAGAGGGGGTGTTCAGGAAGGAAGATATTATCCACCTACTCAGAGACCTAGGGATAAGGAAGATAGAGATTTTGTGGGTCTGGCTGACACAGTCATGGAAGACTATTGATACCGACCGGGCTCCATCCCCCTTGGCCGAGCGGAGCCTATGGTCGACGTAACAATAGGGGGAAAGAGAAGTCCTTTCATGATGGATACAGGTGCTGAACATTCAGTGGTGACTAAGTTGGTAGCTCCTCCTTCTGAAAAGACTGTAAATGTAATAGGAGCTACTGGGAGAAGCGCTGCTAGACCAGTTCTCAGGAGTTGCACTTGCATTTTAGGAGGCCATTTTGTTAAGCACCAGTTCCTATATATGCAGGAGTGTCAAGTTCAACTTCTAGGATGTGATCTATTATCAAAGCTTCAAGTTCAGATAACTTTTCTACCTAATGGATCAACGTCTCTGAAGTTTAATAAATCACCAGGCATGATAGCGGTATTGGTGCCAAAAGAAGAAGAATGGCATTTCTGTTCTGTAATAATAAATGCAAACCCTAAGAGTGATGGAACTTTATTTGATATTCCAGGAGTATGGGCAGATAATAATCCTCCAGGACTTGCCCGTAGCATCCCACCGTTACATATTGAGTTAAAACTTGGGGTATATCGTGTTAGCCTTTGTATGTTGTTCTTTTATCTACCCAAACAGCTGTAAAGGTGGCAGAGGTTACTCCTTGGATCCATCACTTGAGGGTTAAACCAGCGGCAGATTCCTGGCAAGCTATTCCAGATCCTGAGAATCCTTGCAAGATCCAGTTGAAGCACAAAACCCAGTTGGATTGAACGTGTCGTGAGAAAAAGTACGAGGGGGTATCGGGACATTCTAGTTAAAAGTCTACAGAGATCATCAAGTAGGTGTTTTGACGGCCATAATAAAGCCTGACCACCAATCCTTGCAGCCCTCACAAGTGGGAAGCTGAGGTGCCGTCGCACGGTCGAAGAATAAGATGAGGACCACAAGAATGATGTGCTTAATTATGTGTTTTAGTATTTTTATAATTTTTCAGGAGGGTAAAGGTAAGGATTAGAGATGTACCGAACGGTTCGTGGCGAATAGTTCCTGGCGAACATAGCATGTTCGCGTTCGCCACCGCGGGCGAACACATGCGATGTTCGGTCCGCCCCCTATTCTTTATCATTGAGTAAACTTTGACCCTGTACCTCACAGTCAGTAGACACATTCCAGCCAATCAGAAGCACACCCTCCCTAGCAGACCCTCCCACCTACTGGACAGCATCCATTTTAGATTCATTCTCAAGCTGCATGCTTAGTGAGAGGAGGGAAAGTGTAGCTGCTGTTGATTTGATAGGGAAATGGATAGCTAGGTTAGTGTATACAGTGTCCACTACAGTCCTGAAGGACTCATCTGATCTCTGCTGTAAGGACAGCACCCCAAAAAGCCCTTTTTAGGGCTAGAACATCAGTCTGCTTTTTTTTTGTGTAATGTAATTGCAGTTGCCTGCCAGCTTCTGTGTCAGGCTCACAGTGGATACTGTGCCCACTTGCCCAGTGCCACCACTCACTCACTGGTGTCACAAAAGCTTGCATTTAAATTTTTTTTTTTCACTATAATAGATTGAATATCAGTTAGTTGTCTGCCAGCTTCTGTGTCAGTCTCACAGTGGATACTGTGCCCACTTGCCCAGTGCCACCACTCACTCACTGGTGTCACAATAGCTTGCATTTAAAAAAATATATATATATATTTCACTGTAATAGATTGAATAGCAGTTAGTTGTCTGCTAGCGTCTGTGTGTCAGGCTCGCAGCGTATACTGTGCCCACATGCCCAGTGCCACCACTCACTCACTGGTGTCACAATAGCTTGCATTTAAAAAAAATGTTTTCACTGTAATAGATTGAATAGCAGTGAGTTGTCTGCAAGCGTCTGTGTGTCAGGCTCGCTGTGTATACTGTGCCCACTTGCCCAGTGCCACCACTCACTCACTGGTGTCACAATAGCGTGCATTTAAAAACCAAAAAACTTTTTTCACTGTTATAGATTGAATAGCAGTTAGTTGTCTCCAAGCGTCTGTGTGTCAGGCCTACAACGTGTACTCTGCCAACCTTTGCCAGTTCAAAGTGCAACTCTTATCTGGTGTCACAATAGCTTGCATTTAAAAACCCAAAAACTTTTTTTCACTGTTATAGATTGAATAGCAGTTAGTTGTCTCCAAGCGTCTGTGTGTCAGGCCTACAACGTGTACTCTGCCAACAACTGCCAGTTCACAGTGCCACTCATATCTGGTGTCACAGTAGCTTGCACGCATAGTACCACTAATCTAAAAAAAAATGACAGGCAGAGGCAGGCCACCCCGCAGGGGCTGTCGTGGTCGTGGTGCTGAGATTCCCTTTTGCCCTAGAATAATGCCCAGTTTTCAGAGGCAACGTACCCTGAACTTGAAAAGTTCTGAGGACATAGTTGACTGGCTAACACAGGACACCCAATCTTCTACAGCTTCCGCTTGGAACCTTGACGCAACATCCTCCTCCAGCTTAGCTTCGGGCACCTCTCAAGATACCACTCACCCGCCTGCTGCCACCACCAACACTAGCACCACAGCCGCTTCACTTGGTATGTCAGAGGAGTTATTTACACATCCATTTGAAGAAATGAGTGATGCGCAACCATTATTGACAGAGGATGTAGATAACAGGGATATGTCTCAGTCAGGCAGCATTACACACATGGACGTACGGTGTGATGATGATGATGTTGTACCCGCTGCTGCTTCCTTTGCTGAGTTGTCAGATACAAGTGAAGCGGTTCATGATGACGATGCACCCATGGATGTCATGTGGGTGTCCGCTCGGCAAGAAGAAGAACAGGGCGAAAGTTCAGATGGGGAGACAGAGAGGAGGAGGAGATGAGTTGGAAGCAGGGGGAGGTCGTCGCAAGGAGCTAGTGGCACAGTCAGACAGCATGCATCGGCACCCGGGGTCAGCCCGACAGCACGCCAATCAACGCATGCTGTGTCCACCACCAGAATGCCGTCATTGCAGAGCTCAGCAGTGTGGATTTTTTTTTGTGTGTCTGCCTCTGACAACAGCGATGCCATTTGCAACCTGTGCCAAAAGAAACTGAGTCGTGGGAAGTCCAACACCCACCTAGGTACAACTGCTTTGCGTAGGCACATGATCACACATCACAAACGCCTATGGGATCAACACATGAGTACAAGCAGCACACAAACTCAAAGCCGCCATCCTCCTCCTGGTCCAGCATCTTCAGCCACGTCAACCACTGCTGTCCTCCTTGCCCCCTCTCAACCATCCGCCACTCCGTCTCTCGCCTTGAGCAGTTCCTGCTCATCTGCCCACAGTCAGGTGTCTGTCAAGAACATGTTTGAGAGTAAGAAGCCAATGTCAGAAATAGTGATGCACCGAACTGTCCGCCGGCGAACAGTTCCCGGCGAACTTAGCGTGTTCGCGTTCGCCGCGGCGGGCAGACACATGCGCAGTTCGATCCGCCCCCTATTCGTCATCATTGGGCAAACTTTGACCCTGTGCCTCTCGGTCAGCAGACACATTCCAGCCAATCAGCAGCACTCCCACCCTTCCACACCCTCCAACCTCCCACCCAGCATCCATTTTCGATTCATTCTGAAGCTGCATGCTTAGTGAGAGGAGGGAAAGTTTAGCTGCTGCTGATTAGATAGGGAAATTGATAGCTAGGCTAGGGTATTCAGTGTCCACTACAATCCTGAAGGACTCATCTGATCTCTGCTGTAAGGACAGCACCCCAAAAAGCCCTTTTTAGGGCTATAACATCAGGCTGCTTTTTTTTTTTCCCTGTGTAATGTAATTGCAGGTGCCTGCCTGCCAGCTTCTGTGTGAGGTTCACATTGGATACTGTGCCTACTTGCCCAGTGCCACCACTCATATCTGTTTTAACAATAGGTTAAGCTTTACATTTAAAATAAAAAAAATTTCACTGTAATAGAAGAGCAGTTGCCTGCCTGCCAGCTTCTGTGTGAGGTTCACATTGGATACTGTGCCCACTTGCCCAGTGCCACCACTCATATCTGTTTTAACAATTGGTTAAGCTTTAGATTTAAAATAAATAATTTGTTTTCACTGTAATAGAAGAGCAGTTGCCTGCCTGCCAGCTTCTGTGTCAGGTTGGATGCCTTGCCCATTTGCACAGTCAGTGCCACCACTCATATCTGTTTTAACAATAGCTTAAGCATTAGATTTTAAAGAAATAATTTTTTTTCACTGTAATAGAAGAGCAGTTGCCTGCCTGCCAGCTTCTGTGTCAGGTTGGATGCCTTGCCCATTTGCACAGTCAGTGCCACCACTCATATCTGTTTTAACAATAGCTTAAGCATTAGATTTTAAAGAAATCATTTTTTTTCACTGTAATAGAAGAGCAGTTGCCTGCCTGCCAGCTTCTGTGTCAGGTTGGATGCCTTGCCCATTTGCACAGTCAGTGCCACCACTCATATCTGTTTTAACAATAGCTTAAGCTTTAGATTTTAAAGAAATCATTTTTTTTCACTGTAATAGAAGAGCAGTTGCCTGCCTGCCAGCTTCTGTGTCAGGTCGGATGCCTTGCCCATTTGCACAGTCAGTGCCACCACTCATATCTGTTTTAACAATAGCTTAAGCTTTAGATTTTAAAGAAATCATTTTTTTTCACTGTAATAGAAGATCAGTTAGTTGTCTGCAAGCGTCTGGGTGTCAGGCCTACTTCAGCGTGTGCTCTGCAGACCTGTGCCAGCGTGCTTTGACAGTTGCCAATCATATCTGGTGTCTCTTTAGCGTGCTTTTACAAAGAAAAAAGGTTTCCAGTGTAAGCTAATAGCAGCCAGTCAGTGTCCTTCAAGCGGCTCTGTCAGGCCTTCCTTCAGCGTGTGCCCTGCACAACCCTGCCAGCGTACTTTGACAGTTGCCACTCATATCTGGTGTCTCTATAGCGTGCTTTTACAACCAAAATTTTGTTTCCACTGTAATAGAAGAGCAGTTGCCTGCCTGCCAGCTTCTGTGTGAGGTTCACATTGGATACTGTGCCTACTTGCCCAGTGCCACCACTCATATCTGTTTTAACAATTGGTTAAGCTTTAGATTTAAAATAAATAATTTGTTTTCACTGTAATAGAAGAGCAGTTGCCTGCCTGCCAGCTTCTGTGTCAGGTTGGATGCCTTGCCCATTTGCACAGTCAGTGCCACCACTCATATCTGTTTTAACAATTGGTTAAGCTTTAGATTTTAAATAAATAATTTGTTTTCATTGTAATAGAAGAGCAGTTGCCTGCCTGCCAGCTTCTGTGTGAGGTTCACATTGGATACTGTGCCTACTTTCCCAGTGCCACCACTCATATCTGTTTTAACAATAGCTTAAGCTTTAGATTTTAAAGAAATCATTTTTTTTCACTGTAATAGAAGAGCAGTTGCCTGCCTGCCAGCTTCTGTGTCAGGTTGGATGCCTTGCCCATTTGCACAGTCAGTGCCACCACTCATATCTGTTTTAACAATAGCTTAAGCTTTAGATTTTAAAGAAATCATTTTTTTTCACTGTAATAGAAGAGCAGTTAGTTGTCTGCAAGCGTCTGGGTGTCAGGCCTACTTCACCGTGTGCTCTGCAGACCTGTGCCAGCGTGCTTTGACAGTTGCCAATCATATCTGGTGTCTCTTTAGCGTGCTTTTACAAAGAAAAAAGGTTTCCAATGTAAGCTAATAGCAGCCAGTCAGTGTCCTTCAAGCGGCTCTGTCAGGCCTTCCTTCAGCGTGTGCCCTGCACAACCCTGCCAGCGTACTTTGACAGTTGCCACTCATATCTGGTGTCTCTATAGCGTGCTTTTAAAACCAAAATTTATTTTTCACTGTTATAGATTGAATAGCAGTTACTTGTCTTCAAGCGCGTGTCTCAGGCCTACAGTGTGTGCTCTGCAGAACTGTTCCAGTGCACATTGCCAATCATATCTGGTGTCTCTATAGCGTGCTTTTAAAACCAAAATTTTATTTTTCACTGTTATAGATTGAATAGCAGTTACTTGTCTTCAAGCGGGTGTGTCAGTCCTTCCTTCAGCGTGTGCTCTGCAGAACTGTTCCAGTGCACATTGCCACTCATATCTGGTGTCTCTATAGCGTGCTTTTAAAACCAAAATTTATTTTTCACTGTTATAGATTGAATAGCAGTTACTTGTCTTCAAGCGGGTGTGTCAGTCCTTCCTTCAGCGTGTGCTCTGCAGAACTGTTCCAGTGCACATTGCCACTCATATCTGGTGTCTCTATAGCGTGCTTTTAAAACCAAAATTTATTTTTCACTGTTATAGATTGAATAGCAGTTACTTGTCTTCAAGCGGGTGTGTCAGTCCTTCCTTCAGCGTGTGCTCTGCAGAACTGTTCCAGTGCACATTGCCAATCATATCTGGTGTCTCTATAGCGTGCTTTTAAAACCAAAATTTATTTTTCACTGTTATAGATTGAATAGCAGTTACTTGTCTTCAAGCGGGTGTGACAGTCCTTCCTTCAGCGTGTGCTCTGCAGAACTGTTCCAGTGCACATTGCCAATCATATCTGGTGACTCTATAGCGTGCTTTTAAAATCAAAATCTATTTTTCACTGTTATAGATTGAATAGCAGTTACTTGTCTTCAAGCGGGTGTGTCAGTCCTTCCTTCAGCGTGTGCTCTGCAGAACTGTTCCAGTGCACATTGCCAATCATATCTGGTGACTCTATAGCGTGCTTTTAAAACCAAAATTTATTTTTCACTGTTATAGATTGAATAGCAGTTACTTGTCTTCAAGCGGCTCTGTCAGGCCTACAGTGTGTGCTCTGCAGAACTGTTCCAGTGCACATTGCCAATCATATCTGGTGTCTCTATAGCGTGCTTTTAAAACCAACATTTATTTTTCACTGTTATAGATTGAATAGCAGTTACTTGTCTTCAAGCGGGTGTGTCAGTCCTTCCTTCAGCGTGTGCTCTGCAGAACTGTTCCAGTGCACATTGCCACTCATATCTGGTGTCTCTATAGCGTGCTTTTAAAACCAAAATTTATTTTTCACTGTTATAGATTGAATAGCAGTTACTTGTCTTCAAGCGGCTCTGTAAGGCCTACAGTGTGTGCTCTGCAGAACTGTTACAGTTCACATTGCCAATCATATCTGGTCTCACAGTAGCTTGCACGCATAGTACCACTAATCCCCCAAAAAATGACAGGCAGAGGCAGGCCACCCCGCAGGGGCTGTCGTGGTCGTGGTGCTGTGATTCCCTTTTGCCCTAGAATAATGCCCAGTTTTCAGAAGCCACGTACCCTGAACTTGAAAAGTTCTGAGGACATAGTTGACTGGCTAACACAGGACACCCAATCTTGTACAGCCTCCGCTCAGAACCTTGACGCACCATCCTCCTCCAGCTTAGCTTCAGGCACCTCTCAAGATACCACTCACCCGCCTGCCGCCACCACCAAAACTAGCACCACAGCCGCTTTACTTGGTATGTCAGAGGAGTTATTCACACACCCGTTTGAAGAAATGAGTGATGCGCAACCATTATTGCTAGAGGATGTAGATAACAGGGATATGTCTCAGGCAGGCAGCATTAAACACATGGAGGTACGGTGTGATGATGATGATGTTGTACCCGCTGCTGCTTCCTTTTCTGAGTTGTCAGATACAAGCGAAGCGGTTGATGATGACGATGCGTCCATGGATGTCACGTGGGTGCCCGCTCGGCAAGAAGAAGAACAGGGCGAAAGTTCAGATGGGGAGACAGAGAGGAGGAGGAGACTAGTTGGAAGCAGGGGGGGGTCGTCGCAAGGAGCTAGTGGCACAGTCAGACAGCATGCATCGGCACCCGGGGTCAGCCCGACAGCAAGCCAATCAACGCATGCTGTGTCCACCACCAGAATGCCGTCATTGCAGAGCTCAGCAGTGTGGCATTTTTTTTGTGTGTTTGCCTCTGACAACAGCGATGCCATTTGCAACCTGTGCCAAAGGAAACTGAGTCGTGGGAGGTCCAACACCCACCTAGGTACAACTGCTTTGCGTAGGCACATGATCTCACATCACAAACGCCTATGGGATCAACACATGAGTACAAGCAGCACGCCTACTCTAAGCCGCCATCCTCCTCCTGGTCCAGCATCTTCAGCCACGTCAACCACTGCTGTCCTTCTTGCCCCCTATCAACCATCCGCCACTCCGTCTCCCGCCTTGAGCAGTTCCCGCTCATCTGCCCACAGTCATGTGTCTTTCAAGGACATTGTTACAAATGGCTATTTGTAACTGGCCCTTTAAATGAAAAATTGCCCTGCTTCCCTGGATTGTGGAGAAGCCTATTTGCCAGCCTCCTGCCTCATGACTATGGCCCCTGGAAGATTGTGCCCCTGAAAATGTATTAACTTTTATTGGTGTGTATGGCCCTTTAAGAACCGTATGGGGACATCTTGTAACTTTGGTGAACAATGCCCCTTTAAGACTATGTCCCCAGACCTGTAAAATAACTTGTTCCTGGCTTCCCCCCACTTGGTTCAGTAAATAGGGCTTACTGAACCAAGTACCACACAGGCGGACCACCCAGAAGTTAAAGTGTGCAGGCAATTTACCTCCCAGGCTGTGAGGTTACTGCAGGTTAATTGCCGAGCGCTGGGTGGCCGCCATTCGGCAGCCGAACACGTGGTGGCGGCCATTTTAGTCATTCGAATGCGGTCAGCGGTGTATGCTAAAGATTCTGTGGAACTAAAATCGGCTACACATTGTGCCGAACACCGCTGACCCTTACCTTCTCCCATACTGAACTTGCAGCTCCAGAGACTAAGTCCCGTTCGAAATGGGACTTAGTCGTTTTTTCGCATGAAATTGACCGACCGCATAGCCCAAATCTATGGAACTGTTTTGGGCAGGAAATTGTGCTTGCGGTCGGTCATAAAGGACTTCCAGCTAACTTTTGATCCACTGGAGGGATTTGGCTGAGTTTTGGAAGGCTTTATGTTTGATGTATGCTGATTCTGAAATTGGATTTTATTGAAATTGGATGTATGGTTTTAAAGTTACAGTGTGTGTGTAAAAACTGTATTTTTATTGTATGTAATAATTGGTTTAACTGTTTATCTGAGGGGAGGAAATGTGTGGGCTGCACCAGATGTGTGATTGGTGATTTTATGCCTCCCCCTGGGAGTGTCCTATTTGCATGTAACCTCAATAAAAGCCAGGCTGGGTGTTCCAGGATCTCAGACCTCTTCTGACCCTCTAACTTGTAGCCTCGACTCATGTTTGTAGGGGACAGCTATAATCACTACAGGGATTGCTATGCTCTTCATACTCCCTTAGCTGTTGAGCTCTTGTAAGAGCTCTTGTTCCTGATCCTGCTTCGCTCGACAGAAGGAAGAGGTTCGCCTATTGGAACCTGGAGCCTGGTCGTAGGTCCAGGGCGCAGAGCAGACGGCGAGATACCAGCCCAGCAGTGGTGGTTCGTGGAGTCTGCAGTGCTTATGGTGGCTGCGGTGCTGATGGTCCTTTGGAAAGCGCTAGGAGCATCCTTTTCTACGGTCCAACTTCCAGCCAGCCTGGAGGCAACCGTAACAGACATGTTTGAGCGTAAGAAGCCAATGTCACCAAGTCACCCCCTTGCCCAGCGTCTGACAGCTGGCTTGTCCGAACTATTAGCCCGCCAGCTTTTACCATACAATCTGGTTGAGTCTGAGGCGTTCAAAAAATTTGTAGCTATTGGGACACCGCAGTGGAAGGTACCCGGACGGAATTTCTTTTCACAAAAGGCAATCCCCAACTTGTACTCGATTGTGCAAAAGGAAGTCATGGCATGTCTGGCACACAGTGTTGGGGCAAGGGTCCATCTGACCACTGATACCTGGTCTGCAAAGCATGGTCAGGGCAGGTATATCACCTACACTGCGCATTGGGTAAACCTGCTGACGGCTGACAAGCAAGGAATGCGTGGCATTGCAGAGGAGTTGGTGACACCGCCACGAATTGCAGGCAGTCCTGCTGCCACCTCCTCTACTCCTCCTACTCCATCCTCTTCCATAACCTCCTCGGCTGAATCCTCTTGTGCCGCTGCTTCTTGCTCCACATCAACGGCACCCCCCCAGCTCCCCAGGTACTATTCCACATCCCGGATACGGCAGTGTCACGCCGTCTTGGGTTTGACTTGCTTGAAAGCAGAGAGTCACACCGGACAAGCACTCCTGTCCGCCCTGAACGCACAGGTGGAAAAGTGGCTGACTCCGCAGCAACTGGATATCGGCAAAGTGGTGTGTGACAACGGAAAAAATTTGATAGCGGCATTGAAGTTGGGCAAGTTGACACATGTGCCGTGCATGGCACATGTGCGTAATCTGATCGTACAACGCTTTGTGCATAAGTACACAGGCTTACAGGACGTCCTGAAGCAGGCCAGGAAGGTGTGTGGCCATTTCAGGCGTTCCTACACGCCCATGGCTCACTTTGCCGATATCCAGCGGCGAAACAACATGCCAGTGAGGCGCTTGATTTGCGACAGCCCTACACGTTGGAATTCAACACTCCTAATGTTCGACCGCCTGCTCCAACAAGAAAAAGCTGTTAATGAATATTTGTATGACCGGGGTGCTAGGACAGCCTCTGGGGAGCTGGGAATTTTTTTTCCACGTTACTGGACGCTCATGCGCAATGCCTGTAGGCTCATGCGTCCTTTTGAGGAGGTGACAAATCTAGTCAGTCGCAACGAAGGCACCATCAGCGACATCATACCATTTGTTTTCTTCCTGGAGCGTGCCCTGCGAAGAGTGCTGGATCAGGCTGTAGATGAGCGTGAAGAGGAAAAGGGAAGAGTTGTGGTCACCATCACCACCAGAAACAACCTTATCAGCATCGCTTGCTGGACCTGCGGCAACGCTGGAAGAGGATTGTGAGGAAGAGGAGTCAGAGGAGGATTGTAGCTTTGAGGAGGAGGAGGAGGAGCAAGACCAAACACAACAGGCATCCCAGGGTGCTCGTTGTCACCTATCTGGTACCCGTGGTGTTGTACGTGGCTGGGGGAAGAACATACCTTCATTGAGATCACTGAGGAGGAGGAACGGGAAATGAGTAGCTTGGCATCCAACCTTGTGCAAATGGGGTCTTTCATGCTGTCGTGCCTGTTGAGGGACCCTCGTATAAAAAGGCTGAAGGAGAACGACCTGTACTGGGTGTCCACGCTACTAGACCCCCGGTATAAGCAGAAAGTGGCTGACATTTTACCAAATGACAACAAGTCGGAAAGGATGCAGCATTTGCAAAATAAATTAAAAAGTATGCTTTACACAGCGTATAAGGGTGATGTCACAGCACAACGGGAATCTAACAGGGGAAGAGGTAAAAGTAATCCTCCTCCCACGACCACGCCGGCAAGGACAGGACGCTTTACAGACGTGTTGTTGATGGAGGACATGCGGACCTTTTTAAGTCCTATGCATCGCCACAGCCCTTCGGGATCCACCCTCAGAGAACGACTCGACCGACAGGTAGCAGACTACCTCGCCTTAACTGCAGATATCGACACTCTGAGGAGCGATGAACCCCTTCACTACTGGGTGTGCAGGCTTGACCTGTGGCCTGAGCTATCCCAATTTGCGATAGAACTTCTGGCCTGCCCTGCTTCATGTGTCCTGTCAGAAAGGACCTTCAGTGCAGCAGGAGGTATTGTCACTGAGAAGAGAAGTCGCCTAGGTCAAAAAAGTCTAGATTACCTCACCTTTATTAAGATGAATGAGGGATGGATCCCGAAGGGACTGACAGTGGGCAATACATTCGACTAAAAAAGGCCTGATGAGATGAGCTGCCTTGGGCTAAAATGGTCCACACGCTAATGGTCCACACGCTGCTGTATTTTAGCTCTGAATGCCGGTTGACTTGCGTGACTTATCCGCCACCAACTAGGGTTCAAGCCGCAATGTGTTAGGGCAGTGCTCCCCAACCTTTTTCTCGCCGCGGGCCGGTAAACGTTCGATAATTTTTCCGTGGCCCGCTTGTTTTGATTTAATAATTTTAATTTAATTGTATTTAAACATGCCTTCAAAATAAAATACAGCTACACCAAAAAATGAATATAAAGTGATTTATTTTATTTAACTCACTAGAATGCCAAATCAATGAGAACCCTGAGCTTGTTTCTTTGCAACGAGACGGTTCCATCTGGGGGTAATAGGAGACAATGACACCCGAAGTGTGTTGCTTAGGTCCAGTTTATTCCGCTGTTTTGTTTTGGTTGCTGTCACTGCAGAAAACCCCGCTTCACACAGATAGGTTGTCGGAAATGGCAATAGGGATTTAAGTGATGTCTCAGGGTATTCCGCCATGACTTTAATCCAGAACACCGGCAGAGTTGTTGTCTCAAACGTAGTTTTAAGACCACCATCATTTGCAATCTCCAGCAGTTGTTCTTCTTCTTGCATAGACATGCTAGATTTGCCTGATTTGTTGGCAAATGGGTCGCGGATCCATTCCTTACCAGTTCGTGGGTCTTTTGTGGTTGGGAAGTAGCGCTCAAACTATTTTAAAAGCAAAGACAGGTGATCGTGCACCAACTGGCAGAATGAATGTTCAAGCTCAGTCTCGCCTAAAATCCCTGCTAATGTCTGGAACATGTCCAAAATGCCTCTGTTCACGCGCCGTCCCCACAACTCCAGTTTGGCTTTAAATGCAGCTACTTTGTCTGACAACTTGAAAACAGTTGTCATTTTCCCCTGAAGGCCCAGATTGAGTTCGGCCAATGGCGTGGGGTTTGCCTTACGGCCAATGAGGAAGCGGGAGGACCCAGGAAGAGGATCAGTCTAACAATAGGGAATTTTCATTCGCATTTGTCACACAATGGGCGGGCTCGGGAGGGCGCAATGCTCTGCGCCTCGGCCACCACAGTGAAAATAAAGATCCTCGGGCGGCCCGGTACCGGGTTGGGGAACACTGTTTTAGGGCACTTTCTGCCTGGGAAACAAACATCAATTCTTCTGGCCGCTGCTCAGCAGCGGCTGCAACAATACCTAATTTTTCAGGCATGTGTACATGCCTAATTTTTCGGGCCTCTGGTGCTGCACTGTGGTTTCAAAAACCAAACCAAAAAAAAGGCACATTACAGGGATTAAACTGATAAGAATAGTACTACTTAACACACCTTATAATAACGCAGAGAGAGGCAACGCAGAGAGAGGAGTCTGAAGAAGAGGAGTCAGAGGAGGAAGGTGGCTTTGAGGGGGTGGAAGATCAAACACAGCAGGCGTCCCAGGGGGCTTGTTGTCACCTTTCGGGGACCCTTGGTGTTGTACGTGGCTGGGTGGAGGAAGAGACCTTCAATGACATCCGTGAGGACAAGGAACGGGACATGGCTAGCTTGGTATCCAACCTTGTGCAAATGGGGAGTTTGCAGTTGTGCAAATGAACTGTTTGCGGTTGTTTGCGATGCGTTAAACGGGGAGTTTGGTCTGTCACTGTGAAGCGGGCGTAACCCTTACACTACCTGATCGATACAACATCATACAGTAGGTCCCCCCCTCATTATTTTTCTGGCCCCCACCCACCGCTCACAGGTGGGGGCGGGCGGGAGGACAGTAGGTCCTCCCCCCCTTGTGATTTATGGCCCCCACCCACCGTGCAGGGGTGGGGGCCGGGGGGAGGACAGTAGGCCCCCCCTTATCCTAATTTACTGAATATTCCCCTGTATAACAATGTTTGGCATTTAGTGAATATTCCCTATTCTGCTCTGTGTCAGTGTGTATCAGGGATCCTTAGGATAGGTGTAAATCCATATCTGCCAAGTGACCCTATGTACGGGGAACAGTCCCTATTCTGCTCTGTGTCAGTGTTTATCAGGGATCCTTAGGATAGGTGTCAATCCATATCTGCCAAGTGACCCTATGTAGGGGGAACAGTCCCTATTCTGCTCTGTGTCAGTGTGTATCAGGGATCCTTAGGATAGGTGTCAATCCATATCTGCCAAGTCACCCTATGTAGGGGGAACAGTTCCTATTCTGCTCTGTGTCAGTGTGTATCTGGGGATACCGGATTTAAAGATGTACCCTGTAGCGGAAACCCTGTTGTTGGCTGTCCCCTCCCTGTATTGTTTTATTGCCCTCACCTACCCTACCTTGTCCCTAAAGACAAATACTGTTCCTGGCCTTTGGATTACTTCGGAGCAGTGTTGCAACTTTAAATGGGCACTTCGGATACAGTCGAAGTGCCGAAGTAGTCGAAGTTGTCGAAGTCGTCGAAGTGAACGGCATCGAACAAAGGACCACGTGGCGGCGGCCATTTTAACGTCGAACACCGCCGACCCTTACCATCGCCTCCACTTCGACGCTTCACTGTTCACTGCATCACGTCCTGAGGAAGCTTCGGCGAAACGCGTAGACGACGCAGTGACGCACGCCACGCACGCTTGTTACGTAGTGAAGCAAAAGGGGCGGAGCACCCGGGAAGCTCGGAGAACCCTAACCGATGCCCAGGACTACCTAAGTGGTCTGCTTTCACCGAAACATCCGTGGAGGAAAAAGGAGAAGCCGGCTGCCAGTTAACATCGTACCTGGGCTCAGGCAATGAAAAGCGTTTGTGAGTAGCAGCTGGGTCTGCATACACTCACTTATTTTTATCTTGTAAGAGGCTTACAATTTATATATTTTTATTTTTTATTTCTATTTGTATTGTCTGATTTATGTATTTTACTTGAGATTGAATCACATCAATTCTCTTCAGCGCTAGGAGTGTCTTATGTCTAGTTAACTATTAATAAATTTGTGTAATTAAATGTAACTGTGCTTCACTATTATATGCACTTTATTTTTTCCATATATTCATCTGAGCTGAAGCCATTTAAAGGACCATATGGGAATGTGGATCTGACTTTGCGCTCCACCTTTATAAGTATTTTGTCTGCAGTAAATGTGCCACAAGAAGGTAAGCCTAAGATACCATATCAGGCTTTTAAAACGTATGTGGAGGCAGAGGAAGAGATTTTGCTTTTCTGCAAGACTTTGAGAGACTGTGTGCACTGCATAAAATCAGCGCAGAGGACTGGGTACCTATTTTGGCCGGAAGGTTAACTGGGAGGGCAGCAGAGGCATATCGGACTGTACCTAATGAGGAAATACGGAATTACAACAAAGTAAAAGAGATTATACTGGCCAGGTATGCTATAACACCAGAAGCATACCGGCAGAGATTTAGGGATTTAAAGAAGGTGGAGAAAGACTCACACGCAGAGTGGGCATGCAGATTACAAAGGGCAGCACTCGGGTGGGTGCAAGCTAGCAAGGCACGGTCCATGGAGGATGTAATCCAGATGATGCTGATGGAGCAATTCTATGAGGGAGTGACCAGCGAAGTCCAGGAGTGGGTAAGGGACAGAAACCCTACATCCCTCACCGAAGCTGCCTGGAAGGCAGATGAGTATCTGGATGCACGCAGGCAACCCAAACCGGCAGCTCCAAAAGCCACATTTAAAACCTTTGGGGGAACCACTTACACCCCAACCCCACCGAGACAACTACCACCACCACCACCACCCACTGCACAGCCACGTTTCCGCCAGCCCACTTCTGGCCCCTGTCATCACTGCCAGAAATGGGGACATTATAAAAGGGAATGCCCACAGCTGCGGGATTGTTCCACCTGGATCCGTCCAGGCCCACCACCACCACCAAGAACAGCCGCAGCCCACCACTACCAGGATATAGTGGCCACACCATATTGTTCAGCAGTTCCCATTACCACCGTAGAACAGTGGGAGGTACTGGACGAGGCGGATCCAGTCCAGGCCAATGCTGATAACCGACAGCATCACAGACCGACCGTATACCTGGAGGGTAAAGCAGTCCAAGGGCTACGTGACTCGGGAGCTACTATCACCCTGGTAAAGAGTCACCTGGTTTCAGATCAGGCGAAACTAAGTAAAACTGTGTCTGTCAGGGTAGCCGGGGGAGCAGTGAACCGGCTACCTACAGCAAGGGTACATTTACATTGGGGAGCGGGGTCAGGACACGTGGAGGTGGGGTTGATGCCGCAGTTACCGGCGGAGGTTTTATTGGGGAACGATCTGGGGAGACTCACGTCTGCTTTTGAACCCCAGACGCCCACCACAGGAGAAGCCCACCCTGTGGTCACCCGACAACAGGCCCGCACCCAGGACTACCACACACTGCCGGAGGTCCAGGTAAGAGACCCTTCCCCTTCCTTAGAATGTATACCCTGGGCCCCACCTAATGAATTTGCAGCAGAAGTAGTAACAGACCCTACGCTTCAAGTATATAGGGACAAGGTAGTCACGGACTCACCCGGGGGGGGGGGGGAGGGAGAGAGATTTGTCTGGGACAAGCAGCTTTTGTACAGAGAAACAGACAAGCAGATTGCTGGGTCAGACCCGATAGTGATGAGGCAGCTAGTGGTGCCGCAGCGGTACCGAGCCGAGTTACTCCGGATAGCGCATGATATTCGACTATCCGGACAAAGTTTCTTCTGGCCAGGGATCAGCCAGGCAGTACGCAGATATTGCACTACGTGCGATACCTGCCAGAGGGTAGGGAAAAGGGGAGACCGAAGGAAGGCGAAACTTCACCCCCTACCCATAATTGAGGAGCCCTTTAGCCGAATAGCGGTAGACTTGATAGGCCCCCTCAAGAAAGCTAGCCCATCAGGCAAAAGGTATATTTTAACGGTAGTAGATTATGCCACTAGATATCCAGAGGCAGTGGCTCTGACCAACATCCACGCTGAAACGGTCGCGGATGCCCTCATGCGGATATTCTCCCGGGTGGGATTACCCAGGGAGATTATCTCGGATCAGGGTACCCAATTTACCGCAGAGTTCACCCAACATCTCTGGAGGATCTGTGGCATTAAGCCTATTATCAGTGCCCCTTACCACCCCCAGACTAATGGGCTCTGCGAACGGTTCAATGGTACCTTGAAACAAATGCTCCGAACCTTCGCAGAGACCCACAAGGACTGGGAGAGATTCCTGCCACATCTCCTGTTCGTGTACCGGGAGGTGCCGCAAGAATCCACGGGGTTTTCCCCGTTTGAACTGCTATTTGGGAGGAGAGTCAGAGGTCCCTTAGATCTTATTAGAGAGCATTGGGAGGGAGACCGGAGCGCAGATGGCACTCCCATCATACCATATGTGTTGGCCTTTCCAGACCGCCTGGAAGCATTAACCAGGACGGTAAGGGAAAACCTTCAGGCGGCACAGACCCGCCAGCGCACATGGTATGATCGGGGAGCCAGGGACCGTAGCTTTCAGGTCGGGCAGAAAGTGCTAATTTTAAAACCTGTCCGACATGACAAGCTACAGGCCGCCTGGCAGGGACCATATAAGGTGGTGGAGCAGAGATGTGACACCACCTATATCATAGGCCCCTGCACAGGGACTGGAGGGCGACGCATGCTCCATGTGAACATGATGAAGCCCTACCAGGAGCGCACTGAGGAGGTAACCGCCATATGTGCGCCCAACTCTGACGAGTTTGACAGCTTACCACTCCCAGATCTGCTGGGAGATGGGCAGTTGTCTGGGGATTTAGGGGAGGTTGCGCTGGGAGACCGGCTGAGCCCACAGGAGGGTATCGAGGTACAGCGGCTATTGGAAGAGAAACGAGAGACGTTCTCTAATGTGCCTGGGTACACCCCTCTGGCCACTCACCGGGTAGAGACCCCAGGGCAACTACCCATGCGCCAGACCCCCTACCGCACCCCAGAAGCGGTGAGAGAAGACATGCACAAGGAGATCGAGGAGATGCTCCAACTGGGGGTGATTGAGCCCTCAGATAGTCCCTGGGCTTCTCCTGTAGTACTCGTACCGAAGCGAGACGGTACGACTCGCTTCTGCATGGACTACAGGAGATTGAACGAGAAAACCGTGTCAGATAGATGAACTACTGGATAGGATGGCCAGGGGCCAATACCTCACTACTATTGACTTATGTAAAGGGTATTGGCAAATTCCCCTGGCCCCAGATGCCATCCCTAAGTCGGCCTTTGTCACCCCATTTGGTTTGTACCAGTTTAAGGTCATGCCATTTGGGATGAAAAACGCCCCAGCTACTTTCCAGAGGATGGTGGATCGACTCCTGGATGGGTTCCAGGACTATACCTGTGCCTACCTGGACGATATTGCTATTTTTAGATATACGTGGCAAGAACACTTGGCCCATATAGGAGCTGTACTAGACAGGATTAGGGAAGCTGGTTTGACCTTGAAACCGGCCAAGTGCAGCATAGGGATGGCCGAGGTACAGTACCTGGGACATAGAGTGGGGTGCGGAAAACAGAAGCCCGAACCAGCCAAAGTAGAGGCCGTGGCCCAGTGGCCCACCCCTAGGACTAAGACTCAAGTTTTAGTGTTTCTAGGGACCGCGGGGTATTACAGAAAATTTGTCCCTAACTATAGTGCCCTGGCCAAACCCCTCACTGACCTGACCCGGAAAAATCTGCCCCGCCAGGTGACCTGGACCCCGGAGTGTGAGCAGGCATTGCAACATCTGAAAAATGCACTGATAAATGCCCCTGTCTTGGCAGCTCCCAATCCAACTAAACGATTTCTTGTTCACACAGACGCTTCTATGTTTGGATTGGGAGCAGTACTGAGCCAAGTCGGGGCCGATGGCGGAGAACATCCCGTGGCTTACATCAGTCGCAAACTGTTACCCCGAGAAGTAAGCTACGCCGCCATTGAAAAGGAATGCCTGGCTGTGGTGTGGGCCTTAAAGAAACTGCAGCCATATCTGTATGGACAGCCCTTTTCCTTGCTCATGGATCACAACCCATTGGTATGGCTGAACCGGGTGACTGGTGACAATGCTAGGCTGCTGCGCTGGAGCTTGGCGCTGCAGCCCTTTGACTTTAATATTCAGTACCGCCCGGGTAGACAGAATGGGAATGCTGACGGGTTGTCAAGACAAACTGATTTGGAGAAATGATCCGTGAGCACCCCGGACATCCCCAAGCCGATCCGTGTGGGATCAGACTGTGTATGCCGGCTTGTGGGCAAGGGGGAGCAGTGTAGCGGAAACCCTGTTGTTGGCTGTCCCCTCCCTGTATTGTTTTATTGCCCTCACCTACCCTACCTTGTCCCTAAAGACAAATACTGTTCCTGGCCTTTGGATTACTTCGGAGCAGTGTTGCAACTTTAAATGGGCACTTCGGATACAGTCGAAGTGCCGAAGTAGTCGAAGTTGTCGAAGTCGTCGAAGTGAACGACATCGAACAAAGGACCACGTGGCGGCGGCCATTTTAACGTCGAACACCGCCGACCCTTACCATCGCCTCCACTTCGACGCTTCGACTAAAGTCGAAGTACAGGCCACACTTCGAACGGGACTTAGCCGTTTTTATGCCAGAAATTGACCGACCGCACAGCCCAAATCCATGGAACTGTTTTGGCCAGGAAAATGTGCTTGCGGTCGGTCATAAAGGGACATCCAGCTAACTTTTTATCTACTGCAGGGATTGGGATGATTTTTGAGAGTGTTCCTAATTGAAGTATGCTGATTAAGAAAATGTATGTTTTATGTTCGTGACACGAATATTGTAGAAGTTATAAATATTGTGTAAAAGTTATGTTTTTACTGTATGAATAAGTGGATTACCTCTCAGGCTAAGGGGAGGGAATCTGTGGGTTGCAACCATTATGCTATTGGCTATTTTACACCTCCCCTGTGGGCGGTCTTATATGTGTAAGATGGAAATAAAAGCCAGGCTGGATGTGCCAGCCAGCAGTTCTGCTCCTAAAACTGTGTGTCGTCCAGTTATTGGGATTGCTGTTGGGATACTGCTGTGTTACTTTGCCTGCTGGAAACCTTGCCTGTGGATTTACAATTTCCTTGTTCCTGAGCCTCACTTGGATTATAAGCGGAGATAACCAGGAGAATATTGTACCTCCGCTACATACCCCCTGTTTTTGGGGTACATCCAGAACTTGGGTAAAATTATGTGTGTGTTAATTATGTTAAAGGTTTATCTAAGGGGAGGAGACGTGGGGGTTGTACCATGTATGTGATTGGTTATTTTATACCTCCCCGTGGGTGTGTTCTGTATGTACACAACTGTAATAAAAATCAGGCTGGGTGTACCAGCACTAAGTTCTTCTTGACCCTTCAAAACATTATTACCTTGCCTTTGTTACAGCTGAACCTGACTCTCCCCCTGGATCTTGTGGAAGGGATTAAGAGCTCCATTACTACACAGCAGCTTGCCAGGAAAAGGACAGCACCAATGGCTGATACCCTCTCACTACCTGAGTAGCCGTTACATTGGTTGGCAGCGGTGGGATGGTCCTTTTCATCCACAAAGCAAGTGCTTAATGGAGTCCCAGTACGCTAGATTGAAGAGACCCACACTAAAAGATCTGTTGGAAACTAGGGGAAGGAGTGCCAGCAACCGACCACGGAGAGAGCTGATAGCTGACCTACTGGAACTGGACGAGATGGATAGATCTATGGAGGTCACTGAACAACAGGCCCCTGTCAGCGAGGATGATGAGATTACCAGTAGGGTACAGCGGAGGTTATCCATGTACCCAGCAACGTCCGTGGAACTAATTGAAGCGAGAGCGGAGATTTGAGACCAGAGGGGAAACGAAATGGAGCTGGTAAGAGCTAGACAACCTATTACACAGACAGCTCCTACTCCCCCACCCGCTGCAGCAGTAAAGAAAATACCATTTACTGCATTTAAAACCTTTGTGGAAAGTGAAGAAGAAATTGATGGATATTTGGCTGACTTTGAGAGACAGTGCTCACTACACCAAGTATTACCGGAGCAATGGGTCACTATCCTGGCTGGGAAATTATCAGGAAGAGCAAATGAGGCTTTTCGAGCACTTACTGCAGAGGATATATCGCAGTATCAACGGGTAAAAGATGTAATGCTCACCAGGTACGCTGTAACCCCAGAAGCATACCGCCGCCGCTTCCGGGAGTCCAAGAAGAAGGCTGTGGACTCCCACATGGAATGGGCCAACCGGTTACAAAGGGTGGCATCACATTGGGTCCAAGGGTGCAAGGCCAAAACCGGAGAGGAAGTATTGCAGCTGTTCCTAATGGAACATTTCTTCCAAGATCTGTCCGCGGATATACAAGACTGGGTACGAGATCGCCGTCCCGCTAACTTAAACAAGGCGGCTCGGCTAGCGGATGAGTACGCGGAAACAAGGAAAGTAAGCCAGGGTACTACACGACTGTCTCATAAGGTAGAACCACGCACCCCAACCGTCACCCCACGCCCAGAGTTCCGGGCTCCAGTCCCACCAGGACCACCACGTCCTCAGGGGTCTAACAACTACCCCCGGGATTCGTCTAGGGTGACGTGCCATCGCTGCAGCAACACGGGACATATTGCTCGTTATTGCCCTTTGGGATCTACAAATAACAACTGGAGACGCACAACATCCAACACAGAGGCCACTCCATCACGTCCCTCTGTGGCCCACTGCCTAGAGACCGAGGTGGGCCCTGAGGAATGTCTGGGAATTTTGTATGAGGCAGATCCAGTACAAGCTGCCTCTCCAGATAACCGTCAGCATCACCGTCAGGAGGTACGTGTGAATGGACAAGTAGCGCAAGGCCTAAGAGATACCGGGGCTTCCATCACTTTGATTCAAAAACATCTGGTAAAGCCGGAAAATGTGTCCACTCGCACATTTGCTGTCCGGATCGCAGGGGGGGCTGTATTTCGCTTACCCACCGCCCGGGTGCACTTAGACTGGGGAGTCGGGTCGGGAAAGACCACAGTTGGCATCATGGACAACCTGCCTGCCGAGGTTGTGTTGGGCAACGACATTGGCCCTCTGACTTCGGCTTACTTATCTACTCCTGCCGCTGCTTGTCCCGTGACCACCCACTCACAGACCCGTATCGCAGATGATCATACAACAGGCCGGGAGACCCAGGTAAGCCAAGCACCGACCTTTAACCCCATTACGGTAGGGAGACCCATAGCTTGGGACACCCCAGAGGAGTTTGGGAGGGAAACTAGAGAGGACCCCACCCTCCAAAAGTATCGAGAATTAGCAGACAGTAGAGGGGATGAGCGAGAACGTTTTATATGGCATGGTGACAGATTATATAGATTGACCGAAGGAAGAAAGAGAGGCTGTGTCCCTTCGCAAAAGCGCAAACTAGTGGTACCCAGAAAGTACCGGTTGGAACTTCTCCGAATTGGCCACGACATTTTGTTGGCAGGGCATCTAGGGGGTAACTGCACCACCTACAGGATCACCCATATTTTGGCCGGTGATCTCGAAGGACGTGCGACGTTACTGCAGCACTTGTGACGTATGCCAACGGGTAGGGAAGAGAGGGGATCATCCTAAAGCTCAACTGTCACCTATGCCCGTGATTGAGGAACCATTCAGCAGGGTGGCCGTCGACCTAGTAGGACCCCTACCTAACCCCAGTCCCTCTTGTAACGGCTACCCAGATATTGAGAGGGTATCTGCCGCTGGAGACGTCCTTTTCCCTACAAGCTGCTGTGGAGAAGTCAAGCTGGTATAATCCCATCCACGATATCCAGAGAGAATCAGGTTCAGCTGCAAACAGGAACAGAGTAATCTTCCCAAATAATCCCCTTCCAAGAACGAGACGAGGCTACGTTTTGAAGGGTCAAGATGAACTGCGGACTGGAACATCCAGCCTGCTTTTTATTAGGAACAGATACATACAGGACACTCCCAGGGGGAGGATGAAAACAACCAATAATACATATGGTAACACCCCCACGTCTCCTCCCCTCAGATAACTACATAACATAATTAAAATGTCCACATTTTGACACAAGTTCTGGATGTACCCCAAAAACAGGTATCGCTGGATAGCTCTCCTTCAGGGGAACAATATATCCAAAAATCAGCCCATTCGGATATATAGTTCGGGAGATACCGTGTTCCAAAGTTTTGACCGACCGCACAGACCAACTAGCCGAAATTAGTTCCATGAGTTTTGGCCTTGCGGTCGGTCTCCGTTCGCACGGTAAAAAGACCCGAAAACCTGGTCATCCATACGAATCTCGGTGGTCGCTGAAATCCCCATAGATGGTGAAGTAGAACTACCGAATGGTGGGACGTTCGGTAGTTCCCATACGAATTTATGGAGGTCTGGAGGACTCAGCGGTGTTCGCCTGTTTGTGTATCCGTTTTCAGTTCCATGCGGTTGCAGGCAAACACCGCTGTTCGTGCACAAGATGGCCGCGAACACGTGTAAAAGTCCCGAAATGGCGGCCACCTATATTTTACACACAGAATTCGTACGGAACCATGCGAACAGGAGACAATGGAATGAATGGAGGTTTAAACTGTAATTCCCTTGTTTGCTTCAAAGTTACTAGGGACTTGTAAGGATCCGTTACACTGCTCCCCTTTTGTGGAACACTCCGGCAGACCCGGATTGATCCTGTGCGGGTCAACGTGGGGCTGTCCGGTCTGCTGCTACGGTAAAAGTTCCGTTTGCCTGGATAATCCATCAGCGTTTCCATTGAAGCGGCCCGGGCGATACTGAATGCGGAAATTATATGGCTGTAGTGCTAAGCTCCACCTTAGCAAGCGTCCATTGTCTCCAGCTACTCGGTTCAGCCATACCAGGGGGTTATGATCGGTGATCAGGGTAAACTCCTGTCCATATAAGTAGGGTGTAAGTTTCTTTAGGGCCCAAACTAGGGCTAAACATTCTTTTTCCACTGCCGCGTAACTCACTTCCCTGGGTAATAGTTTTCTGCTGAGATACGCGACAGGGTGTTCTCCCCCATCTTCTCCGATCTGGCTCAGAACTGCCCCCAGTCCATACATGGATGCATCTGTATGGACGACAAATCTTTTGTTAGGAACGGGGGCAGATAGAACAGGTGCATTGATCAGAGCATTTTTCAAGGCTTGGAAGGCTGTCTCACAGGCCGGAGACCACAGGACTACCCTAGGCAAGTTCTTTATCGTTAAGTCGGTCAGGGGTTTAGCGATAGTGCTATAGTCCGGGACAAATTTTCTATAGTATCCTGCTGTCCCCAAGAATGCCAATACCTGCGTCTTGGTGTGGGGTGTGGGCCAGTTAGCTACCGCCTCAATCTTAGCGGGTTCCGGGCGTTGTTTCCCACATCCTACCCTGTGTCCCAGGTATTGGACTTCGGCCATGCCGAAGTTACATTTTTCTGGTTTCAGAGTCAGGCCTGCGGCCCGAATATGATCCAGTACAGCCTCTACATGTCGCAAGTGTTCCCCCCATGTTTCACTATAGATCGCTATGTCATCCAGGTATGCGCAGGCAAAGTCCTGGAAGCCATCAAGAAGTCTATCCACCAAGCGCTGAAAGGTAGCTGGGGCGTTCTTCATCCCAAATGGCATGACCTTAAATTGGTACAGGCCAAATGGGGTGACGAACGCCGACTTGGGGATAGCCTCCTTGGCCAGGGGGATCTGCCAGTATCCCTTGCATAGATCAATGGTGGTCAGATACCTCCCCCTGGCAATGCGGTCTAATAGTTCGTCCACTCGGGGCATGGGGTACGCATCTGTTACGGTACGGTCATTGAGTCGCCTATAGTCTACACAAAATCTAGTAGCTCCGTCCTTTTTGGGTACTAGGACTACGGGTGAAGCCCAGGGGCTGTCAGACGGTTCTATGACTCCTAACCTTAGCATTTCTTGTACTTCCTTTTTCATTTCTTCCCTGACTGCCTCAGGGATTCGATATGGGGTCTGCCTAAGGGGTACTTGTCCTGGGGTCTCGACATAATGGGTCGCTAGCGTGGTGTACCCTGGTTCCTGGGCGAACGTTAATTTCTTTTCCATTATCAACTGTCTAAGTTGGCCCTTTTCGGCTGCGGTTAGCCGCTCCCCTAGTTGGATGGTGTCCAGTAAGCTAGGGGATTTTCTGGGTGCTAATAGGTCTGGGATAGGTAGGCTGTCGGGGTCCTCGGTAGCAGAAATGCATATAGCGGCAACATCCTCTGGCCGCTCTTGGTATTCTTTTAGTAAATTTACATGAAAGGTTTTCTGAATTCTCTCATCTTTATTGCTGGCAATCACATAAGTAGTGTCGCAGACCTGCGCTACTACTTTGTAAGGGCCCTGCCAGGATGTCTGGAGTTTATTTCCCTTTACCGGTCTAAGTACCAGCACTTTCTGACCCACCTGGAAAGTTCTCTGTCGGGCGCCCCTATCATACCAACGCTTCTGTCGACCCTGGGCCGCATGGAGATGGTCCCGTGCCATCCGGGCCAACCGCTCCATGCAGTCCCGCATCTCCAGAACATACGGTACAATAGGGATCCCTTCAGATTCCATTTCCCCTTCCGAATGCTCCCGGATGAGGTCGAGGGGACCTCGTACCCTTCTTCCGTAGAGCAGTTCGAACGGGGAGAACCCAGTGGATTCCTGCGGCACCTCCCGATATGCAAACAAGAGGTGCGGCAAGAATCGCTCCCAGTCTCTGTATTCCGCGGTAAAGGTCCTCAGCAACTGTTTTAAGGTACCTTTAAAGCGTTCGCAGATACCGTTCGTCTGGGGGTGGTAGGGTGAGCTGAGGAGGTTCTGAATACCGCAGACCTTCCATAACTGTTGGGTCAGATCTGCGGTAAATTGAGTCCCCCTGTCAGATAGTATTTCTCGGGGAAAACCTACTCTAGTGAATATCCCCACTAAGGCACTGGCGACAGTGTCGGCCTGAATATTTGCCAGGGCGACGGCTTCCGGGTAGCGGGTAGCGTAGTCCACCACAGTAAGTATATATTTCTTACCGGATGGGCTAGGGTTAGGTAGGGGCCCCACCAGGTCGACTGCCACCCGGCTAAACGGTTCCTCGATTATGGGCATAGGTGACAGTCGAGCTTTAGGGTGATCCCCTCTTTTCCCCACCCTCTGGCATATGTAGCAGGTACTGCAATAGCGCCGCACATCCTTGGAAATATTCGGCCAGAAAAAGGTCTGGGCTATCCGATAGGTTGTGCGGTTACCCCCCAAATGTCCTGCTAGGGGAATATCATGGCCAATTCGGAGAAGCTCCAACCGGTACTTTCTGGGTACCACTAGTTGGCGTTTCTGTGAAGGGGCACAGCCCTTCTTTCTACTCACAGTCAGTCGGTATAACCTGTCATGTTCCCATACAAAACGTTCATGCTCATTCCCCCCACTAGCGGCTATCTCCCGGTACGTCTGTAGGGTGGGGTCCTCTCTAGACTCCCTCCCAAACTCTTCTGGGGTGTCCCACGTTAATGGCTTCTCCCTTATGTGTGACCTACGTGTCTGTGTGTTGCTTACCTGGGTCTCCTGGCCTGTGGTGGCGTCATCAGTAAGCCTGCTCTGCGCTCGGGTGGTTACGGGGCAGGCTGCATCGGTGGTGGGCAAGTAGGCTGAAGTCAGAGGGCCAATATCGTTGCCCAAGACGACCTCAGCAGGTAGATTATCCATGATGCCCACCGTGGTCTTTCCTGACCCAACCCCCCAGTCCAAGTGTACCCGGGCCGTGGGTAAACGAAATACAGCTCCCCCTGCAACACGGACAGCAACGGTGTGTTTGGCCAAATGCTCTGGTTTTACCAAGTGTCGCTGCACCAAAGTAATGGTAGCCCCTGTATCCCTCAATCCTTGGGCTATTTGTCCATTCACGCGTACCTCTTGCCTATGGTGCTGGCGATTATCTGGGGAGGCGGCTTGTATCGGATCTGCCTCATACAAAATGCCCAGGCATTCCTCGGGGCCCATTTCGGCTTCTATACAGTGGGCAGCAGAGGTACGGGTGTGGTTGTTCTCTGTGGAGTTGCGCCTCCAATTATTATTAGCGGCTGGTCCTAGCGGGCAATACCTTGCGACATGTCCAGGGTTGTTGCACCGGTGACAGATGATCCTATGCGAGTCTCGGGGGTAGTTGTTGTGTCCTTGAGGCCGGGTTGGTCCTGGTGGTATGGGAGCCCGGAACTCTGGTCGAGACGAGGCAGCCGGGGGCCGTTGCTCCACTTTGATAGCTGGCCTTGGGGTATTTTGGCTTACCCTCCTGCTTTCAGCGTACTCGTCTGCCAGCTGCGCTGCCTCTTTTAAATTGCTAGGGAATCTGTCTCTTACCCAATCCTGCAAGTCAGCAGATACACCTTGGAAGAAGTGTTCCAATAAAAACAGTTGTAATACTTCCTCTCCCATGCTAGCGTTGCAGCCTTGCATCCAGTGTGATGCCACTCGCTGTAACCTATTAGCCCATTCCATGTGGGAGTCCACAGCTTTCTTTTTGGACTCCCGGAAGCGGCGACGGTATGTCTCTGGGGTTACAGCGTACCGGCGGAGTAGTGCCTCTTTTACTTTTTGGTACTGTGCAATCTCCTCTGTAGTCAGTGCTCGAAAAGCCTCATTTGCTTTTCCTGATAGCTTCCCAGCCAGAATAGTGACCCATTGCTCTGGCGGTATTTGATGTAGAGAGCACTGCCTTTCAAAGTCAGCCAAATACCCATCAATTTCCTCTTCATTTTCCACAAAGGTTTTAAATGCAGTGAAGGGAATTTTCTTTACCGTAGTAGTGGGTAGCGGGGTAGGAACTGTCTGTGTAGTGAGCTGTCTGGCTCTTACCAGTTCCGTTTCTTGTTCCCTCTTGGTTTGGATCTCTTCCCTTGTTTCCCGGAGCAGTTGGGTTATTAGTTCTGTAGACGTGACTGAATACAACGCTAGTCTCCGCTGTACAATTGCCGTAATCACATCGTCCTCACTGATGGGTGCCATGGGTTCAGTTACCTCCATGGACCTATCCATCTCGTCCAGCTCCAGCAGATCAGCTATCAGCTCCCTCCGTGGTCTGTTGCTGGCACTCCTACCACGATTCTCCAATAAATCCTTTAGTGTGGGTCTTTTCAGCTTGGCATACTGTGACTCCATTCAGTGCTTGTTCTTTGGATAAAAGGACCATCCCGCCGCTGCCACCAATGTAACGGCTACCCAGATATTGAGAGGGTATCTGCCGCTGGAGACGTCCTTTTCCCTACAAGCTGCTGTGGAGAAGTCAAGCTGGTATAATCCCATCCACGATATCCAGAGAGAATCAGGTTCAGCTGCAAACAGGAACAGAGTAATCTTCCCAAATAATCCCCTTCCAAGAACGAGACGAGGCTACGTTTTGAAGGGTCAAGATGAACTGCGGACTGGAACATCCAGCCTGCTTTTTATTAGGAACAGATACATACAGGACACTCCCAGGGGGAGGATGAAAACAACCAATAATACATATGGTAACACCCCCACGTCTCCTCCCCTCAGATAACTACTTAACATAATTAAAATGTCCACATTTTGACACAAGTTCTGGATGTACCACAAAAACAGGGGGTACAGCTTTTAGCTCTCCTTCAGGGGAACAATATATCCAAAAATCAGCCCATTCGGATATATAGTTCGGGAGATACCGTGTTCCAAAGTTTTGACCGACCGCACAGACCAACTAGCCGAAATTAGTTCCATGAGTTTTGGCCTTGCGGTCGGTCTCCGTTCGCACGGTAAAAAGACCCGAAAACCTGGTCATCCATACGAATCTCGGTGGTCGCTGAAATCCCCATAGATGGTGAAGTAGAACTACCGAATGGTGGGACGTTCGGTAGTTCCCATACGAATTTATGGAGGTCTGGAGGACTCAGCGGTGTTCGCCTGTTTGTGTATCCATTTTCAGTTCCATGCGGTTACAGGCAAACACCGCTGTTCGTGCACAAGATGGCCGCGAACACGTGTAAAAGTCCCGAAATGGCGGCCACCTATATTTTACACACAGAATTCGTACGGAACCATGCAAACAGGAGACAATGGAATGAATGGAGGTTTAAACTGTAATTCCCTTGTTTGCTTCAAAGTTACTAGGGACTTGTAAGGATCCGTTACACCTCTGGTAAGAAATATATTCTTACCGTAGTAGACTATGCTACCCACTACCCGGAAGCTGTCGCTCTGACGAATATCCAGGCAGACACTGTTGCCAGTGCTCTCGTTGGGATATTCACCAGAGTGGGATTCCCTCAGGAAATCCTATCCGACAGAGGGACTCAGTTTACCGCAGACCTAACCCAACAGCTATGGAAGGTCTGCGGTATTAAGACCCTGTTTAGTTCACCGTACCACCCTCAGACTAACGGTCTCTGTGAACGCTTTAATGGTAGCCTAAAGCAATTGCTGCAGACTTTTACGGCGGAATACAGAGACTGGGAGCGATTCTTGCCGCACCTCTTGTTTGCCTATCTAGAGGTACCGCAGGAATCCACAGGGTTCTCTCCATTCGAGCTGCTCTATGGACAGAGAGTGCGAGGCCCTCTCGACCTCATCCGAGAGCACTGGGAGGGAGAGATAGAACATGAGGGTGTCCCCATTGTACCATATGTGCTGGAGATGCGTTACCGCATGGGGCACCTAGAACCTAGGCCCGAGAACACCTCCAGGCGGCCCAGAGTCGTCAGAAACATTGGTACGATCAGGGCGCCCGTCAGAGAACGTTTCAAGTGGGCCAGAAGGTTCTGGTGCTTAGACCTGTTAAAGGAAATAAGCTCCAGACCTCCTGGCAGGGCCCTTACAAAGTAGTAGCACAAGTCTGCGATACTACATATGTAATTGCCAGCAGCAAAGACGAGAGGATCCAGAAATCCTTTCATGTAAACTTATTAAAAGAGTACCAAGAAAGACCAGAGGATGTAGCAGCCATATGTATCCCAGCCACTGAAGACCCTGACAGCTTACCTATCCCAGATCTGTTAGACTGGGAGCGATTCTTGCCGCACCTCTTGTTTGCCTATCGAGAGGTACCGCAGGAATCCACAGGGTTCTCTCCATTCGAGCTGCTCTATGGACTGAGAGTGCGAGGCCCCCTCGACCTCATCCGAGAGCACTGGGAGGGAGAGATAGAACATGAGGGTGTCCCCATTGTACCATATGTACTGGAGATGCGGGACCGCATGGGGCACCTAGCCAGGATGGCCCGAGAACACCTCCAGGCGGCCCAGAGTCGTCAGAAACATTGGTACGATCAGGGCGCCCATCAGAGAACGTTTCAAGTGGGCCAGAAGGTTCTGGTGCTTAGACCTGTTAAAGGAAATAAGCTCCAGACCTCCTGGCAGGGCCCTTACAAAGTAGTAGCACAGGTCTGCGATACTACATATGTAATTGCCAGCAGCAAAGACGAGAGGATCCAGAAATCCTTTCATGTAAACTTATTAAAAGAGTACCAAGGGGGGGCGTGGCCAACAACCGCATGGAGTAGTCGCAAGCCGTGAGAGCTCCGTGTACCGCCGAGCCTACAGCAACAAATAATGAGCCCAACGAACACGAAACTTACCACAAACGGGGGCAACCACCACCTTCACCCTCATGGCACCCTCCAAGCAGCTTAAACTGGCGGAATCGATCCGCTCCGGCAAAAAAGACCGCCCGCGGCAAAAACAAGATGGCGACGATACAGCCGCGCAATCCCCAGACCCGAGCAGCCTCACGGACGAGGAGACTTTGCAAATCCCACAGGGAGATGCTTTAGTAACCAACCAAAGCCTGCATACCATGCTGCAAGTCCTAAAGGAATCTCTAAGATCGGATTTCAAACAAATAACTAAAGAACTCCGAAAATACATACAAGATCTAGGTGAGCGCACCAGTCGTTAGGAAACTAAAACAGACGACATCTGCTTGGCTCACAACGATATGGTAGACCAATTAGAAGAGGAACAGGCCGCCCTAAAACTAAAAATGGCGGATATGGAAGATAGGTCCTGCAGAAACAATCTGCGCTTCCGAGGCATCCTAGATTCAGTATCCGCGGAGGCCCTCCCACAGTACCTACAGGACGTATGCACCATTTTGGTACCACACCTCGAGGCTGCCTCTTGGACGATGGACAGAGTACACAGGCTGCCCAGACCAGCTAGACTCTCGGCCGACACGCCACGTGATGTGATCGTGCGCTTCCACTACTACAAAGCTAAGGAAGCATTATTGACCGCGACAAGGAAACTGGACCAACTGCCGGACCCATACCAAAATATCAGCGTATATGCTGACCTGTCTGCAGCGACCATGGCGAGAAGGAGGGAGTTTATCAATGTAACCAAGACCCTGCGCAACCATCAGATATCCTACAGATGGGGTTACCCGACCAAACTTTTGATCTGGCACAAAGGAAAATCAGTAACAATCCTAGAACCAGAAGTGGGGATGGCGAAACTCAAAGAATGGGGTTTGCATCACAACATGGGGCACAACTCCCCGCAGAAAGTACACCCTAAGAAAATGAGAGCAGACTGGACTATGGCGGGATCGCCTTCCAGAACGTTGGCGCAACATGAGGACTGATAATCGGACATTATTTTGCAGTACCAGAGTGGCTTTGAGCACTTAAGTATCAATAGGGCTGTAAATGTATTGTTGTAATGTACCCAGCTGGCTAACCGTGTAATATTGAGGCAAGGCACAACCGCCACCTCATTCCCTTGATTTAGATATCAACTGAACACTTAACTTAAGGTACAGGATGTGACAAGCTCTGGCAACAGAGCAATGATGGCTGCTAAGCCACCTTTGGGCAATCATTGTGATAACATGATACTCATTCAATTATCGAATTCACACGCATGTGACCTTACTTGTATCGGCAACACTAGCTAAACCTATCAACAATAAGTTTGGCCCACCAAGGTAAACTGATATTTGCTCAACGTTCATAAGGACGTACTGTGATACTATGTGAGAGTAACCAATTTAGCCGAACTATCACTCTATGCAGAGGTACATCCTCTTTCACTAAGCAGCTAGCACTGTCAGGGATACTGGCCTTACAATAATTGATTGTCTGCCACTGCTAATAGGCACCCAGATACCTGGGCATCCCTACAGGCACTGGGAAACCCTTCTTGGTCACCACATACAACGCACTAGCGCTCCGTTTCACTTGGAAGCTCGAAAGGCTACTCTGCCATTAGAGGCTAAATATCGGCGGGGAATCCCACCCCCCACTGCCCAATCCAGAGAGATGACAGTCTCCTACATGTGGCAGATTCTGTCCCTGCGCATTAGGCAGGTAAATTTTACCCCCTTCCCCCCAAGTTCAACTGTAATGTTGCAGTTTGCACTGATATGTTTTATATGTTATATGTTGTTGTTTGAAGGTATACACGCCCTCAGTCTGCAATCACATGAGGCTAACTTGTCCCGTGTTTCCCCTGACTTCTCGCCTATCCGACACTCGAGAGAACATGATCATCGCCAACTTGCACACCGATTGCCAAGACGGTACTATGTGTCAATCCCAGATAAGTACATACCCACCCACACTCTTATTACAAGACTCAACTACGACACCCCTACCTTGCCATGCGTGTCCATTGGACACAAACTACATGAGCAACATTCCTCACATATAACAATATGGCGGTAGCCACATTCAAAATGTATTCCCTCAACGTAAAAGGCCTCAACAGCCCGCACAAAAGGCGCCTGGTTGTCCAAGCTATGCATAAGTCCAAAGCCGCTATCATATGTCTCCAGGAGACGCACTTTTGCAGCCGCAATCCCCCACAAATACGCTCCAATCATTACCCCCAGGTATTCCATGCATACTCGCCCCACAAGTCTAAGGGAGTAGCCATCCTGTTTCACAAGGACTGGGTGTTTCAAGAAACAAAGAGACATACGGACACAACAGGTAGACTGCTAATTCTCACAGGCAATCTTAACGGTATGCTAGTCACAATCGCCTCGCTCTACGCCAGGGGAGGGCTGGCAGCCTTAGGCCTGGGGGGCAAAACCAGTCAAGTGGCCCATTGCGCCACCAAATCAGTTCACCATCCATGCCCACCTTTTTCTGGTTTTATAACGGATATTGATGTTATGCTAATCAGTAGCTCTTTGCCATACCCGCTCTTTCACGGCTCTGACTTTCAATGTTGTCAGAGCACAGGCTGAGAATCTCTGAGCCTGTGCTCTGACTCACTAACTGAGCGCCGGAACCACGAGGGAGAGGATATGATCTGACTGCACCTACTGCTGGTGAGCACCAGTGGACCACCAGCGAATCGTTTAAATTAAATATGCTGGTGTACCCAACTTGTGAGCTGTGTTGGCCGCCGGGCGCCTCTGTTGTCATGGCACCCTGCGTGACCGCACAGCTTGCCCACCCCAACGGCTGGCCCTGCTGACACATACTGATGTTACTACTTAGACATCCCTCAATATTAATACAGAGATGAGAGTAAACACCAATAAACTGTGGAAACAGAGCTGATCCCCCCCAAATTTATAAAGGTTTGCTTAGAGGATTTATTCAAGATTAAATCATGCCTCCTCCTCTCTCCCCCATGCGCTGCTCTGTAGGCTGGGAGGAAGTGAAGAGTAATCACAGTCCCCCAGCACAACGCCACCTGTGGCTGCATGGGGAACAGCTGTTTAATGTAATGCTTGCAGGACGGCCAGCTGCCGCAGAACCTCTTTGTTTCCGTCTCTGCAAAGGGCTCTAGGCACTGCTTGTTGTGAGTGTGAGCCACTGTAAATTAGGGGCAGAGGGCACTTGCACTGCGGTCAAGACGGGTCTGGGCAGGAGGAGAGTGCAGTGCAATCAGTGCACTCCCCTCATGTGGGTCACCAGTAGACTGGTGCACCTGCCCAGGATCAGAGCCGGTGCAAGGATTTTTGCCTCCCTAGACAAAATATAAATTTGCCGCCCCCCCCCATGTGACATCACAATGCCCCACCCATATGATCTGCCATATGAACTAACGCCAGTGCTGCACACAGTGTGTGTTTACATTAAAAAGCCTGCAGGGACCAGCTATAGACACCAGAACCACTTCATTAAGCTATAGTGTCCCTTTAATGTGAGGTAAATTATAGATTAGTGTCACTAATAATATACTAGATTGCCTACTTACAATTAGATGAGGATGATGATGGGCTGCAGTTTGGCTCCACTGGTCTGGTGTTGAACAGGACCTCTGGAGGCTGTTTGCAACTGTGGTCACAAAATTCAACGTTCTGGTAGAATTGGAAGCAGCTCCATTTTTTGGGGGCCTCTTACACAGCTCCAGGTCTGGGCCCCAGTGCCTGACGGTGAGTATGCCCATAAGGCCCACTCATAAGTCCACTTATATGTTCCACCCACCCATGAGCTCGCTCACACGGAGTGGAGTGTGTAGGGGATGTGTTATGTGTTATCTAATATGTGTGCTTATGGTATGTAGTGTATAGGGATACCAGTTTGTGCAGGTGATGCAGTGTGTTTGTGTGTAGTGGAAGCAGTGTGTATTTGTGTATAAGGGATGTATTATGTGTTTCTGGTTGTGTGTGAGGGATGCATTGTGTGAATCTGTGTTTGTATGCATAAGGGATGCAAGGTGTGTGTGTGTCTGTATGTGTGTGCATTGAGTGCAAGAAATGCATTGTGTTTCTGTGTGTATGTAAGAAAAAACAGTGTGTGTGTTTGCATGTGTGTGTAAGGGTTTGCATTGTATGTTTCTGTGTATGTGTGCAAATGATGCATTGTCTTTGTGTGTAAGGGTTGCATTGTGTGTGTGTAATGGATGCATTATGTGTGTGTGTAATGGATGCATTGTGTGTTTCTCTGTGTGTAAGGGAAGCATGTTCAGTTTCTGTGTATGTATAGGGATGCATTGTGTGTTTCTGTGTATGTATAGGGATGCATTGTGTGTTTCTGTGTATGTATAGGGGTGCATTGTGTGTTTCTGTGTATGTATAGGGATGCATTGTGTGTGTGTGTGTGTGTGCGCGTAGTGTCAAAGAGCTCCCTGTCTTGCCCCCTGTCCTATAGAGCTCTCCCCTGCCCCTTAGTGGTCTCTCCTCTCCCCACCCTCCCCTAGCGGTCTCTTCTCACACTCACCCACCCTCCCTGTGCTCTTCTCATCCCCCCTCCACCCTCCCTGTGTTCTTCTCACTCCTCCCTCTGTGTGTTCTCACCCCCCCTGTGTTCTTCTTACCCCCCTCCTCCCTGTGTTCTTCTTACTCCCCCCCCTTGTTCTTCTTACCCCTTCTTCTTATTACTCCCCCCTTCTTCTTCTTAACCCTCCTACTTCTTCTTACCCCCTCTTCTTCTTCTTACCCCCTCCTTCTTCTTCTTACCCCTTCCTTCTTCTTCTTACCCCTTCCTTCTTCTTCTTACCCCCCTTCTTCTTCTTACTCCCCCCTCTTCTTCTTACCCCCCTCTTATTCTTACCCCCTTCTTCTAATTACTCCCCACTCTTGTTCTTACTCCCCCCTTCTTCTTCTTACCCCCCTCTTTTTCTTATCTCCCCTCATTCTTACTCCCCCCTATTATTATCCCCCCTCCCCTCTTCTTACTCCCTCTCTTCCCTCTTCTTACTCCCCCTCCCCTCTTCTTACTCTCCACCCCCCCCTCTTCTTACTCTCCACCCCCCTCCCCTCTTCTTACTCTCCACCCCCCCTCTTCTTACTCTCCCCCCTCCCCTCTTCTTACTCTCCACCCCCCTCCCCTCTTCTTACTCTCCACCTCCCCCTCTTCTTACTCTCCACCCCCCTCCCCTCTTCTTACTCTCCACCCCCCCCTCCCCTCTTCTTACTCTCCCCCCTCCCCTCTTTTTACTCTCCCCCCTCCCCTCTTCTTACTCTCCCCCCTCCCCTCTTCTTACTCTCCCCCCTCCCCTCTTCTTACTCCCCCCTCCCCTCTTTTTACTCTCCCCCCCTCCCCTCTTCTTACTCTCCCCCCTCTTCTTACTCTCCACCCCCCCTCTTCTTACTCTCCACCCCCTCCCCTCTTCTTACTCTCCACCCCCCCCTCTTCTTACTCTCCCCCCCTCCCCTCTTCTTACTCTCCACCCCCCTCCCCTCTTCTTACTCTCCACCCCCCTCCCCTCTTCTTACTCTCCCCCCTCCCCTCTTCTTACTCTCCCCCCTCCCCTCTTCTTACTCCCCCCTCCCCTCTTCTTACTCCCCCCTCCCCTCTTTTTACTCTCCCCCCCTCCCCTCTTCTTACTCTCCCCCCCTCTTCTTACTCTCCACCCCCCCCTCTTCTTACTCTCCACCCCCTCCCCTCTTCTTACTCTCCACCCCCCCTCTTCTTACTCTCCCCCCCTCCCCTCTTCTTACTCTCCACCCCCCTCCCCTCTTCTTACTCTCCACCCCCCTCCCCTCTTCTTACTCTCCCCCCTCCCCTCTTCTTACTCTCCCCCCTCCCCTCTTTTTACTCTCCCCCCTCCCCTCTTTTTACTCTCCCCCCCTCCCCTCTTCTTACTCTCCCCCCCTCCCCTCTTCTTACTCTCCCCCCTCCCCTCTTCTTACTCTCCCCCCTCCCCTCTTCTTACTCTCCCCCTCCCCTCTTTTTACTCTCCCCCCCTCCCCTCTTCTTACTCTCCCCCCCTCCCCTGTTCTTACTCTCCCCCCTCCCCTCTTCTTACTCTCCCCCCCTCCCCTCTTCTTACTCTCCCCCCTCCCCTCTTTTTACTCTCCCCCCCTCCCCTCTTCTTACTCTCCCCCTCCCCTCTTTTTACTCTCCCCCCTCTTCTTACTCTCCCCCCTCCCCTCTTTTTTACTCCCCCCTCCCCTCTTTTTTACTCTCCCCCCTCCCTCTTTTTACTCTCCCCCTCCCCTCTTTTTACTCCCCCCCCTATTTTTACTCCCCCCCCCCCCTCCCCTCCCCTCTTCTTACCCCCTCCCCTGTAGGTGGCCGAGCTGGTCTCCGGTCCGCGGTCCCGGCCGGAGTGATAGGAAGGTGCTCAGTGTGCACCTTCCTGTCAGTCCGGCCGGGTACAGGAAACAGAAACTCCTGTTCCGCGCGGAACAGGAGTTTCTGTTTCCTGTACCCGGCCGGACTGACAGGAAGTGCACACTCAGTGTGCACCTTCCCATCACTCCGGCCGGGACCGCAGACCAGAGTGCAGCTCGGCCACCTACAGGGGAGGGGAGGGAGGGAAAAGCAGCTGCAGCCGCCGAGCGCTCTTTACAGAGCGCTCGGCGGCTGCAGCATTTAAAGGGCCGGCCCGCCGCGGCCGGTCCTAAAATAATTTCGGGCGGCCTGGGGGGCAATTGCCTCCCTGCCCCCCGGCCCAGCCCGCCCCTGCTCTACGCCCCAAACGAGGCCCAAATCGCATTCATACGCAAATCCTTAAAATTAATAGACAAAAAATCCGGACAGGCCACATAATCATCTGCGGTGACTTCAATAGCACCCTAGACCCGACCCTGGACATACAAAGGGAACAAAACAAACCCCCAACCTCACACGCAGTCTCCACCTGCAGCGAATTAAGCAAAACAATCCTCACTAACAACCTTTATGATGCTTGGAGATCTACATATCCGCGAGAGAGAGACTATACTTATTTCTCGCAGGTACATAGAACGTACTCCAGAATTGACCTATGTCTGGTAGACAAGGCCACACTAATGAACATCGAAGAAGCACACATAGGCCAGAGGACCTGGTCAGATCACGCCCCATTGACAATCACATTCCGCTCCCTACACCAAGCCAGAGGCAGAGGGATGTGGAGACTAAATGAGAGCCTCTTAGACGACCCACAAGTGCTTGCTAACGTAACCAAAGAGGCATCCGAATACTACACACATAACGTGACTGACTCCATCCCAATTCAAACAGTATGGGTCGCACACAAGGCAGTAATGAGAGGCATATTCATTAGGGAAGGCTCAAAACACAAAAAATACACAAATGATACCCATAGAGCCCTACACCAAGAACAAATCCAAACCTCGCAAATCTTTAACTGCGCGCATCACCGAGGTACAGAGAAAACTACACGCACTCGAACTTATCACCACCGAAAGGTGGATGAGATCACTCAAACTTAAATACTACACGCAGGGAAACAAAGCGGGTAAACTGCTAGCCAACAAACTAAAAAACAAATACAATCCAAAATTCCCTACATCGTATCTCCCACAAAAGGCAAGCTATACAACCCACTAGAAATAGTCAATGAGTTAGCGGGGTACTATGACCGACTATACAATTTACAAAACGGCCACCAGACACCACAACCGACCTCCAAAAATGTGTCTGACTACTTGGACAATATATCTCTACCACAATTGTCACCTCAAGCTAGGGCACTACTAGACGCCCCATTTACAACTGATGAAATTCGTAGGGCCATCCTTTCCCTTCCCAAACATAAAGCCCCAGGCCCAGACTGACTATCTAATTACTACTACCACAAACTGGAACCGATTCTCACACCACATCTCACCAGCCTGTTTAACGACATAAAAATGTCCAGCACCCTTCCTACGGAAATGCTGGAAGCGAACGTAGTCACCCTTCCCAAACCGGGCAAACCACCCACATACTGTGAAAACTTACGCCCTATATCGTTACTAAATGCAGACATCTAGCTATATGCAAAACTCTGGGCGGTGAGACTAAAAACCCATCTCAAATACTTAGTATCAATAGAACAAGCGGGATTCGTCCCCGGGAGGCAGGCAGGTGACAACACCAGACACTTTATAAACTTAATTAACTGGGCGAAAACAAGCCAACAAGCAGGGATCGTTCTGGCGCTCGATGCTGAGAAGGCTTTTGATCGCCTGAACTGGACGTACATGGAAGCTACACTGACCAAAATGGGTCTCTCAACACAAACCCTAAGGGGCATTATGGCCTTGTACCAGTCCCCATCAGCGAGAATCTTTAACTCAGGTTTCATTTCAAACAAATTCCACATCAGCAACGGCACACGCCAAGGCTGCCCGCTTTCCCCGCTCCTGTTTATACTCTGTCTGGAACCACTTATATTGCACATTAAAAAACATCAGGGCATAGCTGGCTTATCCACTCCTGCAGGCACCCACAAAATAGCTCTGTTCGCGGACGACATCCTTCTCTACCTCACTAAACCTGCCTCCTCAATCCCACACCTGATGACACTTCTCCTACAATACGGGCAAGCATCATACTATAAAAACAATCTAAAAAAAACTCAAGCACTTCCCATAAATATTACCTCAACAGAGCTACAATCACTCAAGATACACCACCCCTTTGATTGGAGGAAAACCTCCTTAAAATACTTGTAACGGCTACCCAGGTAGAGAGAGGGTATCTGCCGTTGGAGACGTCCTTTTCCCTGCAAGCTGCTGTGGAGAAGTAGAGCTGGTATAATCCCATCCACGATATCCAGAGAGAGAGTCAGGTTCAGCTGAAACAGAGCAATATTCCCAAATAATCCCCTTCCAAGAACGAGACGAGGCTACGTTTTGAAGGGTCAAGAAGAACTGAGGACTGGGACACCCAGCCTGCTTTTTATTAGGAAAAGGTACACACAGGACACTCCCAGGGGGAGGATGAAAATAACCAATCATATGCATGGTAACACCCCCACGTCTCCTCCCCTCAGATAAACACATAACATAATTATAACGTACAATATTTTACCCCAGTTCTGGATGTACCCCAAAAACAGGGGGTACACCTTTAAGTCCAGCACCGCTTGATAGGTCTTGGTTAGGGGAACAATATGTCCAAATTTCAGCTCATTCAGTTGCGGGGTTCGGGAGTTATGGATGTTTGAAGTTTTGACCGACCGCACGGATTTTCTAGCCGAAAAGAGTTCCACAAGTTTTGGCCCTGCGGTCGGTCTCCGTTCGCCAGTTAAAACTCCACGAAATCTCTGTCATCCACAACTATCTCGGCGTTCGCTGAACTCCCCATAGAAGATTGAGTGTAACTACCGAACGGCCAGTTGTTCGGTAGTTTCAGCACGAAGTTCTGGGCGCATGGAGGTCTCAGCGGTGTTCGCCTGTTTGTGTATCCGTTTTTAGTTCCATGCGTTCACAGACAAACACCACTGTTCGTGCGCAAGATGGCCGCGAACACGTGGAAGTCCCGAAATGGCGGCCACCTTTATTTTAACCACGGAGTTCGGGCGGAATGATGCGAACGGCTGGGAACAAGCTGGGAGGTAAAATATGCTTTTGTTATACTTCAAGGCAGTCCGGTGTTCGGTAGAAATATACTGATAAAACGAATCCAACTACCGAACGGATGCTTTATCATGCAATTCACTGTCTTATTCCACAGGGCTTAGGAGATGATGAAGTTCTGTTACACTGCTCCCCTTTTGTGGAACACCCCGGCAGACCCGGATTGATCCTTTTTGGGTCAACTTGGGGCTGTCCGGTCAATTGTTAGGGCAAAAGTTCCGTTTGTCTGGACAGACCATCGGCATTTCCATTAAACTTGCCAGGGCGGTATTGAATGGAGAAATTATATGGCTGCAGTGCTAGGCTCCATCTCAATAAACGTCCATTATCTCCAGCTACTCTGTTCAGCCATACCAGGGGATTATGGTCGGTGATTAGAGTAAATTCTTGTCCGTACAAATATGGGGTGAGTTTCTTTAGTGCCCAGACCAGGGCCAAACATTCCTTTTCCACTGCCGCGTAACTCACTTCTCTAGGTAACAGTTTTCTACTGAGATACGCGACAGGGTGTTCGCCCCCATCTTCTCCGACCTGGCTTAGAACTGCCCCCAGTCCATACATGGATGCATCTGTATGAACGACAAATCTTTTGTTAGGGACGGGGGCAGACAGGACAGGTGCATGAATTAGAGCATTCTTTAGAGCCTGAAAGGCGGTTTCACAGGCGGGAGACCACAGGACTATCCTAGGCAAGTTCTTTTTAGTTAAGTCTGCCAGGGGTTTTGCGATGGCGCTATAGTCAGGGACAAACTTCCTATAATATCCTGCCATCCCTAAAAATGCTAAGACCTGAGTCTTGGTGTGGGGTGTGGGCCAGTTAGCTACAGCTTCAACTTTAGCGGGTTCTGGGCGCTGCTTCCCACATCCCACCCGGTGTCCCAGGTACTGGACTTCGGCCATGCCGAAGTTACACTTCTCTGGTTTCAGAGTCAAGCCTGCGGCCCGAATCTGATCCAGTACAGCCTCTACATGCCTCAAGTGTTCTCCCCAAGTTTCGCTATAGATCGCAATGTCATCCAGGTACGCGCAAGCGAAATCCTGGAAGCCATCAAGGAGGCGGTCCACTAAGCGCTGAAATGTAGCTGGGGCTTTTTTCATCCCAAATGGCATGACCT
This sequence comes from Pelobates fuscus, assembly GCF_036172605.1. NCBI lineage: Eukaryota > Metazoa > Chordata > Amphibia > Anura > Pelobatidae > Pelobates > Pelobates fuscus. The sequence goes on along the minus strand of NC_086323.1, from coordinate 206,701,502 downwards.
TGAACTGGTATAGGCCAAATGGGGTGACAAAGGCCGACTTAGGGATAGCCTCCTTGGCCAGGGGAATCTGCCAATACCCTTTGCACAAATCGATGGTGGTCAGATAACGTCCCCTGGCAATACGATCTAATAGCTCATCTACTCGGGGCATGGGATATGCATCTGTCACGGTTCTGTCATTGAGACGTCGATAATCGTCACAGAACCGGGTGGTTCCGTCCTTTTTGGGAACTAGGACCACGGGTGAGGCCCACGGACTGTCAGATGGCTCTATCACCCCCAGTCTTAACATCTCTTGGATTTCCTTCCTCATTTCCTCTTTTACTGCCTCAGGGATCCTATAGGCAGTTTGTCGGAGAGGGGTCTGTCCTGGGGTTTCTACATAGTGAGTTGCTAAGGGGATGTACCCGGGCTCCTGGGAAAATGTCAGTCCTTTCTCCGTCAGTAACTGTCGAATCTGCCCCTTTTCTGCGGGAGTTAACCGCTCCCCTAGCTGTATGGTATTGAGCAGGGTTTTAGGCAGTCCGGTGTTCGGTAGAAATATACTGATAAAACGAATCCAACTACCGAACGGATGCTTTATCATGCAATTCACTGTCTTATTCCACAGGGCTTAGGAGATGATGAAGTTCTGTTACAATACTTAGGAATCAATCTCACCAAATCACACAATCAATTGCCCCAAGAAAACCATATCCCTTTAACCTACAAACTCCAAGCACAATTAGACGCATGGCAAAACCTTGAATTATCATGGTTAGGGAGAGTTAACACTGTTAAAATGATGGCACTACCCCATATCCTTTACTTATTTCGCACCATACCTATACCACTAGGCGACAAGATAATCCAAAGATTCCAGAACATGTTTAACGCATACATTTGGAAAAAGAAACCCCCAAGAATAGCCAGACGCCTCACGTGGTTATCCCCGAATAAGGGAGGCCTAGGTACTCCAAACGTGAAAGCTTATTACAGGGCGGCAGCTCTAGCACAAGGGTTAGACGCACTGTCACGCATCACCCCCCATATTTGGACCCCCCTAGAAAATGCATGCATAAGGCCGTACACGGTACATTCTATGTTAAGATCATACCATGCATGGGATCCACATGACCATAAGCCCCTGGCCAGTACGAAGTTCTTAATAGACAGTTGGAGAAAATGGGCTCCCTCGCTCACAGGTGCGGACAACATTCTGTACTTTGCCCCGATAAACACTATCTCAGAATTGACAGAAGATATCAATGTAGACCCGTGGAAGCAACAGGGAATTAATTTGATATCCCAACTACTTTCGAAAGACGGTATCAAGCCATTCCCAGTCCTTCAGAGGGAATTTGAACTCCCCCATAGGGACTTTTTCACATACCTTAGGACCAAACATCTTCTCCAATCCCTTCACACGCGCCACAGCGACGAGTCCCAACTAACAACTTTTGGGTTATATTGCATAGGGAAAAAACCTCAACTAAAACCGCTATCCTTATGCTACACAGCATTAAACGATGCAGACCCTTTCCATAAACACAAATACATGGAACAATGGGAATCAGAACTAAACACCATTATCCCTACTCCACTATGGTTGCAGGCGATTCAAACTACCAGAAAGGTGTCCCATAGTCTGACTCTTTGGGAAGCATACTATAAGATACTGATGAGGTGGTACTTCGTGCCTGCCAAATTAGCAAACATATACCCTTCTGTACCTGACATGTGTTGGAGATGCCATCTCCATAAGGGAAACATGAGACACGTATTCTGGGACTGCCCCTTATTAAGGGGACTATGGCAAGCGATAGCCCAAGCTGTTAAATTGTTAACATCTCGTAAAATACCGTTCACACCGGAATGTTATTTGCTCCATCTTTCACCTGAATTGCTTGTAGATAACAATAGGTGGGTGATTATACACCTACTGACAGCAACTAAGACCAGCATAGCCAGTCACTGGAAAAGTACACAGGTTCCTTCCCTTCTAGAAGTGTGGAACAGAATTGACGCTATCGCTGACTATGAAAGCATGGCATACAGGTTGAAAGGCCAAACAGAGTTACACGCTAAAAGGTGGGCAAACTGGCAGATGCACCGAACACAAGTGAAAAATCTCAAATACACAACGTTACATTAGATCCACCCACAGACCATAGGATAACTACGACACACCAAATTACTAGATGATATATTTACCTCAGTAAACACTCTCGAGCAACACCATTATTTATGCCGGGATACGACTGAGCTATTAGTATTCAGGGACGAAACCTAAGTATACCATTCCCCCTTCCTCCCGTATTCTTCACTCCCACCCCCTGTGTCACCCCCTTTCCTGTTACCGTGGTACATCTGCTTTCCATCTGAAATATAGAAATAAGCGTGAATAACGACTAAGGAAGGCGTCAATATTCTAGACATCACCAGCTACACCACTGTTAGCATTTCAGATGCTCACCCTATCATAAAATACGAATGTTAGATTTGACAACTGCATAAATTAAGCGTTTATACTGTTTATTATGTTTGTATAAATCTACTGCTCTGGTCGAACATGTATTGCTATTACACTGAACGGTACCTTTTACCCTCCCCATTTTCCTTTCTGTACCCCATGTTACTACTTTTTTTTCGTTGTGAAAACAATAAACACAAACATTGAAAAAAAAAAAAAAAAGAGTACCAAGAAAGACCAGAGGATGTAGCAGCCATATGTATCCCAGCCACTGAAGACCCTGACAGCTTACCTATCCCAGATCTGTTAGCCGACTCAGAACCTAAAATTCTGCTCAATGCAATACAGCTAGGGGAGCGGTTAACTCCCGCAGAAAAGGGGCAGATCCGACAATTACTAACTAAGAAAGGGTTGACGTTTTCCCAGGAGCCAGGGTACACTTCCTTAGCGACTCACTACGTAGAGACCCCAGGGCAAAACCCTCTCAGACAGACTCCCTACAGAATCCCTGAAGCAGTAAAAGAGGAGATGAGGAAGGAAATACAAGAGATGTTAAGACTGGGGGTTATAGAGCCGTCCGACAGTCCCTGGGCCTCGCCCGTTGTCCTAGTCCCCAAAAAGGACAGAACGACCCGATTCTGTGTCGATTATCGACGCCTCAATGACAGAACCGTGACAGATGCATACCCCATGCCCCGAGTGGACGAGCTATTAGATCGTATTGCCAGGGGACGCTATCTGACCACCATCGATCTGTGCAAAGGGTATTGGCAGATTCCCCTGGCCAAGGAGGCTATCCCTAAGTCGGCGTTTGTCACCCCATTTGGCTTATACCAGTTCAAGGTCATGCCATTTGGGATGAAAAATGCCCCAGCTACATTTCAGCGCTTAGTGGACCGCCTCCTTGATGGCTTCCAGGATTTCGCTTGCGCGTACCTGGATGACATTGCGAACTATAGTGAGACTTGGGGGGAACACCTGAGACATGTTGAGGCTGTACTGGATCAGATTAGGGCCGCAGGCCTAACCCTGAAACCAGAGAAATGTAATTTCGGGATGGCCGAAGTCCAGTACTTGGGACACAGAGTGGGGTGTGGGAAACAATGACCAGAACCCGCTAAGGTTGGCCAACACCCCACACTAAGACCCAGGTATTGGCATTCTTAGGGACAGCAGGATATTACAGGAAATTTGTCCCTGACTATAGTACCATCGCTAAACCTCTGACAGATTTGACAAAAAAGAATTTGCCTAGGGTAGTCCTGTGGTCTCCCGCCTGTGAAACAGCATTCCAAACCTTGAAACAAGCATTGATCAACGCACCTGTTCTATCTGCCCCCGTCCCTAACAAAAGATTTGTCGTTCATACAGATGCATCCATGTACGAACTGGGGGCAGTTCTAAGCCAGATCGTGGAGGATGGAGGGGAACACCCTGTTGCGTACCTGAGTAGAAAGTTATTACCCAGGGAAGTGAGTTACGCAGCAGTGGAAAAATAATGTTTAGCCCTGGTTTGGACTTTAAAGAAACTCACACCCTACCTGTATGGTCAGGAATTCACCCTGATCACGGACCATAACCCACTAGTATGGCTGAACCGAGTAGCTGGGGATAATGGGCGCTTGCTGAGATGGAGCTTGGCCCTGCAACCATACAATTTTTCCATCCAATACCGCCCTGGCAGATTTAATTGGAATGCAGACGGACTGTCCAGGCAAACAGAACTTTTACCCTAACAGCAGACCGGACAGCCCCAAGTTGACCCGAAAAAGATCAATCCGGGTCAGGAATTCACCCTGATCACGGACCATAACCCACTAGTATGGCTGAACCGAGTCGCTGGGGATAATGGGCGCTTGCTGAGATGGAGCTTGGCCCTGCAACCATACAATTTTTCCATCCAATACCGCCCTGGCAGATTTAATGGGAATGCAGACGGACTGTCCAGGCAAACAGAACTTTTACCCTAACAGCAGACCGGACAGCCCCAAGTTGACCCGAAAAACATCAATCCGGGTCAGGAATTCACCCTGATCACGGACCATAACCCACTAGTATGGCTGAACCGAGTAGCTGGGGATAATGGGCGCTTGCTGAGATGGAGCTTGGCCCTGCAACCATATAATTTTTCCATCCAATACCGCCCTGGCAGATTTAATGGGAATGCAGACGCACTGTCCAGGCAAACAGAACCTTTACCCTAACAGCAGACCGGACAGCCCCAAGTTGACCCGAAAAAGATCAATCCGGGTCTGCCGGAGTGTTCCACAAAAGGGGAGCAGTGTGACGGAACTATGTATTCTGCCTGGATACCCTTAATAATAATGCAGCTGGACATACAAAGGACCGAATTGCTTGTTACATGTGAATCCAAAATACCGAACACCGGACCACCTTGGTGTACAATTAAGTGATATTTTACCTCCCAGCTCTATTTCAGCCGTTCGTATGGTTCAGCACGAATCCTTTGTGTTAAGCACAGGTGGCCGCCATTTCGGGACTTTGCACGTGTTCGTGGCCATCTTACGCACGAACAGCGGTGTTTGCCAGCAATCGCCTGGAACTGAAAACGGATACGCAAACAGGCGAACACCGCTGAGACCTCCAGGATAACGTAGGTTCGTGCTGGAACTACCGACCGACCGGCCGTTCGGTAGGAAGACTACACCTTACATGGGGATTCCAGCGAACACCGAGATAACTGTGGACGGCAAGGATTTCGTGGGGTTTTTATGCAGAGACCGACCGCAAGGCCAAAACTTGTGGAACTATTTTCGGCCAGAAAGTCTGTGCGGTCGGTCAAAACTTCAAAGATCCATAACTCCCGAACCCTTTAACCGAATGAACTGGATTTTGGATATGTGGTTCCCCTGAACTAGGGCTATCTGGGGATACCGGAATTAAAGATGTACCCCCTGTTTTTGGGGTACATCCAGAACTTGGGTAAAATTATGTGTGTGTTAATTATGTTAAAGGTTTATCTAAGGGGAGGAGACGTGGGGGTTGTACCATGTATGTGATTGGTTATTTTATACCTTCCCGTGGGTGTGTTCTGTATGTACACAACTGTAATAAAAACCAGGCTGGGTGTACCAGCACTAAGTTCTTCTTGACCCTTCAAAACATAGCCTTGTCTCGTTCTTGAAAGGGGATTTTATTGGATTATTACCCTGCCTTTGTTACAGCTGAACCTGACTCTCCCCCTGGATCTTGTGGTAGGGATTAAGAGCTCCATTACTACACAGCAGCTTGCCAGGAAAAGGACAGCACCAACGGCTGATACCCTCTCACTACCTGGGTAGCCGTTACAGATATTCCAAGCTGTGTTAGTTGTATTAAGACTACAAAAACAGGTAACCAAATATCCCAAACTCTTATTTGGCACTCACAATATGAATGTGAGATATCTGTGCCTAGGTGTAGGTACTTAGATACTGATTATAGTGTGTGTCATCCGACATCAGGTGAGCCTAAGTGTTTCGATCCCCAATTCCAACCCTGTACAATTTGTTTGGTAGAAAACCTTAGAATGTATGCGGTAATCTTAAATGGGAACAGACTTATGGGTTTGACGATAAGTATTTATGCCCTAGCAAAAGATCTACTGATCCTGACTGCCCAAATAGAGACTTTAACTGCTGCCCATATTGGTCATGTGTAGGGTGGGCGACCTGGGGAAAGATAGTAGATCAAGACATGATTATCCAAAGGTTGCCCACTGTATTGTAAAACTATGGAATTTATCCCCGTTCACATGACCATTTCCATTTTTATTCGCAAGTTTGGGAATCTCTTTGGGTTTCAGATACATGGTACAGGAACAGATCCAGGAGCCATAATATATGTAGGTCTTGAAACCGAGACAACAGCTGCTTAAACTCATCAGGTTTTTCATTCCTTCTATGAGGAGATGAGTGTTGAGGATAAAATTCCCCATAATGTTAAGAACCTATTTATTGATTTGGCTGAGAGTATTGCAGGTAGTCTTAATATAACTAACTGCTTTGTATGTGGAGGTACTAATATGGGAGACCAATGGCCATGGAAGACAAAAGAGATTTGGTACCCTGGTTCTGAGACAGATGAACAACAGATGCCTTCCCAAACTGGCCATCAAGTAAATGTAAGGGAAAAATCAGAATGGCTTTTAAAGACATCTATAATAGGTCATGTATGTTTAGCCAGGAAAGGGCCACTGTATAATACACTAGTTGGCGAGTTAACATGTTTGGGACAGAAGGCCTATAATGCTGATACAAAAGATACTACTTGGTGGTCAGCTTCAAATGTCTTGGAACCTACTAATCCTTTTGCCAATTACACCAATTTGAAAGAGGTATGGTTTGACTTATCTGTTAGATCCAATTGGAAAGCCCAAGCAAATTTGTACTGGATCTGTGGTAAAAAAGCATACTCAGAGTTACCACATCCTTCTTGTTGCCAATTGAAACAGGAGAGACCTTGGGAGTTAAGGTTTATGATGTGAATCATAGAAAGAAGCAAGCATCATTAAATGTAGGTAGCTGGGAAGATGATGAGTGGCCTCCCCAACGTATCATTAATTATTATGGACCTGCTACTTGGGCAGAAGATGGTACATACGGATATAGAAACCCAATATATATGCTCAACTGCATTATAATATTACAGGCGGTGGATGAAATTATCACCAATGAGACAGCGCAAGCACTCAACCTCTTAGCAAAGCAGAATACCCGGATGCGATCAGCCATTTACCAGAATAGGCTAGCCCTTGATTACTTACTGGCAGTAGAGGGAGGTGTATGCGGAAAGTTTAACCTCAGTAATTGTTGTCTGCACATAGATGATGAGGGGCAGGCAGTGGTTGACCTTACCAGCCACATGGTTAAACTGACGCATGTACCAACTCAGATCTGGAACGGGTATAATCCGAGCGGTTGGTTTGGAAGCTGGTATAAGCAGCCTGGTGGGTTTAAAGCATTCGTAGGAGGAGTAGTGTTTATTATATTATTATGCCTCCTCCTGCCCTGCCTAGTCCCACTAGTGGTCAGGTCTATACGTAGTGTTATAGAGAGCACTATAGAAAGAAAGACAGCTGCCCATGTAATGGCTGTCTGAAAGTATGAACCCCTAGCCCAGAGAGAGAATAATCAGGATGAGAAATGTTGAGAGAGCACGAAGTTAAGAGCCCGCGCTCTTCTCTTCCGGCCCAACCGGAAGTGATGTCACAGCGTGCGCACGCCGGAGGAAAACGTCAGGACGCAAGGCGCGTACGTGACGGCATCGCGTAGGAGAGCGCGGCCGTCACAGGCCTTGTGTTCCACCGTGCGTTCCACGGGAATTACGCCGGTTTTGGAGCTGGCTAGCAGCAGTGGCAGTCTCCGAAGAGGGCGGTCGGGCCAGGAGGCTGACCGTGGGTCCCCCCATTCCTCGGCAGGTTCCAGTTCCGGATCGGAGGAGGAGGCATCCCAGCATCCTCAGGCAGCAATTGGTGAGTGTTGCGCCAGCGCTTGGGATGCGCTGGCGGTAGATAGGAATAGGGGGTTTGGGGGGGAAGAGGTGCTGGGGTTGCTAAGGGCAGTTTTAGATAGGCTCCCAGGCCCAGCTGCTAGCGCGCTCCCTTCCCAGTCAGGGGATACGAGTCGCCAAGTGGGTCGCTCTGGGGGAGTGCGGGGGTGCTTGCCGGGTTGCGAATTGTCCCCCCTAGGTATGCATGTGGCGTTAGAGGTTAAGGAGAAAATCATAAAAGGTGAGTACGTAGATGTCCTGTCCCTGGTCCCTCCGGACCGGGAGTCAGTGGATAGACCGCGACGGGGGGAGTCGGCAGACGGCGAGAAGGGTAAGCAGCTGCCGCGTACTTTTGGCAATTGGCTTCAAGGGTTCTCCATATTTGCGAGCGTGTTGACGCGGGCCTTCCCTGAGAAGGCACCGGCGTTGTTTGGGTACTTAGATTTGATATGGGGGGCATACAAGGTTTATGGGGGTCAATGTTGGTTCCGCTATGACCAACAATTTCGCCAGAAGTTGGCGGTGTGTCCGGGTATGGACTTTGGGGTACAGGACGGGAGCCTTTGGCTCTTGTTGATGACCCCCAGTCGTCCGTCCCCCTTTCCTGGTGCAGCCGGCGCACTGTCCAGTGCGCCGGCTGGGCAGCGCAAGGGCGTCTGTTGGCTCTACAATGAGAGCCAGTGCAAGTGGTTTGGATCGTGTCGATTCAGACACGAGTGTTCGCATTGTGGAGGGTCCCACCCGGCCCTGTGCTGCTTTATGAAGGGTAGGCAAGGAGGGAGGCCCACTAGGGAGGATCTCCCTAGAGGGGAGGACTCCGGTGAGCGCCCTAAGGATGCGCCCTTGGCTCGCCAAGTACCCCAAGCGTAAGGACGCAGAGGTCCTACTGGAGGGGTTTTCGGTGGGGTTTTGGATTCCGTTTGTTCATTCGGATTCCCCTTCATTAGCGGACAATCTGCGTCCGGTCGTGGGTAAATAAGAGATCTTAGAGGGGAAGTTGCTGAAAGAAATTCAGTTGGGCAGGATGGCCGGCCCATTTGAGGCGCCGCCATTTCCCAATTTGCGGGTCTCCCCGTTGGGATTAGTCCCTAAGAAGGAGCCTGGATCCTTTCGTCTCATTCACCACCTGTCCTACCCGTCAGGCGGATCGGTGAATGATGACATTGACAGGGAGGTGTCGCACATTCGCTATGCCTCCTTTGATCGGGCTCTGGAGTTGGTCCGGGAGGCAGGGAGAGGTGCTCAGTTGGCTAAGTCGGACATCGAGTCCGCTTTTCGACTGCTCCCGGTCCACCCGGACTGCTTTCACCTGTTGGGTTGCCGGTTTCAGGGTTCCTTCTTCATAGATATGTGTTTGCCAATGGGCTGTGCCATCTCCTGTTCTTATTTTGAGATGTTCGCGTCCTTTTTGGAATGGGTGGTTGCTCAGGTATCCGGGTTGGCGTCGCTGACGCACTATTTGGACGATTTTTGAACTTTGCCTTCGGGTGCTGCCGATGGGTACAGCTTTTAGCCGGCGCCTTTCCTTAGCGACGGTCGGAGTCAAACAGCCGTTTCACTTTATTCGGATCACCCACAGACATCGGGAGGATCTGCAAGTGTGGAGCTCATTCTTTGGTAGGTACAACGGTCAATCTTGCTGGTTGCGCCCGACGGCTTCCAACATGGATTTGGAGTTGTACACCGACGCGTCAGGGGCAGTAGGCTTTGGGGCCTACTTTCAAGGACGATGGTGCGCGGAGGCTTGGCCCCGCCACTGGTTGGAGACCGAATTGGCAGGCAACCTAACGTTCCTGGAGCTCTTTCCAATAGTCGTGGCAGTGGAACTATGGGGTTCAGAACTGGCAAATCGGAAGGTGGTGGTGCACACGGACAATATGAGTGTTGTCCATGTGATCAACCGGTCGTCATCTTCATCCCCTCCGGTCTTGTCGCTGCTTCGGCGCCTAGTCTTGCTTAGCTTAGAGTGTAATTTGTGGTTGGTTGCGCGGCACGTGCCTGGGGAGCGGAACGTTATAGCCGACTCTCTCTCTCGGTTTCAGTGGGACCGGTTTCGAGAGGCGGCTCCCGAGGCGGACCGGACTGGAAACTCGTGCCCGGCGGGCGTCTGGGACATGGTTTCCACAATCTGAGCCGGTTGGTGAGCGGGTTGTTGGCTGCGTCCACTTGGAGATCGTACTCGGCAGTGTGGCGGAGATGGTCGGATGTTTGCAAGGGTAGGGAAGTGTCCTCGGAGGAAGGTAGGTTGTCGGCTACGCTGGCTTTGTTGGAGTTGCTATGTGAGGAGGGTAAGTCGGCTGCGGCAGCCGAGAAGACGTTGTCGGCCTTGTCCTTCCTGTTCCATTGGTGTGGGTGGCAGGATGCTACTAAGGCGTTCTGCGTGGCGCGGGTCATGAAGGGATGGAAGAGAGATCGCAGGTCGGACGTGCGGCGTCCTATCTCTTATGAGATCCTGTGCAAACTATTGGAGCGGTTACCGCAGATCTGCGTGTTGCACTATGAGGTGCTCCTGTTTCGGGCCGCGTTTGCTATTTGTTTTTTTGCCGCCCTGCGGGTCGGTGATTTGGTGGCCCCAAGTACCAGGGCGCCAGCCGCCTTACAAATGGCGGATATTCAGGTTTCTACGGGGGACGTTGTGTTGTGCATCCGGAGGTTGGCGCTTCGGTTCGGATTCAGGCTACTGGTCAGCTGTTTTGCCCGGTCAGGTTGCTGCGGGAGTTCTTGGAGGTACGTGGGAGGACAGCAGGGTCGTTGTTTAGGCACCAGGATGGGTCCGCGCTCAGTCGATTTCAATTCGCCAGAGTGCTTCGGACGAGCGTGCTAAACATTAGCTTGTCTCCCGGATGTTACACTACGCACTCCTTCAGGATTGGGGCGGCTACTCAGGCTAGTATACTGGGTCTTCCATCAGATGCTCTCAAGCGGTTGGGCCGATGGCAATCGGGCCGGTTTCAGCTCTATGTGCGCCCTCACTTGCTTTAGGCCAGCGGCGCAGCGTAGTTATTGTTTTGTTGTTTCGTTGTAGGTTCTTCCCCGTGTTTCGTATGGATCATTGGACATTCTTTTGTGTATTGGGCAGCTAGACGGGCAGAGAATAGACCCTATGGCCGGAACCTTGGTTTTCCATACGAAATAGCGAGGGTACGTTGGAGGGGTATTCGGGGGCTGTCCTGGGACGGGTTATATGCTGAGCTGGTTCAGCTCAGGCGCTACGTGTCAGGGCCGATTACCCTGGTTGTTCACGTAGGCGGGAACGATGTCGGGCGGCGACGGTCGGTGGACCTGGTGCACGCGATGCGGCATGACGTGGGCCGCTGTGTCGCGTTGTTCAGGGACCTGACTCTCGTCTGGTCCGAGATTGTGCCCCGCCCGGACTGGCGAAGCGAGGGAAAGGGCAAGGCCTTGGAGCGCTATAGGCGGAAGGTCAATATGACCATGGCCCTGTTCGTACGCCGCCTGGGTGGGTTTGTAGTGAGGCACGTTGAATTGGAGGGGGACAATGATGCACTCATGAGGTTGGATGGGGTGCACCTGTCCCCCATTGGGCTGGACATTTTTAACACGGGCCTGCAAGCAGGAATTGAGGAGGCGCTGTCGGCGGGGGGGCCCGATGCCCGCGCAGTGTAGTGCGCGAGGAGGGGCATCGCGGTGGCGGTTTTCCTGGACAGCGCAGTGGAAGAAAGGACATTGGGGAGACGACAGCCGGCACGGAGCTGATGGCGAGGAGCTGGCTGTCGAGGCTCATGGTATCGAAGGTGTGAGAACTGCCTGTTGGGCAAACACCCAACAGCTGGCAGGTTTTGGACTGAGCAAATTGTTAAGTGAAATAAAGCTGTGGCCGTTGCCCTTATCCACAAGAACCAGGTGTCACGTGTGTTATTGGGGGGCAACGGGTTGATGGTTGGGTATGGTTGGGTCAGCAGTCAAGCAGTTAAGGCTGGCTTGGAGCACTGGGAGTGCAGAAGGAAAGCAGTCAAGGCTGGCTTGGAGCACTGGGAGTGCAGTAGGAAAGCAGTCAAGGCTGGCTTGGAGCACTGGGAGTGCAGAAGGAAAGCAGTTAAGGCTGGCTTGGAGCTCTGGGAGTGCAGAAGGAAAGCAGTCAAGGCTGTCTTGGAGCACTGGGAGTGCAGAAGGAAAGCAGTTAAGGCTGGCTTGGAGCACTGGGAGTGCAGTAGGAAAGCACTGAAGGCTGGCTTGGAGCACTGGGAGTGCAGAAGGAAGCAGTCAAGGCTGGCTTGGAGCACTGGGAGTGCAGAAGGAAAGGAGTTAAGGCTGGCTTGGAGCACTGGGAGTGCAGAAGGAAAGCAGTCAAGGCTGGCTTGGAGCACTGGGGGTGCAGAAGGAAAGCAGTTACGGCTGGCTTGGAGCACTGGGAGTGCAGTAGGAAAGCAGTGAAGGCTGGCTTGGAGCACTGGGAGTGCAGAAGGAAGCAGTCAAGGCTGGCTTGGAGCACTGGGAGTGCAGAAGGAAGCAGTCAAGGCTGGCTTGGAGCACTGGGAGTGCAGAAGGTAAGCAGTTATGTCTGGATTGGAGCACTGGGAGTGCAGAAAGGAAATCAGCAGGCTACCTCAGAGCACTGGGAGTGCAGAAAGGAAAGCAGCAGGCTATCTGAGAGCACTGGGAGTGCAGAAGGAAGCAATCAAGGCTGGCTTGAAGCACTGGGAGTGCAGAAAGGAGAGCAGAGTGTTGCTATCTAATAAGGTTGGTGCAACCCAACGATATGTTTTGCTAGTTTAACCCTGATAGAGAGGGATATTGAAAGTGAGTCAGTGCTCAGACGAGCTAGGTTTTTGTTTAACCCCTTATGGACACATGATATGTGTGACATGTCATGATTCCCTTTTATTCCAGAAGTTTGGTCCTTAAGGGGTTAAAGGGAAACCTGTTATATTATTGATTTTTTAGTTGTGTTGCTGTCTCCTGTGTGGACTTACCAATAAAGTGCCTGGATTATGTGAAAACCAAAGGACTGCATGTTTGTACCCTAGAGGACCGTGATAACTACGAACAAGGATCACCATATGGTGGAGAATGCGGGCACAGTAGCACATTGAGGGTTTGTGGGTGTGCCAGTCATCCTTTAGTGTGCTTATTGAGGACTTTTATTTTGGCAGACCTGTTAAACAGACAAGTAGCACTGTACCTTTATGACTGTTACCTGCTTGGTGCTATAATGGAGGACCTGCTGAAGGCTCTGGTGCAGGCAGCTGCTGTACAACAAGACACCAACCGTTTACTGGCTGCTCAGGTTAGGAACCTGAAGGACGCTCAGCAGGAGAATAGAGCTGCCCTTACTGAGGTTTTGCAGATTGCCCCCTGCAGGGAGCGTGGGAACAAGGGACCCTGTAACCAAGCTACTGACATCCTGCATAAGACAGAGGCAGTAGGAAAGCAGTCAAGGCTGGCTTGGAGCACTGGGAGTGCAGAAGGAAAGCAGTTAAGGCTGGCTTGGAGCTCTGGGAGTGCATCTGGTATTGCTACAAAGACTTTGAATGATTGTCCGGTAGCCGTAGAACTGGATCTGCTGGCAAAGACTACATCTACAATGCCTGGGCGCACTGACGACCTGGAACCGCTGCCAGATTCTGGGAAAATGGTAATGGAATTAAAGGTGGGACTCTGACTGCCTGACCGGCTGTTTGATACTGGGGATGTCATGACCCAGCGAGAGGCCATGACTGCGTCTCTGGACACCCCTGAGGGAGCAGGGAGACCGCCAGACAGCCCAGAGGAAAGCATTGCTGACAGTGAGAGGTGCAAGTGGAGGATACCTCTGGGAGGAAACCAGGCAAAGGAAAAGGCAAAGGAAAGATGAGCTAAGTCGGGAGTCTGGGCCTCCGGCAGAAGAACAGCGCTACATACAAGGCCAGGCTAAGCATGATGGGATGGAGCTGGGATCAAAGACTGCATTCATGCAGGAGGAGGGTTCTCTAGACAGGCTCCCTGGCCAACCCCCTGAGGATATAGAGATGAGACCTGTATCATTACCCGAAGGGAACAAGGAAGGTGACAGAACCAGGTCTTGAAGAAGTCGAGCACCCGGAAAATTCAGCTCATGAATGAATTCGACGTATAGGTGATATAAAAAGGCTAGTTACACGCAAAGCCTGTGACAAACTACCATTTGCCACTGGGCATTGGAGAGGACTGATTGCTAGCCTCCTGCCCTGCGACTATGGCCCTGGGATGGATTGCCCTTTAACCCCTTAAGGACCAAACTTCTGGAATAAAAGGGAATCATGACATGTCACACATGTCATGTGTCCTTAAGGGGTTAAGGAACTGAGTTGGGGCTAATGGATTTATATTATGCTGTTTCTGGCCCTTTAATTGTTTTGTACAAAGGATTGGTACTTCGATATGGCACTTCGGATACAGCCAAAGTGCCGAAGTAGTCGAAGTGGCCGCCATTAGACAGTCGAACACGTGGCGGCGGCCATTTTAATGCAGTCGAACGCGGTCAGCGGTGTGTGCCGTCAAATCCCTGGAACGGAAAACGGCCACACATTTGAACGAACACCGCTGACCTGTACCTTCCCCTGCACTTCGACACTGCGTCTGGAGACTAAATCCCGTTCGAAGATTCGAACACACGTTTGAACGGGACTTTGTCATTTAGGGTGTAAAATAGACCTCCAGTAGACAATTGAACACCACGGAAACTCAACCTCGTTTTACTTCGACACTTCGACAGAAGTCGAAGTGTGTTCGACTATTCGAACGCCGCCTTCGAATGGGGCTTTGGTATTTTTCAAGGCAGAACCAGACCGAGCTATTATCCCCATATACCCCGAATATAGCATGAAGCGGCTCAGTGAAGGTGGCAGTGAAGGTGTGTAAGTGTCTGATGGGGTCACACAGCTCATAAAAGGACAGCCTCCCGGCCTCGTAGTCCAGGAATATCCGCAATCTCCGGCTGGAAGGGGGGAGGGGTAACTGGATATCATTACTGTCATGTCTCACATAATACTGACTATCCCACCTCTCCAAACCCCAGGACTTGTTATTACATCCAATCTCTGACTGATCTCCTTCCCTGTCTATACTGCGATAGGCCATCCCTACCATCCATCCCCCTGATTCACTGCCCTCCACTTCCCAGCAATGTCGCCCTGAGGAGAAACTCCTGTAGCCCCATGTAGCTAGAGCGCAGCTAAGCGGAAAAAGGCCTTGACAGGGGTTAGGAGGCGGGCTTAGGAGGAAGTAAGCAAGGGTTGGATTATGGGTAAGTAGGATTGGCTATTTAAATGAGCAGCCATTTTAGGTGAGTCATTCTAACTTTCTACCTGGTTGAGTTTGTGTTCACCTCGGTGTGCGCGGACTTTGCTTGGTTGGATTTTCTTTGTCTCCTCTGCAGGACCCATGGACGACGTGGAGCGTTTGCTGGAGGGGATCAGGTCGGCTGCACGGCATCAGGGTGTGGACTGGCTACGGGCACAGCTCGGCCCTGCCCTGGCGGAGGCGGCGGATCGAGACGGCGATGGCGGGAGACCGGTCAGGGCCCGGAGGCCCCCGAGGAGGCTAAGCCCGGGCACGGGGCCCGGTGAAGTTGTCCCCGGAAGCAGTGGGGTTCCGGTTGCGACCGGCAGCAGGCCCGGGAGCCGCGTGGTCGAGGCCTTGCCTCCCCGCGTGCGGACGGAGCCTCGGACGAGCACTCGGAGGCAGAAGGATGTCGTGGACGGGGGCGCTGCTGCTGTCGGGTCGGAAGTGGCCGGGCGGCCCCCTGGCGTTGCAAGACCCACGGAGGGGAGGCCTGGGCGGGCTTCCCCCCCATCGGAGAGTACCGAGGATGACGAGGCCGGATCCGGGAGACCGCATGGCCGGCCTGGGAGGCAGCAGGCAAGTGCAGGGGGCTCCGGCCGGGGCCCTCTTGGCGGGAAGGTTGTTAGGGGGAGCTCTGCCACGGAGAGAGGCGGGAGTAGGCCAGTGGGGGGTGCCCAGGCCATAGTCCTAAGGGGGGAGGGTCCCGGGGCCCCTAAGCGTAAACGTAGATCGAAAGGTGTGAGTTCCAGGGGCGGGGGGGGGTCTCGAGAGGTGGCCAGGTCAGAAAGCGGGTCCCCCGTAGGGGTGGTGGGTAGGTCCGGGCTGTCGGGGTCTAGTCAGAAGGGGGGTAAGGGTAAAGGGGCGGTGGGGATAGGCGCAGGAAAAGGGGTTCCGGAGGCGATCAGTCGGAAGAATGCAGGGGGTCGGGGACCGGGATCCTCGGTAGTGGTCGGGCGGCGGGGGGGCCCGGATTCTGGGAGTGGTAGCGTCAGTCCATCGCCCGTTAGATCGCAGGGGTCCCGGGAGGCGCGGGGGAGGTCGGGTCGGCACTGCTCCCCCTCGGACAGCTCGGCAGGGGAATGTGCGGCAGCCCCTAGGTATGGTCGGCAGGGGCGGCCTACTAGTAGAGACGGGAGGAGTCGTAGCCCCAGGGGTTCCAGGGTGCCACGTGGTGGTAGAGGTCAGCGGGAGGCTTCGGTACAGAGCAGGCGCTCCCGGGGTCGTGACGGGAGGGGTATTGATGTCCGTTACACCCTACCCAGGACTTCTTCTCCTTGTCCTAGGTCTCGGAGCCGTTCCGCCTCCTCGCAGGCTGGTCACCGGGTGGGCTCCCCAGTCGGCGTGACAGCAGCGGAAGTTCCTCTTCCTGGATGTCGGGCGATCTGCACTGCAGCCCCCACCGTCCCGGTTTCGGGGGGCTTGGCCGGTGAGTCCAGTGGGTCACTACACTCTAACGCTTTAATTACCACACTTCAGGCACTACTCCACTCATTGGGGGCGGGGGGTGACACTAGCGGCATTGGTCAGGTGTGGGCTCCGGGCGGTGTGGCTACAGGCTCTCGGGTTGGGAACTCCACAGGGCCTAGTTCAGGCGGGGACATGGTGTTGCCGCAGGACGTAGGGGAGATTGGGAGCGAGAGGGCTGAGTTGACAGGGGGCATTCCCGACGCGGCTAGACAGCATGCGTATGTGTCGTTTGCGGGCCCGTTGGGGGTCCATTTGAAGCAGGAAGTGAAGGATAAGATATGGAAGGGGGAGTTTTGTGAGATCTTCTCTCTCCTCCCCTTGGAGGACTTTATAGACCTCAAGGAGGAGGATAAGAAGGACGAGAAGAAGGAGGAGGAGGAGAAGAGGAAGCGGTATCGCAAGATTCCAAAATCCTTTGGGAATTGGCTGAGGGCCTTTTGCGTGCTGGCTAGCGTGCTCAGCGAGAAATCGCCGGGGTTATGCTCCTCGCTGTTTTGTTATTTGGATGGCATTTGGGAAGCGTACCGGACTTACGGAGGGTTGGCGTGGTGGCGGTATGATGAGCAGTTTAGGCAGCGGCTGGCGGCTAACCCGGGTATGCGGTGGGACCAAATGGACCTGCCGCTCTGGATGAAGTTAATGATGGCGCAAAAGGCGCAGCCCTTTCAGAACTCGGCCGGCGCTAGGGGGCAGTCCGCCTCGTCGGCCGCCTTACCAAAGGGCTTATGTTGGCTCTATAATGAGGGCCAATGCAAATGGGGGACCACCTGTCGCTTCAAGCACGAGTGCTCCGGCTGCGGAGGCGCTCATGGGCTCAACCGCTGCTTCAAGAAAGGGAAGTCCGGTGGCGCCGGTGCTGCGGCCGCGGCAGGGGGAGGGGGAGCATCCGCTTCCCCTGGGCTTAACCCCAGTGAGGCTAAGCGCGATGGAGCCATGGCTAAGCCGCTACGATAACAGGGCGGATGCCGCTGGCAGGTTTTGCGAAGGGGTTTTTCATTCCGTTTCAGGAGCGGGAGGGGGGATCGGGAAGGCTGCGCAACCTGAAGTCTGTGGCTGACTTCCCGGACGTGGTTAGGGAGAAGCTGGGCAAGGAAGTCGGGCTAGGCCGCATGGCGGGCCCATTCGCAGTGCCTCCGCTGGAAGGCCTGCGGATTTCCCCACTCGGGGTGGTTCCCAAGAAGGAGCCGGGTAAATTTAGGCTCATTCACCATCTCTCGTACCCGAAAGGAGAGTCGGTGAATGACGGTATTCATAAGGACTTGTGCTCGGTGTCTTATGCGTCTTTCGACCGGGCGGTCGATTTGGTCCGGCGGGCCGGGCGTGGGGCTCTGATGGCGAAGGTGGATATTGAGGCCGCGTTTCGGCTGCTGCCGGTCCACCGGGACTGTCATCACCTGCTGGGGTGTTTCTTCGAAGGGGACTACTTCGTGGACTTGTGCCTGCCCATGGGTTGTTCCATTTCGTGCTCCTATTTTGAGAAATTTAGCACTTTTCTCGAATGGGTGGTACGGGGGGAAGCAGGGAATCGTTTTATTGTACATTATTTAGATGATTTTCTGTGCGTGGGGCCGGCTGATTCCTTGGACTGCCTGCGCCTGCTGCGGACGGTTGAGTGGGTGGCGGGCCACTTCGGGGTTCCGCTGGCGGCGGATAAAACTGAAGGCCCGACCACGTGTCTGAGTTTCCTGGGTCTGGAGATTGACTCTGGGTTGGGTGAATGCCGGCTGCCTCGGGATAAGCTGGACAGGCTTCGAGGGGCGGTGGCTGCTGTGGCGGGGGCGCGCAAGGTTACTCTGCGGCAGCTCCAGTCTTTGATTGGGCTGCTCAATTTTGCGTGTCGGGTAATCCCGATGGGAAGGGCCTTCAGTCGCAGCCTGTCGGCTGCTACTGCGGGGGTTCGGTTTCCGCACCATTTCATCCGGGTGTCGGCGGCCATGAAGGAGGATTTGGGCATTTGGGATGCCTTCTTGCGGGATTTTAATGGGACAGTGTTGTTCAGGCAGGAGGGCCAGTCATCGGCCGAGCTTGAGCTTTTCACGGATGCTTCGGGCAGCGTGGGTTTTGGGGCATACTTTGGTGGCTGCTGGTGTGCGGAGAGGTGGCCGGACTCTTGGGGTTCGAGCCCTCTTATGCGCAACTTGGCTTTCCTTGAGTTATTCCCGTTAGTGGTTGCGATGGCACTATGGGGCGACAGGCTGCGTGATCGGAAAGTGGTCTTTTTCTCGGATAACATGGCGGTGGTTCACGCGGTGAATCGTCAGTCTGCGGCATCAAGGCCGGTGGTTAGGCTGCTTAGGCGACTGGTATTGCTGTGTATGTCTCGGAATGTTGTTTTTCGCGCGCGGCATGTTCCCGGTTATTTGAATGAGGTGGCTGATGCTCTGTCTCGTTTTCAGTGGTCCCGATTCTGGCTGGTGGCGCCGGGGGCTTCGAAGGACGGGCAGGCTTGCCCGGACGAGATTTGGCAGCTGGGAACATCCTGCTTGGAGGACTTGTGAAGGCTTCCCTGGCACCGGCCACTTGGGCCTCGTACAGTAAGGTTTGGGGCCTGTGGGAGCGGTCGCTGGACGGGCTGGCCATGGACAGCGGGGAGGCCCTGCGGGATGCTTTCCTGTGGTACACTTGTCAGTTGCTGGCAAAAAGGGCGTCGCCTGCCATGGTGGACAGGTCCATGGCGGCGATGGCGTTTTGGTTCAGATGGCATGGGAAGGAGGACTTCATTATCAGGCAGGCCCTGAAGGGCTATCGCAAGGGACGCAGGTCGCCGGATACCAGGCGCCCGGTGTCGGTTCGACTACTGGGGGATTTGGTGGGTTTGTTGCCCAAAATCAGTTTCGATGGGTTCGAGGCTTCACTGTTCAAGGTGGCGTTTATTTTGGCGTTTTTTGGGGCATTCCGAATTGGGGAACTGGTGAGCGCTAATAAGAGGGTGCAGGGGGGCCTGCAATTTTCGGGGGTTCGTGTCTTGGATGGGAAGGTGGTGGTGCACCTTGGCAGATCCAAAACGGCCTTGCCGGGCTCGGCTTTGTGCCCGTTGGCTGCTACGGCAGAGTACCTGGCGCGGAGGCCAGTGATGGGGGGTTCCTTGTTGGTGCATGCCGACGGATCCTCCCTCTCTCGGTTTCAGTTCACGAAAGTTTTTCGGTTGGGCTTGGGCAAGTTAGGGCTTCATGCTGAACGATTTGGAACGCACTCTTTCCGTATTGGGGCTGCCACGGAGGCGGCTCGGTTGGGATTGGGGGACGAGGTGGTGAAGCGGATCGGGAGGTGGGAATCAGTAAGATTCCGTTCCTATGTCCGATTGGGTCTGTTGGAATAATGAGTTTGGGGACCGTTTTATGCAAAAAAAAAAAAAAAATGTATATATGTTGGGGATGAGAGACTTGTAACTGGCTGTACTGTAACGGTTCACTGTGTTATTTGGGCTGGGGTGGGGGTCTCTGTCGGACTTCCCTCATCATTTGTTTTTCCCCCCAGGGCGTGAGGCATGGATCGTGGGCCATTCGTTTGTCTTCTGGGCCGAGAGGAGGGCCGCAGCTCGAGCGCAAGGCCAGCAGCTGGGTTTTCCGAGGGGCCAGTTGGCAGTTCGCTGGTTTGGGTATCGGGGTTTCTGCTGGGGGGGATGTTTGTGGTAAACTGTTTGGGATGCTGGCGGCGGGATACACGCCAGACTTACTGGTCCTGCATATTGGGGGTAATGACCTGGGCCTTACGCCGCAACGACGGCTGGTGAAGTGGATGAAGCAGGACATCAATAAGTTGAGGGGCCTGCTTCCGGGGGTCATGTTGGTGTGGTCGGAGATTGTCCCGAGGCGCCGGTGGCGGCACGCTCGGGATCCGTTAGCTATGGATAGGTGCAGGAAGAAGGTGAATAGCTTGATGGCAAGCTTTGTGCGGAAGGTAGGGGGTGTGGTAGTAAGGCACCTTGAGCTGGAGGAAGGGTTGCCAGGATACTACCGCTCGGATGGTGTTCACCTCTCGGAGGTGGGTTTGGACCTGCTCAACTTGGGTTGGCAGGATGGTATCCGGATGGCTCTGTTTCTTCGGGGTGGCGGAGCTCAGACAGCTTAAGGGGTCAAGGTCTGAGCTTGTGGCGGGACGGGGAGCCGAAGGAGAGGAAATAGGCTCCCCTGGATGAACGTGAGGTGGAATAACAGATTGTGGTCATCGGTGGTTAAGAGGTTTCGAGTCCTGGAGGTGACTCAGAACCTGGTGGGGCAGGGGTATCCGGGTATACCCCTGCCGTGGTTAATGGTTGGTTGGCACTTTGGAATGTTGGTGTATGTTATAAATATGTTATAAATATGTATAGGTGTTATTATATGGGGGTCATTGCCTTTTGTATGGTAGCCGAAGGAACAGGATGCGAGGGGGCGGAGTATGGGGGGCAATGACCCATGTTAAAATATGTTAATTTATTATGGTTATTGTTATTATTATTATTATTATTATTATTGGTTAATAAAGCTGTGGACAAATTTCCCCATAATACTTAGTGTCCGTGTGTTATTGGGTTAGGTTATGGGGGTGGTTTGTCCTGGATTCCGACTGCCCAAATGGCGACTATACACCTGTCATGGAGCTTAAAACCTGATTATACTGAAATCTCTCTGGTGTTTCTGGGCGACTCTGCTTTATTCGTGACCAGGATACAGTTTTCATGTCACCCGATACAGTTACATCATTAGCAGCCGTATTTACATCCAGTAACATGTCTGAAGCCGTGTTTACACCCAGTAACATGTCTGAAGCCGTGTTTACACCCAGTAACATGTCTGAAGCCGTGTTTACCCCCAGTAACATGTCTGAAGCCGTGTTTACACCCAGTAACATGTCTGAAGCCGTGTTTACACCCAGTAACATGTCTGAAGCCGTGTTTACCCCCAGTAATATATTAGCCGGTACATGGCTCTGTCTCTTTACTCCGGTCACAATCCCAGCTAAGCCTGAGTGTAAGGTCACTGAGATCAGACCCACATCCAGATCCCCTACAGCACGGACCTTGTTATCATCTCTCTCTCTGTCCTCATTATCTCCCTCCTCAGGATAACAATAGTCAGCGCTGTCTGATTCCCGTCCTTGTAAGACAGTTAATGGGTCCGTCATGTTACACAGCTCCTCAATGTGACCCATCTTCCTGGACAGATCCTCCTTCTTTATTTCCAGCTGCCGGATTAGATCTGAGACTCGGAGTGAGACCTGCTCTTCCTGCCTGGAGATCTCACTCAGGACTCGCTGCTCTAGAGCTTCCAGCTGTTCCTTGATGCCCCTAATCAGGGCAGTAACTTCCTCTGTTACCCCAGCTGCTTTTTCTTGCACTTCTATCCTGAGCTTCTGTAGGTTCTGGACTCTTTTCTCAGTCTCCTCTCTCTTTAAGGTCAGTTTCTGCAGAATATTTCTCAGTTTGTCCTTCTTCTTCTCAGAGGCCTCATTCAGAGTCTCCACCGCGTGTCCCCTGTGCTCTCCGGTCAGACTGCAGGACACACAGATACAGGCAGCATCCTCAGAGCAGTAATATTTCAGGATTTCCTTGTGGACGGAGCATTTTCTGTCTCCCAGTGAAGTGGTGGGTTCAGTTAGGACATGTTCTGCTGACTGGCTGTGTTTCTTTAAGTGTTTATTACACAGAGAAGCTTCACAGTGCAGACATGTTTTAGCAGCAGGTACAGGAGAGTCACAGTAAGTACAGGCGATCCCAACCTCCTCCTGCTCTGGGTGAGTAGATAGGAAGCTCTCCACTATGTTACGCAGTGTTAGAGCTCTTTGCAGGTCTGGTCTTGTGTTAAATAATTGTCTGCATTCAGGACAGGAATATCCTCTCACCCCCTGCGTGTCCAGCACATTGTCAATGCAGACCCGGCAGTAGCTATGTCTGATACCGGAGAAACTGACGGAAGCGAAGCACAGAGAGATGGACACAGGTTTCTTCAGGAAGGAAGAGATTCTTTATTGGATCACCGATCGGGACTCAGAGGGACTAACGTCACCAAAATACAGCAAGTTCTGAGCCCCGGACAATAGTGCAGGCTCCTTATATAGGCACATAACTCCTCCCATATTAAGCTCCACCCGCACATTCTCTTAACCAATTAACTTCCTGTTTGACCGCATGGCCTGTCCAGCACAATGGAGGAGGGGAATACTATATCCTGTATTCTTGCACATGCTCCGTACACTACTGATCGTATCTTGCCTTGTGCAACCAACTGATCGATACGTCAGCATATGCACGTACACATGCCACGTGGTAATCTCGGCCTACTAAATTTATTTTTACCGAGATTCCACCACATTCCCCCCTTTGATGCCTCTTGATATTTCACAATTACTTGAGGCATCACTTAACCTTAGTTTGCATACACCGCAAGTTACCTTGAACCAGACCAGACTTATCTTATGATGTGAATCTTCAACACTCATCTTCCTGCATTAGTTCTCCCTGATCTAGAGCCTCATATTTATAAATTGCCATTATCTGTGCAGCAGCCTTCCTCTCTGCTATATTTTCTATCGGGCTTTGCACAGACCTAACTACTAAGGGTATAAGACACGGCAGGAGTAGACACAACATTAAAATCAGTAGGACTCCACCTACCACTGCCTTAAGCCCTCCAAACCACTCATACCAGCTACCAAACCAACTACTTGGATTGTACCCTTTCCATACCTGAGTAGGCACATGCGCTAGTTTAACCATATGGCTAGTAAGCTCAGCTATCGCTTGCCCTTCGTCATCTATTTGAAGACAGCAATTGCTCAGGTTAAACTTCCCACATACACCTCCCTCTACTGCCAAAAGGTAATCCAAGGCTAATCTATTCTGGTAGACTGCTGTCCTCATCCTGGTATTATGCTTCGCTAGAAGATTGAGCGCTTGTGATGTCTCGTTAGTAATGATCTCAACCACCGCCTGTAATCGTATAATACGGTTGAGCATATAAATAGGGGTTCTATAACCAAAGGTACCATCTTCTGCCCACGTGGCTGGCCCATAATAATCTATAATACGCTGGGGAGGCCATTCATTATCTTCCCAGGCGCCTATCTCTATGGGTCCCCTTTTCTTCCTATGATTCACATCATACACTTTAACACCTAAAGTCTCACCTGTTTCAATAGGTAACAAGAAGAAGGATGGTTTGAGCATATCCAACACACATGCCCCTTCCCAGTCCTGTGGCAACTCCGAATAGGCTTTCTTACCACAGATCCAGTACAAATTTGCTGGGGCTCTCCAGGTAGATGTGATGGATAGATCAAACCACACATCCTTTAAATTGGCGTATCTAGCAAACGGGTTAGATGGTTCTGAGACATTTGAAGCCGACCACCAAGTTGTATTCTTTGTATCATCATCATAAGCTTTTTGCCCTAGACAAGTTAATTCTCCTACAGAAGTATTATACATCATTCCTTTCCTTGCTATGCAAACATAACCTATGATGGAGGTCTTTAATCTCCACTCAGATTTACCTCTAACACTCATATGATAATCGGCTTGTGTAGATATTAATTGGTCAACTGCCTCAGAACCGGACATTACCTCCTTTGCTTCCCAAGGCCATTGGTCTCCCATGTTAGTACCTCCACACACATAGCAGTTGGTAACATTAAGACTACCGGCAATACTTTCAGCTAAATCAATGAACAGGTTTTTAGCATTATGGGGGATCTTATTATCTATACTCATCTCTTCATAAAAGGAATGGTATACTTGATGAGTTTGGAAGGATACCGTATCAGTCTCTATCCCTATAAACAATACTGTCCCAGGATCTAAACCCGTCCCATATATTTGAAACCCAAATAAATTACCATACTTGTCTAAGAACTTGTCGGGGTTATTTATAAGTATATGGACTGGGTTGCATTCCATAGACTTACAATATGGGCTGGTAGGCAACTTAGTCACTATCATGTCCTTGTCTACTGTCTGTCCCCAAGTTGCCCACCCCACACAAGACCAATATGGGCAAAAGTTATAATCTCTATTTGGGCATCTAGGACTCACATATTTATTTTTACTACTGGGACAAATATATTTATCATTAGACCCATACGTCCTCTCCCATCTAAGATCCCCACATACATTCCACGGCTTTCTACCACTTGATATCGCCTTACATGCATCAAATAGCAGAACACCCGAAGAATGTACGGATTCTAACACCGTCTTGTTAATTAGGGTCCCCTGAGGATCTCCATTCCTGAGAGTCAACCAAATTGTACGAGGTTGATACTCCGGACTGAAGCACTTAGGTTCTCCTACTCCTAAATGGCACACACTATATTCTATATTAAGGTATCTACATCTTGATACATCTCCTTTACACTCGTATTGTGAATGCCAAATTAGGGTTTGGGAAATATGATTACCTGTTCTCGTAGTCTTAATGCATAACTCACAGCTAGGAGTGTCGGTAACTCTACCTTCCTGAATATAAAAACACACATAAACATTATCAAAAACACATCTTTCGCCGTCATCCTCAGTCTTCGTCCGTGCGAAGGCACCTCAGCTTCCAGGATGTAAGGGCTGCAAGGAAGTTCTGCTCGTCTTCACAGGAGTCCCTTCGAGACTTTCCTGGCTTATACACTATATGTCGGTGAGCGGACAGGCTTTATTATGGCCGTCTAAACACTCACTTCACCAAATCTCTGTAACAATAAAATTTGTAATCCACAAAGTTCCTCGTTACTCCGACTGAGTCGTGCGTTTTAACCGGATCTTGCAGGGATTCTCTGGATCTGCTGTAACTTGCCAAGAATCGACTGCTGCTGGCTTAACCCTGGAGTGATGTATCCACGGAGTCACTTCGGCTACTTTTATCGCTGTAGGGGTAGACAAAAGAACAACATAAGGACCTCTCCACTTGGGCCCTAACGGTACATTATTCCACTCTTTAATCCACACTTGATCTCCTGGGTGATAACTATGAACTGGGGGATAAATATTCACAGGTAATCTATCTTGTACCCATTTCTGTACCTCCTCCATAGTCTTACCCAACTCTACAACCTGCTGCCGGGTAATTCCTTCTCCCAACTGACTCAAATCCCCCCTTAAGTTACCAAGTACGGGAGGTGGTCGCTGTAACGGACCGTTTCACTTACAAGAGGGTAAAACCCAGTTTAGGCGATAATCCCCTTTCTAGATGCACAGGCAGCTACTGCAAACACCATTCTCCCGACTGGAACCACACGAACACTGGGACAGCTGAACAAGAAAAGCAGACATCGGCTTACACTCCTGGCAGTCAGCAAACAATCCCATTCCCCCAAAGAACGAGACGACACATCGCTTTGAGGGTTAAGCAAGAACTCTAGACTGGGACACCCAGTCTGGCTTTTATTTCCAACTCACACATACAGGCCACACCCAGGGGGAGGCATAAAAGAACCAATGACATAGATGTTACCTCCCACACATCCCCTCCCCTTAGTGTGACACATAATCCCATTATGCATACAGTTTAAAATATACTTTTACACAACTTCCATAACTTTAAAACCATACATCACATTCACATAAAAATACATATCCACAATCAATCCATTCAGAAGGAACAACATATTAAAAAATGGGATGAATCCGACCAGGAGTTTAAAAGTTACTAAAAAGTATCTTTTGGGCCTGGGCTTGCAGCATGGCACAATCTGGCTCAAACAGAAGTAAAACATCCCCCACAATGCATCCCGGCTTCCTCCCTTCTGCCCTGGAGATAATTGGAGAAGTAATTCAATTATCTAGGACTAGAGTCAGACTCCATTAACCACATGGTTGCAAAAAGACAGTAAAAGACATAAAATTACATACTGATACATTTAACACATAAAACACACATTTCTACATATCCCCAGTTTAACTGAACACATAAATACCTACATAATATTTAAGACAGTATTACTGTGATATGTTACAAAGTCTTAAAGGGACATTAGTCCCAAAAGTCCCAATATGTCCATCGCTGCTTTTAAAGGGCCAGCAGCAGCAATACAAATTATTACCTGCCCAAATATAGTTTCTAAAGTGCAACACGTCCAGGGGCCATAGTCAGCGGGCAGGAGGCCAGCAGCCAGGCCTCTCCAGTTCACAGTGGCGAAGCTGGTTTCGCCACATTTCTCCCCTTTGCCAATTAGACTAACAGGGTACCTGACTTTCTGCCGGTCAGTGCCCTGGTTAGTCCAGCAACCCACCCACAAAATAGAAATAACAGAGCAGCCCACCCACACTAACCGGTTACTACATCTGGGTGAGGAAGAATTTTGTCCAGGTTCTGGTGTTTCACCACTGCTGGGTGGGAGACTGGTAGGCTGCCTTGGTGGGTTGCTGAGGGGCCAGAGACCAGCGGTACTCTGTCCGGTTGCCAGCACTACCACGGGAGTAGTCTGGTGGGCGTCTGGTTGCTGGAGACTGACTGTCTCCCCTTTAGGTGCACAGCTCGACTGCCGGAGGGGGAGACCGACTGTCTCCCCTTTGGATCCATCACCCTGAGGCTGGGGAACAGGACCGACCGTCCCTATCCCTTGTGCTGTAAGTGCAGAGACTACGGTCCCATCTGCACAGTTGTGGGGCTTAACATCTCCCCTTGGTGGGTTAGGCTGCCGCTGGAGAGAGGGTGTAACAAGCTCCTCTCTCTGGACGGTAAACTGCCGCTGGGGAGGGGGGTTAGCAGGCTCCTCTCCTTGCCACTCTCTCTGCTGGTGGAAAGGGGGACCAGCTGTCTCCCCTTTCATTCTCTTGTCCGGCTGCTGGGGTGCGAGACTGACTGTCTCTGCTCCCTGCAGGACACACTGCCGCTGGGGAGGATGGACGACACCATCAGCTCCCTGGGGTACACACTGCCGCTGGGGAGGAAGGACGCGGCTCTCCTCTCCCTTTGCTTCACACTGCCTTCTTGGCATATCACGTTGCTGCTGGGGGGCAGGAACAACAACCTCTGCCCCCTGTAACTCAGCCTGCCGCTGGGGAGGATGGACAACACCATCAGCTCCCGGAGACACACACTGCCGCTGGGGAGGGAGGACGCTGCTCTCCTCTCCCTTTACTTCACACTGCCTTCCTGGCATATCACTTTTCTGCTGGGGGGCAGGAACAACAACCTCTGCCCCCTGTAACTCAGCCTGCCGCTGGGGAGGAAGGACGACACCTTCATCTCCCTGGGACACACACTGCCGCTGGGGAGGAAGGACGGCACCTTCAGCTCCCTGAGATACAATCTGCCGCTGGGGAGGAAGGACGACACCTTTAGCTCCCTGGGACTTACTCTGCCGCTGGGGAGGATGGACGACACCATCAGCTCCCTGGGTTACACACTGCCGCTGGGGATCTGGGCCGACTGCCCAGCATCCCTGTAGGGCCGGTAGAGAGACCTCGGTCCCATCTCCACCTGCCTGTTGTGGTTCCTCACAGGACCAATCTATGAGGACCCCTACTTCGGGTTCTTCCTGCCGCCTCGGGGGGGGGCGGCTAACCTCCTCGGATGCAGCCTCTACTCTGCTGCTGTACCACTCTTCCTGCTCATCATACTCTTCGTCCATCTTTGAGTTTTGCTCAGCCATGACCTGGTTCCAGATCCCCTGGAATGTGTCCATGGATATATAACCCCCATACTGGGCCACTTGCTGCCTCACCTTGGCCATAAAATCATCTTCAGCGTCAGAGCCTTCCATACTTGTCTGCTCCAAGTCGCTGGATACCTCTGCTGCCAGGGGCGCTGCACGAATGCTAACGTTGCCCTCAATTTGTAACTCCAAGGAATTGGTGTTCTGTAGCTGTCCTTCTGGCTGTAGGAACGATCCCGCAGCTTGTTGGTTTCTCTGCGTCGTTCGCAGCATGAGGTACGCCTGTACATCGTTGTAGACCCGGTCTGCCATCTGCTCCGCTCGGGCTGGTGAGAATAGAGCCATCCTGCTCCTATATTCCCTGGCAAACTCGGATTCCTCCTCCTCCCTCGGAGGTGCTGCAGCAGCTGCGACTCTGTCTCCTTCCATTTTCCTGATTTCCTTTGTAGATAGGGTCGCTGTACGGATACTAGCGTTGCCCTCAATTTGTAATCCAGAAATGGTGTTGTCTGTAGCTGTCCCTCTGGTTGTAGGAACGATCCCGCCGCTTGCCACCAATTGTAACGGACCGTTTCACTTACAAGAGGGTAAAACCCAGTTTAGGCGATAATCCCCTTTCTAGATGCACAGGCAGCTACTGCAAACACCATTCTCCCGACTGGAACCACACGAACACTGGGACAGCTGAACAAGAAAAGCAGACATCGGCTTACACTCCTGGCAGTCAGCAAACAATCCCATTCCCCCAAAGAACGAGACGACACATCGCTTTGAGGGTTAAGCAAGAACTCTAGACTGGGACACCCAGTCTGGCTTTTATTTCCAACTCACACATACAGGCCACACCCAGGGGGAGGCATAAAAGAACCAATGACATAGATGTTACCTCCCACACATCCCCTCCCCTTAGTGTGACACATAATCCCATTATGCATACAGTTTAAAATATACTTTTACACAACTTCCATAACTTTAAAACCATACATCACATTCACATAAAAATACATATCCACAATCAATCCATTCAGAAGGAACAACATATTAAAAAATGGGATGAATCCGACCAGGAGTTTAAAAGTTACTAAAAAGTATCTTTTGGGCCTGGGCTTGCAGCATGGCACAATCTGGCTCAAACAGAAGTAAAACATCCCCCACAATGCATCCCGGCTTCCTCCCTTCTGCCCTGGAGATAATTGGAGAAGTAATTCAATTATCTAGGACTAGAGTCAGACTCCATTAACCACATGGTTGCAAAAAGACAGTAAAAGACATAAAATTACATACTGATACATTTAACACATAAAACACACATTTCTACATATCCCCAGTTTAACTGAACACATAAATACCTACATAATATTTAAGACAGTATTACTGTGATATGTTACAAAGTCTTAAAGGGACATTAGTCCCAAAAGTCCCAATATGTCCATCGCTGCTTTTGAAGGGCCAGCAGCAGCAATACAAATTATTACCTGCCCAAATATAGTTTCTAAAGTGCAACACGTCCAGGGGCCATAGTCAGCGGGCAGGAGGCCAGCAGCCAGGCCTCTCCAGTTCACAGTGGCGAAGCTGGTTTCGCCACAGTCGCCCATACATGATTTCAAAAGGAGAGAGGCCCATCCTTCTGGTAGGGGTACTGCGGATTCGCAATAGAGCTATGGGTAAGAGAACGTTCCACTTAAGTTGGGTTTCCTGACACATTTTAGCCAACTGATTCTTAATAGTTCTATTCATTCTCTCTACCTTACCAGAACTCTGGGGTCTATATGCAGTATGAAGCCTCCACTTTATACCAAGCATATGAGTCAGTTGTTGTAGGCACTGATGAACAAAAGCTGGACCATTGTCCGATCCTATAGAACAGGGTAGTCCATATCGGGGTATTATTTCTCGTAGCAGGAATCTCACAACTTCTCCTGCTTTCTCTGTACGAGTAGGACATGCTTCTACCCAGCCTGAATAGGTGCACACAATTACCAGCAGGTAACGATGTCCACCCGATTTAGGCATCACTGTATAGTCTATTTGTAGATCGGACATGGGGAGTCCCCCCATAAACTGGACTCCTGGTGGCTTTACTGGTCCTTGTCTTGCATTATTTTTAGCACACGTTACACATCTTCGTACAATGGCCTGAGTCAAGTTGGACAATCTTGGTATGTAGAAATGTTTTCTGAGAGATTCTTCTGTGCTGTCTCTCCCAGAATGTGTCCCGTTGTGATAATTTTGGACAATTTCTACCGCTAGTGATGCTGGAATGACTATTCTTCCATCTTCTAACTGATACCATTTGTTCTCCAAGTACTTTCCAGGTTCAGTCTTTAACCACTCCTCTTCTTGAGCTGTATAAACTGGAGTCCATTGAGACAGTGGAGTTGGTATTAGAGCAGCTATATGCCCCACATATTCCTGTCTTCCCGATTCAGCGGCACGCTTAGCTGTACTGTCTGCCATCCGATTTACCTTGGTTACATCACCATCTCCTCTCAGATGCGCTCGACAATGTATGATACCGACTTCTTTCGGCTCCCACACTGCTTCCAATAGTTGTAGGATTTCAGCTGCATACTTGATTTCTTTGCCTTCTGAATTCAATAGTCCTCTTTCTTTATACAAAGCTCCGTGGGCATGAGTGGTTAAAAACGCATACTTGGAGTCCATGTAGATGTTCACTCTTAAACCTTCAGCCAATTGTAACGCTCGTGTTAGTGCTATCAATTCTGCCTTTTGTGCTGATGTTCCTTTCGCCAGTGGCCGAGCTTCTATCACCTTGTCTATTGTTGTTACTGCATATCCTGCATAGCGGATCCCTTCTTTCACATAACTACTGCCGTCGGTGTAATATTGAACATCGGGGTTCTGGATGGGAAAATCACGAAGATCTGGTCTACTTGAGAACACTTCATCCATTACTTCCAAACAATCATGTTGACTTTCAGTAGGTTGTGGCAAAAGGGTAGCTGGATTTAAGGTGTTTACAGTCTCTAAATGCACTCTTGGGTTTTCACACAACATTGCTTGATACTTGGTCATACGGCTATTACTAAACCAATGATTTCCTTTGTAATCCAACAACGTCTGTACTGCATGTGGGACTCGTACATAAAGTTCTTGACCCAGAGTGAGTTTATCGGCTTCAGCTACTAGCAGGGCGGCTGCAGCTACGGCTCTTAGACAAGGTGGAAGTCCGCTGGCCACTGCATCCAGTTGCTTAGACATGTAGGCAACAGGTCTTTGCCATGATCCCAAGTACTGTGTCAATACTCCCACAGCCATTCTTCTTTGCTCATGTACATACAGGTAGAATGGTCGTGTGTGATCAGGTAGACCTAATGCTGGGGCACTCATCAAAGCCTTCTTCACATCTTCAAATGCCGTTTGCTGTTCTTGAGTCCATAAGAAGGGGTCGTGCTCTGTACCTTTGATAGCTGCATACAGAGGTTTTGCCAGTATCGCGTAGCTGGGAATCCATATCCTACAGAAGCCTGCTGCCCCCAAGAATTCTCGCACTTGTCTTCTATTCTTGGGTATCGGTATTTGGCACACAGCTTCTTTTCTCTCTGGCCCCATAATTCTTTGACCTTCAGAGATATGGAATCCCAGATATTTGACAGTTGGCAAACACAACTGAGCCTTCTTTCTAGACACCTTGTATCCTGCCTTCCAGAGAATGTGTAGTAGATCGTGCGTTGCTTGCTGACATATTTCCTTTGTAACTGCTGCTATCAACAAATCATCTACATATTGTAACAATACACACTCTCCTGGGATGGACTCGAAATCCAGTAGATCTTGACTTAGAGCTGAACCAAATAGGGTAGGTGAATTTTTAAACCCTTGGGGCAGTCTTGTCCAGGTCATTTGGCGTTTTGAGCCCGTTACAGCGTTTTCCCATTGAAAAGCGAAGATACATTGACTTTCTGCGGCAATTCGGAGGCAAAAGAAGGCATCTTTGAGATCTAAGACTGTAAAGTAAGTAGCCCCGCCCGGAATTAAAGCAAGCAGGTTATATGGATTGGGTACAACTGGATGTATACTAACAACCGCATCATTGACTGCTCTCAAGTCCTGTACGGGTCGATACTCATCTGTACCGGGCTTTTGAACAGGCAGCAATGGGGTGTTCCAGGGGGAAGTACAGAATTTTAGGATACCATACCGTATGAACTTATCTAGATAAGATTGGATGTTCTTCTTAGCCTTCTGCGGGATGTGGTATTGTCTTAGGCTCACTGGATAAACCCCAAGTTTTAGTTCGATTTTAATAGGTGGAATATTGCGGGCCAGTCCTGGTGGGCCTGTAACTTAGATAGCATATCACGTCCCAGCAATTGGACTGGACATTCAGGCATATAAAGGAATTGATGTTTTACTACGTGGCCTCCCAATGTACAGAGTCGACTTTTAAGAACCGTTTTTTCAGCACTTCTTCCAGTTGCTCCTATCACAGTAATAGTCCTTCCAGATGGAGGAGCAACTAGATTAGTCACCACTGAATGTTCAGCACCAGTGTCGATCATGAACGCACTCCTTTTTCCCTCTATTGATACATCGACCATAGGCTCCGCTCGACCAAGGGGGATGGAGCCCGGTCGGTATCAATAGTCCTCCATGACCGTGTCAGCCAATCCTACAAAGTCCCTACCTTCTCTATCGCGGGACCTTTGCGCTGCTGGGAAATACCTGTCTTCCCTAACACTTCCTCTATTCCCATTGCTCCCTCTATTACCATTACTCCCTCCGGGGCCTCCTCTACCTCTCGCTCTGCCTCTAAAGTTTCCGTAACCTGCCCTGGGTTGGTCTCTCTCGTACTGCTCTCTTTGCGGACACTCATTCCTCCAATGCCCTTCTTCCTTGCAATACGCGCACTGATTCCTACTCAAAGGCTCCCTATTCCATCTACTATCGCCTCTATCTGGGCCCCGTCTATCTACGCCTGCAATCGCTACCGCTAACATATCTGCCTTTTTACGCATCTTGCGCTCTTCCTCTTTCTTACTTTCTGTTTCCCTGTTCATATATACTTTATTCGCTACCTCCATTAGTTGGGTGATGGACATACCTGCAAACCCTTCTAACTTTTGTAGCTTGCGCTTAATATCTCCGTAAGCTTGGCTGACAAAGGCGGAGTTCACCATTCGGGAATTATCTGCGTCTTCCGGATTAAAGGGGGTATACAAGCGGTATGCCTCCAATAATCGGTCATAAAAGACACTGGGCGCTTCATCACTTTTCTGAATCACTTCAACTGTCTTCGACATATTAATGGCTTTCTTTCCTCCGGCTTTCATGCCAGCAATTATAGCGTCTCTATAGGCTCTGAGTTGAACCATATCAGCACCGTTTACATTCCAGTCGGGATCGGTGTTAGGATAATGTGTTGCGGCCCATGCTGATGGATTGGCTTGATTCAAAGCACGGGCTTTATCCTCTAGCGCTTTAATGGCCGCTTGATTAATTCTTGTCCTTTCCTCATTGTTAAACAAAGTCATTAATAACTGCTGGCAATCAGCCCATGTCGGGTTATGTGTCTGAACTATTGAGGTGAACAGATCGGTCATAGCTTGTGGTTTCTCAGTATACGAGGAATTGTGGGTCTTCCAGTTTAAGAGATCGGTTGTCGTGAATGGGACATATACGAAGACTGGGTCAGCATGTGCCATTTGACCTGCGGCATCGATATAGGCTGACCCGGGATTCAGACGAAGAGGCATCTGATAATGTTTTAATTGTTGGGTACCGGTCAGTTGTCGGGTTTGTATGGGGCTACGTGGAGGGGCGTCAGTCATGGGTTCCAGTCGGGGAGAAATAGGGCATGAGGATGTGGGAGCTTGGTTTTGGGAAAAGGTAGTGAATAAAACACTTCGAGCCGAGCTAGAAGAAGCTTGACCGGAAGTCTGAAGTGGCGCCAAATCAGGATATTCAGATCTAGTGGGGGTTGGCTCTGATTCCGGAAGGGGAGATTTAGTACGAGGGGGGGGTGGATTCTGTACTGGAGGAGGAAGCGGAAGTGGATGAGGGCAATGAGGGGAGGGGTGCAGGACTTCCTGCATTTGCGTCACTTCCTCTTAAAGGAAAGTAAGGGGGCGGCAAAGGAATCTCGGACTCAGGGGGCATGTCCAAAATGGGCCTAACACCAGTCCTAGTGGACAAACAAGTCCTAGCCACCATGAGGCGACACTGCTCCTCGTGGCACGTCTGGATCCATTTTGGCGAGTCATTTACGGCCTGTCTCCAACAATCAATATAAGGAAACTGCCCGTAAAGTTCTGGCCTACCCGATACAGCCACGTGTAAGCGCTGTACCAGAGTTGGATCCAAACTGCCACGTGGCGGCCATGCCGCAACCAAAGTAGGCCACTCCCTAGTACACAAAGTGACCAAACGTACAGGAGACATTTTAACCCTAAAATCACAAGTTTTGAATCCCTTTTTAAAATTCTTCACCATACAACCTAAGGGATCCGGAATCGTTGACTGCGACGCGCCCATACTTATCAATGGAACGTCGTTGACAACGAATACTATACACGCGTACTATTCAACAGTCACACCCGTTTCCTCTGGCAACAGCACCACGTGATACGGTTACCAAGTGAAACGTACACAATAATACAATAAACACTCAGGGAATTCCCGTACACACACAGCTGTTACACCAGTCACTATATAATCAATATTATGCCCTTTGGCGAAACTATACAGTCACCCACGCTATAATTCTCTATATATGAATTACCCGTCTATAACACACCCCAGTAACATCGTCTTTTACAAATAGCGGTTACAGTACGGTTAGCATAGGTCAAAGCACAATTTAAGGTCACAATACAATTATTAGTGGTTATGGTGTTAAACATGCAATGGACGACAGTGATTAGTACTTATATACAGTGTCAGTAAATATACAGGGTTATGGTACCGTGCACTATAATACAGCAACACACTATTAACACTCTCGCTAGACGGCTGAGCTCGCGCTATCTAACAAGATATACACTTTACTAAACAATCTTTAACACATTTACAATTCCCAACTAAACTATTGGCCAGTACCTTGAATGGACTACCTAAAACTATGTACACCCTTTTGGTTAGCCACACTGCCCAAGCACCACATATAGCGAGCTAGAGGACCGAATTTACACAGGCGCCTCTTAGTCGATAACTATCAAAAATCTAGTGGGTTCCAAATTTACACGCCTTCCCACTTAGCCAAGATAGGTTGAGAGCTAGCGAACCGAATTTACACAGGCGCCGCTTAGTCTCCCGGTCCCTCCGACCTAGCGAACGTAATATACACCCTAGAACGCTAGTCTAGACAAGACACCGGTGTCCGGCTAGGGCTATTTACACCAGGACCCCGCCTGACTAACCAAATCAAACGGTCTGACTAAAGAGCGTTCGATTGAGCGGTGCGCCTTCGCTCCTTCCCTCCGACAGAGGGGGCAGATTCCATACACAAATAACCCCTTATGGGCCTACCGCACAATCGGTATACCCCTAGTGGGTCTGCCGTCTAAAACAGCAGTTGTCTTACCTCCTCGTTCCTGAACCTGAGTTCACACTCATCGACGGGGACACCCCAGCACTTCTTACGTAGAGGCCGATGATCTCCTGGACAACAGACCAGTGGCGCCGAGACGAAGGGAGGTCCACGCAGAAGTTCAGGGGTGCAGCCGTAGAGAACGTGGGCAAAGATAGACCGTCTCACGCCTCTGCCTCTCAGCTACCGTTGAACGATGAGTTTCCCGGCCAATGCACCAAATGATACCGGAGAAACTGACGGAAGCGAAGCACAGAGAGATGGACACAGGTTTCTTCAGGAAGGAAGAGATTCTTTATTGGATCACCGATCGGGACTCAGAGGGACTAACGTCACCAAAATACAGCAAGTTCTGAGCCCCGGACAATAGTGCAGGCTCCTTATATAGGCACATAACTCCTCCCATATTAAGCTTCACCCGCACATTCTCATAGAGGGGAATACTATATCCTGTATTCTTGCACATGCTCCGTACACTACTGATCGTATCTTGCCTCGTGCAACCAACTGATCGATACGTCAGCATATGCACGTACACATGCCACGTGGTAATCTCGGCCTACTAAATTTATTTTTACAGAGATTCCACCACATGTCCACATGTCAGGGTTACAGGATCTGTATAAATGTTCAGACAGATGGAGCAGGTCAGCTCGTCTCTCAGATCAGCAGACGCCATCACTGGAAGCAGGAACAAGAACCGAAACTTAATGTTTGTCATTTCTCAGAAATCAGTGAGTCATTGCATACTATATTCCACACCCAGGGGGCGGACAGTTTGTATCAGAGGATTTAACTTCCTGGCTGTTAACCCTGAGAGTTCCTGATGGTCTGTCTTTTCTATAACACAATATTCAGAGCGTATAAACTGTAATGAATTGTTGTTCCTTATTGTAAGTTTTTCTATAGAAAGCTCTAAGTAACGTGTTACAGTGACAGTAACGGCTGCAGGTCATTTTAATGGATTCTAACCAGAGTCTGCAATGCTCTAACCGTCGTTAGTCTCCAAACAGTTCTGATTACGGTGGGACTCTCCCTATTTGGTTCATTGGTGTCCTGCATCTGGGGGCTCTAGGGAACTTTCCCCAGCCAGCACTGAGTGAGCCATTATTGGACACATTCACCCACTGTATTGAGGGCACCAGGACCATGGAGAGAAAGCTTCAGCTCTAATAATACAATGAGCTATAATAACTGTAATAATACAATAAGCTGTAATAATACAATGAGCTGTACTAAAACAATACGTTATAATAACTGTAATAATACAATAAGCTGTAATAATACAATGAGCTGTAATAATACAGTAAGCTGTAATAATACAATAAGTTATAATAACTGTAATAATACAATAAGCTGTAATAATACAATAAGTTATAATAACTGTACTAATACAATAAGTTATAATAATACAATGAGCTATAATAACTGTAATAATACAATAAGCTGTAACAATACAATGAGCTGTACTAAAACAATACGTTATAATAACTGTAATAATACAATAAGCTGTAATAATACAATGAGCTGTAATAATACAGTAAGCTGTAATAATACAATAAGTTATAATAACTGTAATAATACAATAAGCTGTAATAATACAATAAGTTATAATAACTGTAATAATACAATAAGTTATAATAATACAATGAGCTATAATAACTGTAATAATACAATAAGCTGTAATAATACAATGAGCTGTACTAAAACAATACGTTATAATAACTGTAATAATACAATAAGCTGTAATAATACAATGAGCTATAATAACTGTAATAATACAATAAGCTGTAATAACACAATGAGCTGTACTAAAACAATACGTTATAATAACTGTAATAATACAATAAGCTGTAATAATACAATGGGCTGTAATAATACAGTAAGCTGTAATAATACAATAAGTTATAACTAATACAACGAGCTGTAAGAACACACTGTGCTGTAATGAGAGAATAAGCTGCAATATTTTAATAAACTGTAATAAAAATATGAGTCGTAGTAATATAATATACTGTGATTCTACACTGAGAAGTAATAATATAATAAACTGTAATAATACAATAAGCTGTAATACACTGAGCCGTAATATTACAATTGTCCCTCTGTCACATGCTTTCACTGTCTGACTACACATGTATGTACGTAGTGGGGAATTACAATACCACATAACATAGATAACCCCAATAAAAAAAAAAACAGTACCGACAGACAACTTAGTATGGATGAACAGGCCACAGCATTTATTAAAACATAAATAAATTACTGCATAACACATCCATAACTTTATTTATTAAACTCTTCTTTCTGTTAGAAATAAATAATCATAAATTAACATATATACATATAATAACAAAAACGTGCTATGCAGAGACCCAACCGTCCTTGCCAATAAACATCCAGTGGTTCCTAATCACCACTTCCTCTCACCTCCCCCATCGTCATAAAAAATCTTTCCAATGCCCGCCATCAGCCGACCTTATCCACGCTCGATGGGCACGATACCTCAGGCAACCTAATGTTTAACATTTTAAGCAGGGGAGGTTGAGACCTGAAAAACATAAAAACTTAGTCCATCCTTAGACATAACCCCTCAAACTTGATTGGCAAGGACATACCCCCGCCTAGCTGTGACTGACTGAAACTAAAGAAAAAGGGGGTGGGTGGGCGGGAAGCTGTTTGCTGGCCCGTAACCCAAGTGGCACTGAGGTAAGACCTCCCCTTCACTAACTTACATTAAGCCTAACCCCTCCCATGCACACTTCCCAAGTCCCTCCCCTGTATCTATCCCCACACTCCTACATGTGCCCTTGTCCGCTTAGCTGCGCTCTCCCCAGGGCCTTGTATGTACGTAGTGGGGAATTACGATACCACATAACATCGATGTTACGGTTACCCTTAGTCTTGCTGAGAGCTGGACCGCTTAGTAGTCTGGATTCCTATTGCTGAAGAGGGGAGAAGCTGCTTTCCATAGTATTCCATACGAGTCCTGTAAATGTAGAATAATCCCACTAGCTATAGCACAGCTAGGATACCCTTCTGCCCACAAAACGAGTCAAGGCTGCGATTTGAGGGTCAAACAAGAACTGAGGACTGGGATGCCCAGCCTGCTTTTTATTGTGGTTACATGCAAACAGGACACTCCCAGGGGGAGGCATAAAATCACCAATCACACATTTGGTACCTCCCACACATCTCCTCCCCTCAGATAAACAGTTAAACCAATTATACAGTACATATTTTTAACCAAGTTCTGGATGTACCCCAAAACCAGGGGGTACCCCTTTAAATCCTACACCGCTGTACAGATCTTGTTCAGGGGAGCAACATATCCGAAAACCAACCCGTTCGGATGAACGGTTCGGGAGTTAGGGGTTTCCAAAGTTTTGACCGACCGCATAGACTTTCTAGCCGAAAATAGTTCCACACGTTTAGGCCTTGCGGTCGGTCTCTGTTCGTACGGTAAAACTCCACGAACCCATTGCCATCCATAGTTATCCTGGGGGTCGCTGTACTCCCCATGCGAAGAGTAATCGTCCTACCGAACGGTGGGCCGTTCGGTAGGTCCAGCACGAAGTTATGCTATCCTGGAGGTCTCAGCGGTGTTCGCCTGTTTGCGTCTACGTTTTTAGTTCCAGACGATTGCTGGCAAACACCGCTGTTCGTACGTAAGATGGCCGCGAACACGTGCAAAGTCCCGAAATGGCGGCCACCTATACGTTTACACAAAGGATTCGTGCTGAACCATACCAACGGCTGCAAATAAGTCAGAAAGGCGAAAATAGCATTTAAAGGCACACAGTGAAATAAGGTTTTTAGAACAGTGCTCCCTTTTTGTGGAACACTCTGGCAGACACCGTCTGACCCCTTTTCGGGGCAGACTAAGGCTGTCCAGACCGCTGGTTATGCTGGGCTGAGGTCTGTTTGTCTGGACAACCCGTCGGCGTTGCCATTCTGTTTTCCAGGTCTGTAGGTGATGGTGAAATTGAAGGGTTGCAACGATAAACTTCAACGTAATAGTCTGCTGTTATCGCCTGAGACCCGGTTTAGCCACACCAACGGGTTATGGTCGATGACCAGAGTGAACTCTTGTCCATATAAATAGG
Source organism: Pelobates fuscus (assembly GCF_036172605.1). Classification (NCBI taxonomy): domain Eukaryota; kingdom Metazoa; phylum Chordata; class Amphibia; order Anura; family Pelobatidae; genus Pelobates; species Pelobates fuscus. The sequence continues at coordinate 206,661,610 of NC_086323.1, read as the reverse complement.
GGGTCAATTTCTTTAATGCCCACACCAAAGCCATGCACTCCTTTTCGACCGCTGCATAACTGACTTCGCGGGGCAGGAGCTTCCGGCTGATGTAGGCAACTGGATGCTCCCCTCCGTCTTCGCCTACTTGACTGAGGACGGCTCCCAGCCCGAACATGGAAGCGTCTGTATGGACGATAAAACGTTTGTTAAGGGCTGGGGCCGCCAAGACAGGAGCGTTAATAAGAGCATTTTTGAGCGCCTGGAAGGCCGTTTCACAGTGGGGAGACCACAGGACCTGTCGAGGTAAGTTTTTCTTTGTCAGGTCAGTCAGGGGTTTGGCGAGTGTGCTGTAGTCTGGTACAAACTGTCTGTAGTACCCTGCCGTGCCCAAGAAGGCTAGGACCTGAGTCTTAGTGATGGGGGTAGGCCAATTGGCGACGGCTTCTATCTTGGCCGGCTCTGGTCGCTGTTTCCCACACCCCACCCGGTGACCCAAGTACTGTACCTCAGCCATCCCAAAGTGGCATTTTTCTGGCTTCAGAGTCAGGCCAGCAGCCCTGATCTGATCCAGAACCATTCCTACGTGAGCTAAGTGGTCCTCCCAGGACTCACTGTGGATCGCTATGTCGTCCAGGTATGCGCAAGCAAAACTCTGGAAGCCATCCAGGAGTCTATCAACCAAGCGCTGGAATGTAGCTGGGGCATTCTTCATCCCAAACGGCATCACCTTAAACTGGTATAAGCCGAATGGGGTGACGAATGCCGACTTGGGGATAGCCTCCGGGGCCAGGGGAATCTGCCAGTAACCTTTGCAGAGGTCAATAGTGGTCAGGTAATTTCCCCTGGCTATACGATCGAGTACCTCGTCTACCCTAGGCATAGGGTAAGCGTCCGTCACTGTCTTTTCATTGAGCCTCCGATAGTCTACGCAGAACCGGGTTGTCCCGTCTTTCTTGGGTACCAGGACAACCGGGGAGGCCCAGGGACTATCGGAGGGCTCAATTACCCTGAGTTGGAGCATCTCATCGATCTCCTTCTTCATTCCTGTCCTAACTGCCTTGGGGATTCGGTACGGGGCCTGGCGTAAGGGAGCTTGTCCGGGGGTATCTACCTGGTGTGTGGTTAAGGTAGTGTACCCTGGCTTCTGGGAGAAAGTGAGGTTTTTAGACTGTAGGAGTTGGTTAAGCTGCTCCCTTTCAGTGGGGCTAAGTCGGTCTCCTATCTGAACCTGGGCTACTAGATCTGTGGGGGGGCTCTTTTCCAATAGGTCGGGAATGGGTAGACTGTCGGGGTCTTCCTGAGGGGGACAACATACGGCCATCACGTTCTCGGGTCACTCCAAATATTCTTTGAGCATGTTTACATGGAACGTCTTCCTAAGATTGTTGTCATGGCAGCTGGCTATTACATAAGTGGTGTCTCCCCGTTTCTCTACGATCTGGTAGGGGCCCTGCCAGGATGCCTGCAATTTGTCTGTCTTCACAGGCTTAAGTACTAACACCTTTTGTCCTATGGTGAAGATTCTCCTTTGGGCCCCCCGATCGTACCATACCCTCTGTCTTCTCTGGGCCGACTGGAGGTTAGCCTGCACTGATTTGGCCAATTGCTCCATACGGTCTCTGAGCTCCAGCACGTATGGCACAATGGGGACACCGTCAGCTTCTATCTCTCCCTCCCAGTGCTCCCGGATCAGGTTTAGGGGTCCCCGTACCTTTCTTCCGTAGAGCAACTCGAAGGGAGAGAACCCTGTCGTTTCCTGGGGCACCTCCCGATACGCAAATAGGAGGTGCGGCAGGAAGCGTTCCCAGTCTCGGTATTCCTGAGTGAACGTCTTGAGCATTTGTTTGAGGGTCCCATTGAACCTCTCACAAAGTCTGTTCGTCTGGGGGTGGTATGGGGAGCTCAGGAGGGACTTAATTTTGCACACCTGCCAGATTTATTGGGTCAATTCGGCCGGAAATTGGGTGCCTCGGTCGGACAGGATTTCTTTTGGGAATCCTACCCGAGAGAACACTTGTACTAGTGCATTTGCTACCGTATCCGCTTGGATGTTGGATAGGACGACAGCCTCTGGGTATCGGGTAGCGTAGTCCACTACGGTAAGGATGTAGCGCTTACCGGAGGGACTAGGGGTGGCCAGTGGTCCTACTAGGTCAATAGCAACCCTGCTGAAGGGTTCCTCTATATTGGGCATATTGACTAGATGGGCTTTAGGGTGATCGCCTCGCCTTCCTACTCGGTGACACACATCGCAAGTATTACAGTGAGTCCTAATGTCAGCGTGTACCCCTGGCCAGAAGAACGTGTGGGTAATGCGGTGTAGTGTACGGGTTACAGCTAGGTGGCCTGCCAAGGGGATGTCGTGTCCTATCTTGAGGATTTCTCAACGGTATTTGTGGGGCACTACCAGCTGTCGTCTACGTTGTCCCTTTTTCTCTGTCAAGCGGTATAGTTTCCCTTTTTCCCACAAAAATGTTTCGTTATCTGCCCCGCCCCCTCCGGTCTCTGCTCGTTCTCGGTACTTTTGTAAGGTCGGGTCAGTCTTAGACTCTGTCTCGAAAGCATCGGGGGTATCCCAGGGTATGGGGCCTAACATGTCAGGCAAGGTCGGGGTAGGTCTTACCTGTGTCTCCCGCACTGGTGAGAGTTCTCGCTCTGTCCGGGCTTGGGCTCGGGTAGTCACTGGGTTCGCCTCGTTGTTGCATACTGGAGCATAGGCAGAAGTCATGGGGCCCAAATCGTTGCCCAGTAAATCCTTCCAATGCCCGCCATCAGCCGACCTTATCCACGCTCGATGGGCACGATACCTCAGGCAACCTAATGTTTAACCTTTTAAGCAGGGGAGGTTGAAAAACATAAAAACTTAGTCCATCCTTAGACATAACCCTTCAAACTTGATTGGCAAGGACATACCCCCGCCACCAGACCCGCTGCTTTACCCCTAAATCAGCGGGGAACCCCACCAAAAACCCCCATGGCCTGTTCCACAGCTTCTTGAAGGGCGAGATTGAAAAGGTCGAGCCCGACCTCCGTTAGGTGCACCCCGTCCCCCCGAAAAAAATGAGCCGCCTCCCGCTCAAAAACCCTGTATGCGTGACGGGGATCCCCCGAAACCCCAAAACAAACTGAGAAACCCGCCTGTTGAGCTTGTGTCTGCAACACTCCATCGCACTCTGGCTCCTGGCGCCATGCCAGTAGTTACGGGCAATGACTTCAGACCACACCAAGCGCACCCCGGGGAACAAATTCAGAATGCGGGCTAGGTCCCGCTTCACCGACGAAATCAAGTCCCAAATGGGCACCACGCCCAGATCATTCCCCCCTAGGTGGATCACCAGGACACTCGGCACCCCCAGGAGATGGGCCAACTGCGCTAACTCGGGTAGGAGCCGGGACCATCTCATACCCCTTGCCCCGAGCCATCGTACCTCTGCTTCGGAAGGCGTGAAACCCAACCTTTCACCTCCAGGCCGCATCGCCGCACGCTGCCCAGCCCAGTAAACATAGGAGTGCCCGATGATCCAGATCCTGGGGGGGAAACGAAACTGCGGAGAGAAATCATGTCAATAAACCGGCCGGCCGAACATAGGAAACATAACGTCTCGAGTCCCACCTACCAATCCTTTGAACTACCTGCGCCGGCATGCCAAGCCTAGAGGCCTCAGTGGCCGCCCCAATACGGAACGAATGGCCCCCAAACTCCCTGCTATCCAAACCCACAGCCTCCAGCCCCAAATGAAAAACTCTAATAAACTGGAAATGGGAAAGGAAACTACCATCCCCGTGCACCAGTAGTGGCAACGCGGGGGAAGGGCGCAGAGCACAAAATTCCCCAAAGGACCAAACAGGACAGATGCCGGAACCCGGCACGGACCCCAACCGGACCCACTTACCCCTCCCCAAGACATCCGTCTTAGAGCGGCGAATCCTGAACGAGATCTGGTCGGCGGTACATGAAACGTCCCCGAACAGCACCGCCCCCACTTGCCGTCGGCTGGGGCACACCAGCTCCCCAATCCGCATAGCCCCAAAAAATGCCAAGGAAAAGGCTAGGCGAAAGAGCTGAACCTCAAAATCCGAATGGCACACCCTGTGCAACGCCTCACACAAAGTAGTTAGGAGCGTGCCCGAGACAGGACGCCTCGAGTCTCGCGTAGACACCCGCCTCAAACCTTTCAGCGCCTGGCGTATGAGGAACGCTTTGGTAGCATTGTCCCAACCCCGCAACTTAAACAGGAAGCTGAGTCCCACTAAGCGCGCTGAAACGGCCGAGGGAGACAACCCCGCAGACTCCCAATCCCTAAAGAGAAGAACCAAACCCTGCAGGCGAGCGGAGGAGTCCCCGAAACCCCCCTGGGACCTCTCCCACCCGTCCCATTCCCTCCAGACCTTGTTATAGTGGTCCCACGTGGCCGCAGCCACCGACCAACGGACCAGCTCCATTAGTCGGTCAGACCCAAGGACCACATCTCCGTCGGACACGGGACACCCACCAATTCGGCCTGCGGAGCCACTGCCCGAAACACGTCCCACTGTGAACGAGAGAGAGCATTGGCCATCACATTACGAACACCCGGGATATGCACCGCCCTACAACATACATTCAGCTCTAGACAGCACAGAACTAGGCGCCGCAGCAAGCGAACCACGGGGGGAAGGGCAGCAGACAGCTGGTTGATCGCCTGCACCACTCCTAAGTTATCACAATGGAAGACCACCCGTCTGTCCACCAGCACAGAACCCCACACTTCCAGAGCCACCACAATAGGAAAGAGCTCCAGAAACGCCAAGTTTTGAATGAGCCCCGTTCCTTGCCAGGCCTCCGGCCAAGAGTCAGCGTACCATTTTGCGCCCAGAATGGCCCCAAAGCCAACTGAGCCCGCCGCATCGGTGAACAAATGGAGGTCCGCGTTAGAGACCTCCGGGGCCTGCCAGTAGGACCTCCCATTATAGGATGCCAAAAAGGAATCCCAAACGGCTAAGTTAGCCCGCAAGGGCCGGGTAAGCCGGATAAAATGCCGCGGGTGAACGACCCCTGACGTTGCAGCCGCCAGGCGCCAATTAAAGACGCGCCCCATAGGCAGGATTCGACAGGCGAAATTGAACTTCCCCAGCAGAGACTGCAGGCAGCGCAGCTGTATCTTACGCCGCCCCAAGGCCCGGGACACCGCCAGTCGCAGGTCCACCACCTTATCCTGCGGCAGCCGACATTCCCCGGCCATCGAATCAATCTCGATGCCCAGGAAGCTCAGACACGTGTCCGGACCCACCGTCTTGTCGTGAGCCAATGGGACTCCAAAGCGCTGAAACACTTCCCCGAGAACCCGCAGCAGGAGGGCACAGATGTGTGATCCCGCTGGACCCACACACAGGAAATCGTCGAGGTAGTGCAGGAGGGAGGAGACCCCAGCTTCTCTCCGTACCACCCATTCCAGAAAAGTGCTAAAGCACTCAAAATAGAAACAGGACAGCGAGCAACCCATAGGGAGGCACATGTCCACAAAAAACTGACCCTCAAAGGCGCACCCCAAAAGATGATGGCACTCCGGATGCACCGGGAGCAGCCAGAAAGCGGATTCCACATCCGCCTTAGCCAGCAACGCCCCCGGGCCCGCCGCCCTAACCATGCGAACCGCCGCATCGAAGGAAGCATAGGAGACCCTACAAAGTTCAGCGGAAATGTTGTCATTCACCAAACCCCCTCGAGGGTACGACAAATGTTGAATCAAACGATACTTCCCCGGATCCTTCTTAGGCACCACACCCAAAGGAGAAACCCGCAGATTAGCCATCGGTGGGGAGGAGAAAGGGCCGGCCATCCACCCCAATGAAACCTCCTTATCCAATTTCTCCCGTACCACCTGAGGGAAAGCCTGCACCGATTTGAGGTTGCATACTGAGAGCAGCGGAGGGCGCTCAGAGAACGGGATCCAAAACCCTTGCTCAAAACCCTCCACCAGGATCCGCGCCGCAGCCCGATTCCTATAAAGGTCGAGCCATGGGCGCATCGCGTTTACGAGGACCGGAGTCATCGCCCTTAGCCCCCATGTCCCCTTTCTCACCCGCTTTTCCCCGCTTGAAACAGCGAGAGGCGGAATGGGCTCCGCCGCAGCCGGAGCACTCGTGCTTAAACCGGCAGGAAGACCCCCATTTACAGTGACTGTCGTTAAACCTCCAACAACAGCCAGACCTGGGACCTGAGGCCGATGAGGAGGAAGGCACGCCCCCACCGCCCCCCCCCAAGAAAGGACGAAAAGGCGCCTTGCTGAGGGGCTGGCCGAGTCATAATGGAAAGCCAGAGGCCGATATCCATCTGATCCCATGACAGCGAGGGACGCACTGCCAGCCGCTGTCGAAACTGCTCGTCGTATCTCCACCAACCCAGCCCCCCATAGGTGTGACAAGCGTTCCAGATCGTGTCCTGATAACAGAACAGTGCGGAGCACTTGTGGGGAAACTTTTCCCCAACCACGCTGGCTAAAATAGAGAACGCCCGAATCCAGTTCCCAAAGGTCTTGGGAATCTTGCGGAAACGGTACGTCTCCCTATCCTTTTCCGACTCCTTACTGTCCTTGTCCGCCACGGGAGGAGCTTCCTCCAGTGGCAGGAGAGAAAATATCTCCACAAATTCCCCTTTCCAAAGTTTCTCCTTCGTTTCCTGCTTCAAGTGCAAGCCCAGACCAGCACATGTAAGCCGCACCCCGCGCCACGTCCGGGACCCGCCCTTCGAGACCAGCATCAACCGAGGCAGCGCCCACACTGGCCACCGCGGGTGCCGGGGAACCCAGGGGCACCGTACCGCCCCCCATCCCGAGGAGAGGCCCAGGAGGGGGAGAAGCCTGAGCAGTAGGAGGGAGCAGGGCCGGGGACCAAGCCGACCGGAGTTGACTGTCCACCGAAGCGCCCACACTAACCACCATCCCCCCCTCCCACTGATCCAAAAAAAACCTAAGACCCGAGAGGAACCCCCCCCCCCCACCCAGGACTCGCAGCGCCAGAAGCAGAGGGAACAAAGTACTTACCGGTCACAGACTGGCGATCCAAGCCTGGCGCTGCGCTCACAGAAGGCAAAGAATCAGCATTTCCAGCAGCCGCAGAAGACATCAGCAGTGTTCCAGGCGCCACCTGCTGGACGGATACATGAACTGAAGCAGCACCCTGTGAAGAAAGCAGCAGAGCAGACGTGAGCCCATGCCCCTGAGGAGATGGCCGAGGTAAGTGACCTGCAGGGGGGGGAGGGGGCCCAGACAAGGCAGAGGGGGGGGCAATAGAGAGGAGGAAGCCAAAGGGGGAAGAAAGAGGATGGGGGGAAAGAAACAGAGGGAGGGGGGAAGGTAGGAATAGCAGGGGCAGACCCACCAGCAGGGGGGGGGGGGCAGAGGACACTGGGAAGGCGGACCAGGGGGCCCAGCCAAGGCTAAGCTGGGCCTCCTGGAGCGAGAAATAGAAGAAACAGGGGAAGGAGGGGGGACAGGAGAGACTGAGCCCTGGGAGCTCTCCTCGCTGTCAGAGGAGGCTCCCGATGGGCAAGGGGACACCCCCCTGACCCTCAACGGCGGTACCACGGTACCCCGCGAGGGCCCACTCACCGCCCTATCCCCCCGCCGGCCGCGGGGGGACCTGGACCGCTGCCGGGCGGCCGCCCGCCACCCAGAGGACTTGATCCGCCGCCCACCGCCCCCGGCCCGCGATCCTCCAACGGCGGCCGGGGCGGATGGTGAAGATGGGGGAGAAAAAGTAGGCCGCGCGGCAGCCACATCAGCACAATAGCAGCCGCGGTATATGAATAAGCAGCACCATAGCAGCCACGGAATTTGAATAAGCAGCACCATAGCAGCCACGGAATTTTAATAAGCAGCACCATAGCACAATAGCAGCCGCGGTATATGAATAAGCAGCACCATAGCAGCCGGGGAATTTGAATAAGCAGCACCATAGCAGCCGCGGTATTTGAATAAGCAGCACCATTGCAGCCGCAGTATTTGAATAAGCAGCACCATAGCAGCCGCGGTATTTGAATAAGCGGCACCATTGCAGCCGCGGTATTTGAATAAGCGGCACCATTGCAGCCGCGGTATTTGAATAAGCAGCACCATTGCAGCCGCGGTATTTGAATAAGCAGCACCATAGCAGCCGCGGTATTTGAATAAGCAGCACCATAGCAGCCGCGGTATTTGAATAAGCAGCACCATGTCAGCCGCGGTATTTGAATAAGCAGCCGCGGTATTTGAATAAGCAGCACCATGTCAGCCGCAGTATTTGAATAAGCAGCACCATAGCAGCCGCGGTATTTGAATAAGCAGCACCATAGCAGCCGTGGTATTTGAATAAGCAGAATCATAGCAGCCTCAGTATTTGAATAAGCAGCAGCATAGCAGCCGGGGAATTTGAATAAGCAGCACCATAGCAGCCGCGGTATTTGAATAAGCAGCACCATAGCAGCCGCGGTATTTGAATAAGCAGCGCCATAGCAGCCAAGGTATTTGAATAAGCAGCACCATAGCTGCCGAGGTATTTGAATAAGCAGCACCATAGCAGCCGCGGTATTAGAATAAGCAGCACCATAGCAGCCGCGGTATTTGAATAAGCAGCGCCATAGCAGCCAAGGTATTTGAATAAGCAGCACCATAGCAGCCGCGGTATTAGAATAAGCAGCACCCTAGCAGCCGCGGTATTAGAATAAGCAGCACCATAGCAGCCGCGGTATTTGAATAAGCAGCACCATAGCAGCCGCGGTATTTGAATAAGCAGCGCCATAGCTGCCGAGGTATTTGAATAAGCAGCACCATAGCAGCCGCGGTATTAGAATAAGCAGCACCCTAGCAGCCGCGGTATTAGAATAAGCAGCACCATAGCAGCCGCGGTATTTGAATAAGCAGCACCATAGCAGCCGCGGTATTTGAATAAGCAGCACCATAGCAGCCGCGGTATTTGAATAAGCAGCACCATAGCAGCCGCGGTATTTGAATAAGCAGCAGCGGTATTTAAATAAGTAGCACCCTAGCAGCCGGGGAATTTGAATAAGCAACACCATAGCAGCCGGGGAATTTGAAAAAGCAGCAGCATAGCAGCCTCAGCATTTGAATAAGCAGCACCATAGTAGCCGCGGTATTTGAATAAGCAGCACCATAACAGCCGCGGTATTTGAAGAAGCAGCACCATAGCAGCCGCGGAATTTGAATAAGCAGCACCATAGCAGCCGCTGTATTTGAATAAGCAGCACCATAGCAGCCACGGTATTTGAATAAGCAGCAGCGGTATTTAAATAAGTAGCACCCTAGCAGCCGGGGAATTTGAATAAGCAACACCATAGCAGCCGCGGTATTTGAATAAGCAGCACCATAGCAGCCGCGGTATTTGAATAAGCAGCACCATAGCAGCCGCGTTATTAGAATAAGCAGCACCCTAGCAGCCGCGGTATTAGAATAAGCAGCACCATAGCAGCCGCGGTATTTGAATAAGCAGCACCATAGCAGCCACGGTATTTGAATAAGCAGCACCATAGCAGCCGCGGTATTTGAATAAGCAGCACCATAGCAGCCGCGGTATTTGAATAAGCAGCACCATAGCAGCCGCGGTATTAGAATAAGCAGCACCCTAGCAGCCGCGGTATTTGAATAAGCAGCACCATAGCAGCCGCGGTATTTGAATAAGCAGCACCATAGCAGCCGCGGTATTTGAATAAGCAGCACCATAGCAGCCGCGGTATTTGAATAAGCAGCACCATAGCAGCCGCGGTATTTGAATAAGCAGCACCATAGCAGCCACGGTATTTGAATAAGCAGCAGCGGTATTTAAATAAGTAGCACCCTAGCAGCCGGGGAATTTGAATAAGCAACACCATAGCAGCCGGGGAATTTGAAAAAGCAGCAGCATAGCAGCCTCAGCATTTGAATAAGCAGCACCATAGCAGCCGCGGAATTTGAATAAGCAGCACCATAGCAGCCGCTGTATTTGAATAAGCAGCACCATAGCAGCCGAGGTATTTGAATAAGCAGCACCATAGCAGCCGCGGTATTAGAATAAGCAGCACCCTAGCAGCCGCGGTATTTGAATAAGCAGCACCATAGCAGCCGCGGTATTTGAATAAGCAGCGCCATAGCAGCCAAGGTATTTGAATAAGCAGCACCATAGCAGCCACGGTATTTGAATAAGCAGCAGCGGTATTTAAATAAGTAGCACCCTAGCAGCCGGGGAATTTGAAAAAGCAGCAGCATAGCAGCCTCAGCATTTGAATAAGCAGCACCATAGCAGCCGCGGTATTTGAATAAGCAGCACCATAGCTGCCGAGGTATTTGAATAAGCAGCACCATAGCAGCCACGGTATTTGAATAAGCAGCGCCATAGCAGCCAAGGTATTTGAATAAGCAGCACCATAGCTGCCGAGGTATTTGAATAAGCAGCACCATAGCAGCCACGGTATTTGAATAAGCAGCGCCATAGCAGCCGCGGTATTAGAATAAGCAGCACCCTAGCAGCCGCGGTATTAGAATAAGCAGCACCATAGCAGCCGCGGTATTTGAATAAGCAGCGCCATAGCAGCCAAGGTATTTGAATAAGCAGCACCATAGCAGCCAAGGTATTTGAATAAGCAGCACCATAGTAGCCGCGGTATTAGAATAAGCAGCACCCTAGCAGCCGCGGTATTAGAATAAGCAGCACCATAGCAGCCGCGGTATTTGAATAAGCAGCACCATAGCAGCCGCGGTATTAGAATAAGCAGCACCCTAGCAGCCGCGGTATTTGAATAAGCAGCACCATAGCAGCCGCGGTATTTGAATAAGCAGCGCCATAGCAGCCAAGGTATTTGAATAAGCAGCACCATAGCAGCCACGGTATTTGAATAAGCAGCAGCGGTATTTAAATAAGTAGCACCCTAGCAGCCGGGGAATTTGAAAAAGCAGCAGCATAGCAGCCTCAGCATTTGAATAAGCAGCACCATAGCAGCCGCGGTATTTGAATAAGCAGCGCCATAGCAGCCAAGGTATTTGAATAAGCAGCACCATAGCTGCCGAGGTATTTGAATAAGCAGCACCATAGCAGCCATGGTATTTGAATAAGCAGCGCCATAGCAGCCGCGGTATTAGAATAAGCAGCACCCTAGCAGCCGCGGTATTAGAATAAGCAGCACCATAGCAGCCGCGGTATTTGAATAAGCAGCGCCATAGCAGCCAAGGTATTTGAATAAGCAGCGCCATAGCAGCCAAGGTATTTGAATAAGCAGCACCATAGTAGCCGCGGTATTAGAATAAGCAGCACCCTAGCAGCCGCGGTATTAGAATAAGCAGCACCATAGCAGCCGCGGTATTTGAATAAGCAGCACCATAGCAGCCGCGGTATTAGAATAAGCAGCACCCTAGCAGCCGCGGTATTTGAATAAGCAGCACCATAGCAGCCGCGGTATTTGAATAAGCAGCGCCATAGCAGCCAAGGTATTTGAATAAGCAGCACCATAGCAGCCACGGTATTTGAATAAGCAGCAGCGGTATTTAAATAAGTAGCACCCTAGCAGCCGGGGAATTTGAAAAAGCAGCAGCATAGCAGCCTCAGCATTTGAATAAGCAGCACCATAGCAGCCGCGGTATTTGAATAAGCAGCACCATAGCAGCCAAGGTATTTGAATAAGCAGCACCATAGCTGCCGAGGTATTTGAATAAGCAGCACCATAGCAGCCACGGTATTTGAATAAGCAGCGCCATAGCAGCCGCGGTATTAGAATAAGCAGCACCCTAGCAGCCGCGGTATTAGAATAAGCAGCACCATAGCAGCCGCGGTATTTGAATAAGCAGCGCCATAGCAGCCAAGGTATTTGAATAAGCAGCACCATAGTAGCCGCGGTATTTGAATAAGCAGCACCATAGCAGCCGCGGTATTTGAATAAGCAGCACCATAGCAGCCGCGGTATTTAAATAAGTAGCACCCTAGCAGCCGGGGAATTTGAATAAGCAACACCATAGCAGCCGGGGAATTTGAAAAAGCAGCAGCATAGCAGCCTCAGCATTTGAATAAGCAGCACCATAGCAGCCGCGGTATTTGAAGAAGCAGCACCATAGCAGCCAAGGTATTTGAATAAGCAGCACCATAGCAGCCGCTGTATTTGAATAAGCAGCACCATAGCAGCCACGGTATTAGAATAAGCAGCACCATAGCAGCCGCGGAATTTGAATAAGCAGCACCATAGCAGCCGCTGTATTTGAATAAGCAGCACCATAGCAGCCGAGGTATTTGAATAAGCAGCACCATAGCAGCCCACGGTATTTGAATAAGCAGCAGCATTTAAATAAGTAGCACCCTAGCAGCCGCGGTTTTTAAATAAGCAGCACCATAGCAGCCGCGGTATTTGAATAAGCAGCACCAGAGCAGCCGCGGAATTTGAATAAGCAGCACCATAGAAGCCACGGTATTTGAATAAGCAGCACCATAGCAGCCGCGGAATTTGAATAAGCAGCACCAGAGTAGCCACGGTATTTGAATAAGGAACCCCATAGCAGCCGCGGTATTTGAATAAGCAGCACCATAGCAGCCGCGGAATTTGAATAAGCAGCACCATAGCAGCCACGGTATTTGAATAAGCAGCACCATAGCAGCCGCGGAATTTGAATAAGCAACACCATAGCAGCCGCTGTATTTGAATAAGCAGAACCATAGCAGCCGCGGAATTTGAATAAGCAGCACCACAGCAGCCGGAGAATTTGAATAAGCAGCACCATAGCAGCCCACGGTATTTGAATAAGCAGCAGCGGTATTTAAATTAGCAGCACCCGAGCAGGGCATAACCTGTCACCA